>NW_022111372.1:21861801-21869493 GCF_000313985.2 Echinops telfairi
GTGCTTGACACAATGGATGGATGGATGGATGGATGGATTGTGATAAGAGTTGTATAAGCCCCAAATAAAATGATTAAAAAATATATAAGGGAGATTATCTTAAATGTTTCTGATATAATCAGATTAATAAAGTAAGCATCCTCCTGCTAACCCAAGGTTGATGATTCAAACCAGCAAGTTGTGGGTAAAAAGATGAGGCTACTTGCTCCCATGAAGATATAGAGCCTCAGAAAGCATATGAGGGTTGCTATGATTCAGAACGGACTTGATGGCAGGGAGTTTAACTTGGGTACCAGAGGTGCAAACTTCAAAAGTAGAAATCCCTCTGTTCCTGCCCTTCCTTCTCTTTCCTCATCTTCCACTGCAGGTTTTGAAGACTAACCACCATGAACTCTACCACGAACTGCCATAACTTCTGCCAAACTCCTGGGGAAGACATTTTCCTATGTTTTGGGGAAAACCTCTACGGTTTTGCCTTTTAACATGGACATGCTAATACATTATAACAGACGCTGAAGTATTGTGTGAAATAAGAGTCTGCTCATCTGTTACCAAAAAAGATATGTACATTTTCCAGGTTTGCTCACTTTGTTCAAAGCTGCTTTGGATCCTAAAGATCATTTCCAAGTCCTCATGCTCTCCCAGTGTATATCTCATATGATTGTTTTTCAAGCTTGTGTCATATAATTGCCCTAAGATTATTTCCAAAACTTCTTGTTTCCTCATTATATTCATTTTTCACTTCATTGCCAAACTAAATTTTCCTATTTGAGTATAAGCACGTTGATCTAGAATCTGAGGAAAAAAAAACAATAACAAATTATTGGAATGTGTAAGGATGAATGTTTGTATTGAATCAAGTGTCATGGATCCTATATTTCAGAGAGACCAGAAAGTCTGAACAGAGTAATGACTCCAACAAAAGAATACACAGACTGATTCATTCTGAAGAAGTATACTTATTATGGGAGAAATTTATCTTTTCAACCATAAAGAGTTCATGATCAGAAAATACTGTTATGAATACTGAATTATAAAACACTGATATATTAAGACTTTCATTGGAAAAAAATAATCCAAGTCAGATTTTCAGTTAACAATGCAGCTACTAGTTACTCAGATTCCACTTGTGAGACTAAGTTGCTATAGCAGCAAGATAAAGAGCATCTTCTGTAGCAAAATGGACTAGAACCACGGTCATATCTGGATCCAAATATACAGCCATAGCCATCGTCATATCTAGAACCTTATCCATGGTTCAGTCCTCTATAGATCTGACATCCATGGACATCTCATGGGGTTGCAGTTGGATGCTTAAGCATCAGTCCCAACTCAGTGTGCCCCGCCTGTGCACAACAGAATGAAGCACTGGCAAGCCCTGTGCATCACAAAAGGCCGTACTCACAGCCATAATTGGATATATAAGAACAGTCATATTCTGGGACATAGCTACAGCCCTCTCAGAGAATGCATAGTAGTATCAGCTCACGGAGTTAGAATTTGTTAGTTGCTGATGTTTGCAAAAATCTAAACCTCGCACATATTCCTGCTGCTTATTCACAGAAATTTGCGTAATATAGGCTAATTATTCTGGTGACTCCAAATGTTTTGTTATTGTTGTTAGGCTCTGTGGAATCAGTTCTCACTCACAGAAACCCTTTGGACAACTGGGTTTTCACAACACACAAGTCACCACTTGCCTGTCAGCTTTAGTGTGGTTGTTTGTTGTTGGTGTGATGCTGAAAGTTATGTCGCCATTATTTCAAATGATATTAGGGTCACCCGTAGTGAACAGGTTTGGGCAAAGCTACCAAACTAAGTATGAAACACAAGGAAGGAATGGCTGTCTGCTTCTGATGAATTAATTAGCCATTGGAAATCTAATATTGGCTCCAAATGCAGAAATTGAAAGCACCTATCAATCACATCCCACACTTTGAAAGGGATTGACATCACCCAAGATCCTACTTTTAAAACATATATTCAACGATCTTGATTTTAGACTACAGCGCTCTGTTAACTTTTCTCCATGATTCAATAATCCTGACTTTAAACTACAATGCTCTCTTTCTTTGTTAACTTCTCTCCATACTGCTTTTAAGATTGTTTGAGATACGATTCAGCATGCCTTATGATGCCAATGCCTAAAATATACTCCCATTAGAGTAATGTCTGGCAAAATCCAAATCATTATCTGAGACGCAACTATAATCTTCTCTGGGAAGTCTTCCCTGAACCCCACAAGCTGATTCATGTACCCATTCTTTGAGATCAGAGACCTGTATGCACTCCATCATTATTTCTGCCAGTTTGTCTTTGATTGCCAAAGTCTTCACTGAATTTCAGAAGTTTGCCAACAATGTCTTTATTATATTATATTGTTTTTATTACTAAAACATCCCAAAGTCTGACTCGAGGGAGGCACAGAGCAAATGATGGCTTTAATGAATGAAGCAAATTAATGATCAAGGAAATGAATAAACTTATTAAGAAAATATAAAGCATCATTAGAGGTAATAGTTAAAAGCTTTCCAAAGTTAATATTCTATGATTATGTGTTTTAATATATAATTAAAACACATTTTCACTAATAATCATCAAAATAATCACAAACAATTGAGTTATTTATGATTACAAAGCACTCTTTATTCTCATGATAAATATGTTCCATAACATGTTTTTCTCAATTTATAAATGACCAAACCTTAGAAGTTAAATGAGGTACCCAAATCAACTCTTTAGTGTCAAAGCTGGTCATGTCTTCTTAACATAATGCCCCCCGTTTTCCCCTTAACGGTTAAGAATTAAAGATAAATAAATATCTTAGCACTCATTTTCCCCCCACAGATAACACCACATTCTCTAAGTACCAACACTTACATTTTTTTTCCTTTTCATAGCTTGAACTTTGGTTTTGTTTGGTGTATATATTTCAAACATCACCACTGCAGCTGAGCCACGTACTTTCCTAAGCCTCTCCCTCATTGCCATCAAGTCAACTCTGAGCCCTGATGGTGTGTCAATTACATACTAGGCTGCTAACTGCCAGATGAGCAGTTAGAAATGGCCCTGGGCTCCAAGGGAGAAAGGTGAAACTTTCTAGTGCTGTAAAGAGTGAAAACCAAGGAAACTCAAAGAGGCAGCTCTTCTCTGCCCAACAGGGTCACTAGGATTCCTTCAGTAGATCTTAATGAATCCTTAAACATGCTGAAGCCTCCCGTCAAGCACAGGAAGTCACTGTTACCTGCGCTTGCGTGTGGTAAAGTTGCTAGTCTCTAGGTTTTGAAGCTAGTATGTCATGACTTTTATGACAAGCAAGCTAGGATTTAGGGATGAAGAACAATAATTTCTCCAGCACTTTCATTTGAATCTTATGTAATAAGGAAAGTGTCATAAATTAATAACCTCCATTTTAAAAAGCATGCCTTTTATTCAAACATTTTTAGTCATGTTTTATTGTTGTAAGTACTATGCTTATTCTTTATGACAATAATTTTCTAAAATAACAATCCTTCTGGACTCCAGGCTTTATGAAATATGGTTTCAACTAGTATTACCACAAAGTAGTTTTATTAGAATCATCTGTATTTGCATTAATTTTGTTCCTTCGGTTACTATGGTTATCAGATAACTGGCGAGTATTTTCAAGTATTTACAATAGAAAAGCATTCAATTCAAAGCAAACCCATTGTCATTTACTTCATTTTTGACTTACTGTATCCCTTTAGGAGAGAATACCATAGATTTCCAAAGCTGTGGGTCTTTATGGAAGCTGCTGCCAAAGCTTTCCTCCAGAGTGTTGGGTGGTTTTGAATGCCAATATAAAGGACATTAAGCTAATGAATATTCAAAGTGATGTGTCCTTGTCTTCCAGGTTTTATGTTTGTATTAGTCTAAGTACTTTGGAGAAACAAATCCACAGCGACTCATGTATAAGAGAGTTTTATGTAAAGAAAAGGTGCATCACGAAAACATCCCAACCCAATGCTGCCCAAGCCCACAAGTCCAACATTAACCCATTAACCCAACACCAGTCCACAAAGTCCTCCACCTCACAAAACAGAGGCAATGATGCCGACTGCAAGAGGAAAGCTGAGTCAGTGAACGAACAAGCATCTCAGCACTAGCAGGGGTCTCCACACGGCTGCTCCAGCACCCAGGGCTGCATCGGGATAGGTCCATGTAGCTTCTCCTTGGGGATGTCTTGTAGGAAGTCAATCTTGCAAGCTGAAGCAGGGAACTGCTAAGGCAGCTGCAGTCGGTGCAACCATCACAAAACAAGAGACCTGAGAACTAGAAAGGCGAGGCTTCACCACCCATTTATCCCTCCGCCTTTCAACCAGCCCCACATGTGATTATCGGCCAGGCTGGCACAATTAACTAACTCAATGTTTAAGGAACTTCCCCCTTCATCCTGCATGCCATCTATCTGCAATCCAGCTAACTTCTTCCACATGCGCAGCCTCAGTGTCTTCACATCTGCTTTCTAACCTCATCATCCCCTACCACTACTCTTGGTAATAATGATAATAATAATGCCTTTGAAAGAATTCTGACTTTTAGTGACTCCGCATTTATCAGAGTAAATTCTACTTATGCTCCATGTTGCCTTTTGAAAGTAGATCACTAGGTCTTTCTTCTGAGGTATCTCCAGTGGGTTTACTTAGTAGCCAAGCACTTATTCATCTGTGCTATGACCCTTGGTAATATGTTCCAATTTTCTATCTGTGTTTCCTTTACCCATTTTCCAGCAATTGGCTTAATAACTATGACTCTTTCTTGAAATTTTCCAACCCTTAGTTTTCCGGGTTTTCTAGTGAAAATCTAACTTCTCTGAAAACGACCTATCTGTCACTGGCTCCTCTGCTCCTTCTTTTAATTGCTGGGTTTACCTGAATTCTGTCTTCAGTCTGTATTCCTCCTTCTCTACATGCTTACTCAGTCACTTCTTCTTTTTCAAGTGTTTTAATTACTAATTATTTAATATATATGAATTCAGATCGCTGAAAATCAACTTGACATTTATGTCACAAAATACCATGAATTCTGAATTTCTTTCTCACTGTTGTTATTTCATAGGACCTTAAGAGTAGGCAACACTTGGCTAAATAAATTTATGCATCTAACTAAATAAACTTATGTATCTGTTACTGTTAAATGCTGTTAAAAAAGCATGTCTCCTAGTGACTCCTAGTGACCTTATAGAATACAGAACAATATGTTGCCCAGTCTAGCATCATCTGCATGCTTGTTTGCTACATTGGATTTAATTGAATTGGATTACATTGTGCTGTGCACAAGAAGTGAATTCTAGCAAGAACATCTAAGATGGATTAGACAAAAGAAGAAATTGAGTCTTATACATTGTTATGAGGCAATTGCATCGGATAAACGACAAGGAATTTCTGGTATAGAACAGTTGAAATGGTATTCCAAAGAAAGGGAAAGGCTAAGAAACATGCTTTGGCAAGCTATTGACTCTGGTGATGAAGGGGAGGGAGGAATGGATTATGATGCTAAATTATCAGACTTTTGTCATTTGGAAATTATAATGCAACTGTAATATTTATCAATCTACTTTTCTTTACAATTAAGATGATCAGTATGGTACTGTGTTTGGCTGCTAACCCCAAGGTCAGCAGTTCAAAACCCCCAGCTGCTTCTCAGAAAAAAAAAGGAAGCTTTTTACTCCTAGAGTTATAGTCTGGGAAATCCACAGGGGCATTTCTACTCTGCCCTACAGGGTTCTATGCGTTGATGTCAAATCTATGGCAGTGACTTTGGGTTTACGTTTTTGTTTTGGAATATGTATAAATTCTTTAGGGCTCAAAAGAAGAGTCCCACAAAGCACAGTGAGAAACTAGCCCAGTTTATATTGTATGGTAATAACAATGATTAAAATGAGTAATGAGAGTGCTAATATCCATCTCCGCTGGGTATTCCACACCCAGGAGATGCTCATAAAAGGAATTATCTAGTTACTGACTTTACAAGCTATAACCACCATATATGCTTATTATAATAATAACATGCTGAAATCTGTGAATCATTTAACTTGTCATCTTACAATAACAGTAAGTGGAGTGAGCCTAAGAATGCTTGCATGTAGGCCTGTCTAAGTATTCATTTTAGGTGTAACTCTTCCAATTTTATATCAGGCAAGCTTCACATTTCTTTCTCAGAATCTCTGGATCACTCACACCTATAACTGGGCAAATCTATTGGGAAAATATAAAATTCAGTGATAACTAATTACTACTGACTTGAAGTATAGGAGTGTCCAGGAGAAATCAGGGTTGGGCTGTTCTCCTCAATTGTGCAGAACCAAAGCCCAAAGTAGGGCACACCTCTTGACATGAACTCTGTAGAAGATGAAGCTGTGCTTCTTTCACCAATGCTGCAGCTGTGTTTGCGACCACCAATTGTCCCCAATCCATATCGAAACCTCGTGCTCGGTTTTGTTTGTCTGATTATTGTGCCAGTTGCATAACTTTGGGGGCATTTCTGAGAGAACTGTAGCAACATATGTACATGATTTTAAGAGAGAAAGAAAATCTTCTGTAAGATGATACAATGGTGTTCCTATAGTGAGGGCGTCATGGACTTAAACTCCACCATAAGGCTGGTCTTAAAACCAGCTGCCATTTAACTGAGGCATCACCCAAGTCCACATGGAAGAAACACATCAGCCAGTATGATCCAAGGACTGCAAATAATAAAAGCCAAATCCAGGGGAGGCAATGGTAGTAGAGCTTAAATTCTGTTTACTTGGTTTGCAGTGGGCTTTAGCTGACAGTCCCTGGAGAAGGACACCAGGCACAGTACAGTAGAGGCACAGCAAAAAGAGGAAAGCCCTCAAGGAGATGGATGGACACAGTGGTTACAGCAATGGACTCAGGCGTAGGAACAATTGTGAGGGGAACACAGGACTGGGCAATGTTTCTTTCTGTTGTGCAGAGGGTCCAGATGGGTCTGAACTGACTCAATAGTCCCTAACAATAGCAACATGATTGACAGCGAGAGCCCAAGATTTGTTTGTCATGGCTCCACATGGATAAAGCCTCAATAGAATCCCCTCTGGCTATTGCCCAGGGATGTGAATAGACTTGATTTCAGAGAGAGTGCATCATGAAGTGGATTGTTGCAGAAAGTTGGGTTAAAATGTAAAATGTGATCTCCATTTTGGCTGATTTTAAATTTGTTCCAGTTTTTAATTTTTTTCCTTTACTACTGATATCTTTCTCTGTTTTATTTTGTCATTGTTGTTGGGTATTGTTTTTGGAGGGGGGGAGTTTGTGTGTGTGTGTATTTTTATGTGCATGACATCCAGGATAACTCAGAGAACGATGGCCCAGCTCGCAGGGCCCAGTGTACAGAGAGGACTGTGTGGCTGCCCCCACGGCGAGATGCGGCATCCTGCGCTGACACAGGCCCTGCACGGGACAGCACCGGAGACACAGTGTGGATTGGGCGACTGAGCTGACCCCACCACACTGAGGCAAAACACTGGGGGCGTGCAATGGAGCGGCAGGGAAGCAGAGCAAGGAGGTCCCAAGGGAAGACAAACGATGGACACAGTGGTTACAGCAATGGACTCAGGCGTAGGAACAATTGTGAGGGGAACACAGGACTGGGCAATGTTTCTTTCTGTTGTGCAGAGGGTCCAGATGGGTCTGAACTGACTCAATAGTC
>NW_022111372.1:21871542-21942316 GCF_000313985.2 Echinops telfairi
AAAAAAAAAAAAAAAAAAAAAAAGCTTCCTAAGGGCAGGGCAGGGGAGGTTGGGGAAATGGGAAGCTAAAGTGAGCATGAGAAAGAAGAAAATGTTCTAAAATTGATTGTGAAGACAATTGCACAATTTCATAAAATACGTTTGAACTATTGAATTGTATGATGCATGAATTATATCAATAAAATTGCTAATAACTGAAACTTATGAAAATTCTAAATAAAATTGACATTAACAAGGAACTAAGTACCATGGTTGTTGTCTCTCAACTATCTTGATATTTAATGAACTAACTACATTTTCTTAATAAGTAAAATGTTAATATGAACTGGTTCAGTGTTGACAATTGCATTCCAGGTAGAAGATTAGTATCTACCAGTTAGGTTATTTACAGGGTCCAGTGGGTTTTCAGATAAACATCTTATTGTTCAAATAATAGATATGACATTAAAAAGAGGATAATCTAGAATATACTACAATTTAATGTTTCATAAAATGATTGCAAGCCATGCATTCAAAGGCAGTTTATTTTACAAATCTCCAAAATTCAGAAAACATAAAAAGAAATACCCAAACCACAACTCAATATGTCATAGTTTATAATTTCATTCCTCCCAAATTTTCATCCTAAAGAGAACCAAGTTGATTTTTTTAAATTTTAAAAGCACACACACACACACACACACACACACACATACACAAAGAGCAAAGCAGTTGGTAGGACCTAATAATCTTAAGAATTCACAATAATAGTGACTCTTTTCATTTATTTTGCATAGAAAATAGCATACTCACCAAAAATGAAAACAAAAGAGTTTCTACATGTCATATTTCTCTAACAATTAAAATTTGGAGATGGCAAGACTCAGACTCAACATTGTTCAAGACTTAGAGCATAGGTTACAGGAAACAAATCAAATCTCTTTCCACGTTACAGAAAATAGTGTAAATAAATGCACCAGGGAACAATCTGAAGATATAATAAAATAATGCAATCATTTTCATTTCTGCTAAGTTTTGAAATCTTACACTCAGACAATGAGGAAGAAGCTCATCGTTTGACTCTTCTGAGCCTCAAGTGAATTGACAGAGTGTAGCAGGTGGATTCGTTTTTAATGCAAATCAATATTTGATTCCTCTTCCCTATGAAAGCAGCAAGATTTAATCTCTATTTTTCTTGTTTGGGTTTAAAGAAATCTTAGACTATCTCTCAAGGTAATAAATATCACAAACCCAAAAAAGCCATATCCACTGCCATCAAGCTGATTCCAACTCATAACAACCTTGTATATGGGATTTCTGAGACTATAAATCTTTACGGGAACACACAACCTCACCTTTGCCCTGCAGACTTATCGGTTAACAGTCTAATGCCCAAGTCACAGCGTCACTAGGACTCCTCCACCCACTACCGACCCACTGTCATCTGTCCATTCTGACTCCCTGCAACCCTAGGGAAGGTTTTAGAGGCTGTAAGTCAGGAGCAGATAGCTTCATATTTTGTTGGCACCTAGCCTCCGAAATATCACAAAATAGGTCATCAGTGAAAAAGGGTGCTCACTCGCATAGAAAAAACATCCCCATTGTGCTGATTCTGGCTCATGAAAACCACATATGTTGCAAAGAGAACAGCTGACCAGATTCCCTTGGTTGTAATATTTAAGAAAGCAGATCACCAGGCCTTTCTTCCATGGCCGAGGAGCTTGATTTTGAACTACCAACCTTTAGTTTAGTTGCACCACCCAGAAAGCTTATAAGCTATATTGAAATAAATACATAACTACGTTAATTAGTAGCTGAAGACCTAGCCCATTCTGCTGCCAGGGACCCTCATAACTACTTGAAAGCCTTGTAAAATTTAACTTTCATTTTACTTACATTTCATTTAGTTTGGATCCACTATCAATGTCCATAGAAACAGCAGTCAAGAAACAAAAGGCATATTGCACTGGGCAAATCTGATGTAAAAGACCTCTTTTCATGTGTTAACAAAATACCCAAACAGCAAAGATATCACTTCAAGGAGGAAGGTGTGCCTGACAGGAGACTTGGTAGTTACCTCCCAGGCATGGGAAAGCTAAGCAATGAATAGGAACGCCTGAAGGCGACTTAATGCATTCGGATTAGGCTGTTGGTGAGTAACCCAGGAGTAAACAAATCTGTCTTCAGAGAACTGTGGCCCGAATACGTCTTCTTTATGGAAGCTGGGGTGGTGAGGCACTGTCTCCCTTACTTAGGACATGTTATCAGGGGCAACAGGTCACGGAAAAGGACGTCTTGCTAAAGTAGAGTCGGAGGAAAAGACGAAGCACCTCAATGCGATGGATAACCATGGTGCCTGTCACAACAGGTTCAAACGGGTAACAGTTGTAGGACGACACAGGACTAAGCAGTGTGTTATTCTGTGGTCGATGGCATCATTATGACTCAGACACCTGCCAACAACAATAATCCGTCTAGAGACACGCCTGGGTTTATCATCAATTTAACAAAGCAGATCCCCTGGTCATGTGTTCACAATACCAAATATCTTGTCTAAAATCGGAGAACATTTATTTCATTTCCATTACTTCAAATATCTGAATATTTACTTCTGACACACTTTATATTTGTTAAAATATCTAAAATCAGCCAGACCATGTGATGGAGTAGCCACAACACTCCATTGCTGATGAGCGTCTCAGGACACAGATTAATGCAATCAATTGAGCACCAAACATTGCATCTGATGAAGCATGCCCTGATTTCATTGGCAATTTAAGAACTCAGCTTAATGTGGAGGAGGCAATCTAAAACTATGAAGTCTCATATATCTTTTTTTTCCAGAAGAAAAAATTCATTTGGAATGCAGTCTTAGATAGACACAAGAGAGTCTACGGGCTCCTGATTTGCTGCTCAGTGAGTGTTGGACCACTACCTGCAGCCTACCTGCTACCCCGCGGTAGAAGAGGAGACTGACCCTACTCTGTGAAAGATTTACAAAACCGGGACACCTATGTCGGGTTGCCGTGAGTCAGAAGGGACTCTGTGACAATGGGTTTATTCACATTGTTCGCTCGTGTTTTTAATGGAGAAAGTAATAATGAAGCGCAGATGACATATGACTTAATAAAATAAAGAGGAAAATAAACAGCCCACAAACACATAAGGTTTTAGCCAACAGCCAAATGTCGAATCAAATGTTCAATCTAGCGAACCCTTTGGAACGCGAATGAAGAGGAAGCCAATGATAATAAGTGTCATGGGATCTATGTTTCTTGTGAAATGAAGGACCATTGCGTCATTAACCGTCTTTCCTAATTTCCCCTTCTGCCTCAGAACCACAGTACCACAGGGGCTGCAACAATGGGCTTCGACATAACAATGACTGTGAGGATGGTGCAGGACCAGGCACTGCTGTCTTCTGTTGTACTATGGTCGCTAAGGGTCAGAATGGACTGGTTGGCACCTAATATGGACTCAAGAATTGGCTTGATGACAGCGACCTGTTTCGTTTGTGTGCAGGGCTTGAGTATTTCAGGAATGGCATGAAGAATATCTCAGGAGAAGACAAGCTGAATCTAGACCCAAGAAAAGTAAAAATGGGTAGGCAAGGAAAGAGGGGTGTGAGACGTCTGAAATTTGAGTGGAGGAAAAAGGAAGTGGAGATGGTCATACCAGCTCCGAGCCTTTAATAACCTTATAATACATACAAACATTTGGCAAGTTGGCCAGGTACCAGTTTGACAGTTTTGAGAGTATCCTCATGGTTCCTCTTGCTGCCTTCCTAACAATGTTTTCGTGACTTTCGAATCTCAAGTACAAACAAATGGTTCATATGATGTGTAGGGGCATGGTTATATTTTCTTGTAAGTACTGCATTTCATTTTATTGCCAAATAATATTCCACTCTGTGGATTTTTAGAATAAATAAATATAAGACTACTGCTCACTCAACTCTGAATCATAGAAGCCCTAGTAAAACTGCTCCTGAGGATTTCCAAAGCTATCCATGGTGGCCTAGTGGTTAAGCATTGGGCTGCTAGCTGTAAAGTGATCAGTTTGAAACCACCACCCCTTCAATGGAAGAGAGAGGAGGCTTTCTACTCTCATCATGAGCTACAGTATTGGAAACCCAGGAAGAGTCTACCCTGTTCTATAGTTTCGCTGTGAGTTGGAATTGACTTGCTGGCAGTGAATTTGACTTTTATACGTCTTCACTGGGGCAGCCAGTCTCATCTTTCCCCCGATGAACAGCTGCTGGATTTCAACTGCTGAGTTGATGCTGAGCCGAACATTCACTCACCACCACCATCACCAGAGCTCCTCACTGCATGGATGTGCCACATTTATTGATCCATGTGCCTGTTGTCACACGTTTAAATAGTTCCCATTTCTTCTGGTTATTTTAAAGAATGATGCTGTGAATACTGACTTACAAGTTTTTGTGTGGATATAGGTTTTCATTTATGTTCTCAGATTCCTAGGAGTTGAATTTGTGCCATGACTCTTTGTTTAACATTTAAATTCTGTGTGTAAACTTACGAGACAGGACTAGACTGACTTCACTAGTAGATGGACCATTCACTTTCCCACCAGCAGTCCATGATGCTTCTGGTTTCTCCACATCTTCATCAATATTTGTTATTGTCTTTTTAAAATATTAATTCCAATGAGTATGAAGTGGCATCTCATGGTGTATTGATTTAAATTTCTCTGATTAAAATTAGGCTGTGCATCCTTTCAAATGCTTAATGGTTTTTTATATATCATATTTTTCCAGAGAAATGTCCATTCAAAAATTAAGGCAGTTTATTATTTTTGTATCATAAACACACATAAAAGCAATACCCTAACATTCTATACAAATTCATTACATAGTGAAGTAAATGTGGGATTGCAAATCAGAAAGCTTGTCTTGAACTTTCCTCATGTGATATTAAACACTTTGTTTCAAGTCACAGTGAAGCTGTTTTTCCCATTTTCAAAATTTGAAATAAGAAGAGCCTACAATGAAATATTTTTCCAACACACTTTCATACTAAAAATTGAAGATAAAACCATTGACATAGTTATAATTCAAAACCCCATGTGCTAACATACTTCACAAAATGTACTGAGCTCCTCTTGGATGGATGCTGTTTTGAAGGATGGTGACCCCCATTTGTGAAAATGGAACAAGAGGTCTTCTCTGGCTCTAAAGGCTTTCGGTGAAAGGAAGGGTTTTCAGCTGATGACTACAGGTGTATACCTTATGTCTTTTTATTTCTCAATGTCACATATGATAATCCATCCAGACTGTCAGACAAAAACTTGCACCTAGTAAAAAAGGGAGCCAAGATGCCAAATATGGGGAGAAAAAGGCCCCCGGGGTTGGCATGATACACACAAATTTTTAAATTAACAAGTAAACTTTTGGTATAAAACTCATTGCTTTGGCGGACACGTTAATTTTGAAAGTCCCTTTTTAGATTTTATTTTCAGTACGCTATTTTCTTCTCTCCAATTCAGATTTTTCACATTTTATTTTTCTGAAGACATCTGACATGCTTACCCAAAGAGTTTGCTATCTGTCTCAATGAATGATACGCTAAATCTCAAGAGTAAACATTGCACATAGGCTACAAAACCGGTAAAAAATAAGTTTTGTTTTTTAGAGGAGGATTTCTACAGCTTACAACCTGGCAAAATATATACCCGCAGCTTAACATATGGCTCAATAAACAGTGTCCAGCATGAGTCAGGTGATAAAAGTTAATAAAACCATCCTATTTCCATATGTCGTAAGAGGAAAAATAACCTATGCATTGTATAAACTTTGTTGTTCTTAAATGCCACCAAGTCAGCTCCGGCTCAGAACAGCCCTGTGTGACGGAATGAATTGCCCCGATCCTGCACTGTCTCCGTAGTTCCTGCTGTTTGCGCTCATTGTTGCAGCCGCTGTGCCGATGCACCTTGTCAAGGGCCTTCCTCTGCTTGCTGCTCTTCTGCTTTACCAAGCTTGCTGTCCTTCTCCAGGGACTGGTCTTCCCGATAACTTGACCAAAGTTTTTGAATTGAAGTCTTGTCTGCCACCCTTGCCTCTTCTTCCAAGACAATGAACGTTGTAGTAGGAAGGGAATAGTAATTTTTCTAAATTATTAAATTAGTCTATTTTAAGGAATTATTATTTGAGTTTTCTCAAATAACATTGCCCTCTAGCTCTTAAAAATTCAAAATGGGGTGCATACAATATAAAACCCTGGCAGCTGAAACCTAAGAAATGCAACCTTTTTCATCTGCTTCTCTTTAGGAGTCCCTGGTTGTTACAAAAGGGTAAATACGCAAAGGCTAACTGTAAAGATGAACGATTCTAACCCACACAATGTTGAAAGCCTTATAGACCGCAGTTTTACTCCACACACCCATACTTGAAAAGGAGAATCCATCCTCTCGCTCCAAAGCAGCTAGTTTTAAGCCTTGTTTTACTCCTGTGTCTAGGTCTTTAGGAAGACAGAGTTTTTTGGACCACTGTAACTCTTACTAATAAGTGATGAAAAGAAACACAAATCTGTGGCAAACACAAACAGAAAAATATCCCATGAGTTTAAATTCATTCCTCCCCACTCCCTCCCTCTCCCTTTTCTCTCCTCCCTTTTCTTAAGTTGGTATTGCAAGCTGGGTGAAAGTATAGTGAGCAGATCAATTTTCCATTCAACAATTCATATGCATTCTGTTTTATGTCATTGATTGCAATCCTCACGAAGTAATAGCATTTATCCTACATCCTCTTTATGTTTCCTGACACCATTCCTCCTTCTTCCCCCAATCTTTCAGAATGTCATCCTTCAGTATGAGACCCACTTACTTTCAAATGGTTAATTATTCTTAAGTGATTGCACCTCACTAGTGTTATTGTTTCCATTAAAATTTATATATGATTTGGCTGAAATGTGAGCCATAGAGGTGAATTCATTTCCAGATCTAAAGAGGGTCTAAGGGCCTTACTCTGAGTCTGAGGGGTCACCAGGAAGGCTGGTCTTATTCGTGATTTTGAGTTTTTTTCCATGATTTCTTCCAAGGACCTTCTACTGTGATCTCTTTCGAAGCAAGTCATAGTGATAGCTAGGCATCACCTAGCTCTTCTGTTGGGAGGGGCATGGGGGCTGATGTGTGTGTGGTCCAGTAATCTTTGGACTAATTGTTTCCACATTTCTTTTATTTCCTTCCCTCTTTTTCCCTACAAACAGGGAAAGATCAATAGATGAGCCTTAGTTGACTGCCCATGCATTTTTAAGATGCCTGTCATTACTCAACAAAGTACGTAGTAAAAAATAAACCAGAATGTAATTTTGTCTACAAGGAATGAAGAGATATGCAAGGATAATCAAAACAGCCTTTTTGAAACTTGAGATATCACTAAGAAGCATAGAATGCTCTAAAAATCAAAAGCATAACCAACGTTTTGAGAATATGATGACCAGTAGAGATAGTAGCCTGAGTCAAAGTCAGATCCACAATCACAACTAGACCAGTTGCAACACCCACATCTATGATCTTGGCCCCTTCCTAGTCCTGGGTGGCAGCTGCATCAATAATCATAGTGGTAGTGAAGACCCCGCCCCCAGCCTCCTCCACAAGAGTTCCTATCATATTAGAGTAAATGGTGCAATAGGTAAGGTTGCAGTTGGGCTGGAAAGGAAGGGTGACTATCCTTCAGAACCCTGAGACTTAACAGGTAGGACACGTATCACACAGGCTCTTCCTTCTTACAGCCTATACCAGTTTGTACAGTCACCTGCATTTTGTGTGGGACCCCTTTGAAAAAAAAGACAAGTTTTATTATAACAGTTAAAGAAGTTCTCGATCCTATCCTACTGTCTTGGCATTTCCCCCAACTAATTCTTTAGTCTAAAATAAGAAGTTATCGTTTTACACAACATACTTCTCAGAGTTTCTTACACATAATCAGTAATGCAAAACCTACTGTTAATGTCAAGGTCCCATATGAGTACATTCCATATGAAAGATTCTACAACAAACCCTTCACTTCTTTCATTATCCTAAGACTATCCGCTCAGTTGCAGTTCTAGCACATCCAATTAGTCAGAAAGAAACATTCCCATTAATCCCTGAAGCCACAGCAATAGAATTATGTGTCTGTGTCCACCTGCTCCGAAATACCTTCAGTTACACATCTAACATCAAACTTACAGGGTTAATTGAGGAAAATATTTCACATGTACAAAAAATGATGCTCTAAAAGATAATACTTTTCTCCATATATAATAGCCCATATGCCTAACATCAAACATTAATACTATGTTAATATTTTATCCATTCCTCATGTGAGCACATTCATTTGTTATTGTTACTCAGAATTCATTCTTGTGGTAAATCTAATGGTATAATGTTTGTAATGTCTCTCTGCCCTTAATTCTGTTTTTTAAGTCCAAGACCAACTGTCACTCATCTCTCAGTGGTTGACCTAGGTGTAGAACTAACCGACATCATAACTATATTTTAAATGTGTTCTTTCACTAAGAGGTGGATGAAATCTGGGGAGGAGGGATCTTGTATTCCAACTTGTTTGTATAATTATTAATATTGCCACTTTTTACTCTCAGCAGTGTTCCAATTTGGAAATTGAATTATGGCAGCCCCCAATGAGCCCACTGACTCGTTTGCTGAGCTCAATGCTAAGCTGTGCCACTGACTATTCTGTATACTTAGGCAAGTAGAGCTTCTCTGTGTCTCAGTTCCCTCATCCACTACTGAGAAGACTGATAATAATTGACTCAAAAAGGCATTTTAAGGAATAAATTAGTTAATATATGGTAAGCAATGAAAACAGAAATAGTAACCTATAAATATAACCCTTATGGTGTAGTGGATTACACATTGAGCTTCTAACAGAGCAGTTAGCAGTTCAAAACCACCAGCTGCTCCGTGGGAGAAAGATTAGACTTCCTACTCCAGTAAGAGTGAAAGTCTTGTAAACCCATAGGGAGTTAGCATTTTGGATACCCTGTCTTATCGGGTAACCCACGATTATTATTGCATACAACAAAAACATACATTCAGAGACAAAAGTGCATCATGACCTCATGGCCTATAGCCCTTCAGAAATGCAGTCATATGAGAAAGAAAAAGAACTGAAGCAGTATTATTTGACTGTGCATAGCACTAAGGACAGTGAATGTTAATAGGGACCTTCAAGGTTGTCAGGCATTTAGAAAGAACTACTTGTTAGCTTTGCTATGTATTACCTGCAGCAAAATTTATGCTAATATTCCACTGAAATGGTAACAGTTAGATTTGATGATTAGTTTTAGCCTTAACAGTCATGGACTAAAAATAGAATACATTTAGAAAACTCGGAGGGGAAGATGGCTATTAAAAATTGCTAATGAGTTACTGTCATTATGAATAAGATGGCTTTAAATTAAATCAAATCTGAAATTAAACTTCAAATTCACAAATAATACAAAATAGAATATTAACAGGTAGTTGTTTCCCAGAATTATGAAAATAAATGAATTCAAAACTTACACAATAACATAATAATTTGTTCAACTACATTTTCAGATTCTGAAATCTAGGATTTGAAAACGTTTTGGGTTTTTTTTTAAATCATTTTATTGGAGGCTCATACAACTCTTATCACAATCCATACATCCATCCATTGTGTCAACCATATTTGTACATATGTTGCCATCATCATTCTCAAAGCATTTGCTTTCTGCTTGAGCCCTTGGTATTAGCTCCTCATTTTTCCCTTCCCTCCCCACTCCCCCTTCTCCCATGAACCCTTGATAATTTATAAATTATTATTATTTTGTCATATCTTACACCATCCAACGTCTCCCTTCACCCACTTCTCCACTGTCTGTCCCCCAGGGAGGAGGTTATATGTAGATCCTTGTAATCTGTTCCCCCCCTTCTCCCTTCCCTTCCCTCCAGCCTCCCGGTATCACCACTCTCACCACTGGTCCTGAAGGGATCATCTGTCCTGGATTCCCTGTGTTTCTGGTTCCTATCTGTACCAGTGTACATCCTCTGTTCTAGCTGGATTTGTAAGGTAGAAGGCAAGCTTAGTAGTGCATTATGGATAGCTAGCTTCACCTAGGTCTATCAGCATTAGAAAATGCTTCTCTAGTTTCCAGACTGAACCACACTAGGAAGAAAGACAAGACTTGAGAAAGACCTTCCCTCCCGTCATAATTCACTGCCATTGGGTGGATTTCGACTCATAGAAATCCTATAGGATAGAGTAGAACTTCACCATTGAGTTTCTGAGACTGTAACTGTCTACAAAAGCCATATGAGCTGCAGATAGCAATCAGAAAAGCCTGAACAAAAGAACAGCATCCTCTTGTACGAGGCTACCAAAGAGCAGCCAGTAAACCAGTTGCAGCTGAGTTAATTCTGATTCTTGGTGATCCCATGTGTGCTAGAGCTGAGCTTTGCTCTGCGGGGTAGAGCCTTCCTATCATGGACTTGAACCCTCAACTTTTGATGTGACAGTCCACACATGAATTGTTGGTACCACTCAGTGACTCCCACCCGCTAGGGCACCTTGTTGACCTGAGTTTGAGAAAGAAATGGGAGCTTCATTTATTTAAACAGGTACCTGCACTAGGTGCCCGAGGACTGTGCATGAAGAGAGAATTTAAAAGAATACTTCCACAGTTCAAACAGGAGAGAGAAGCCAGTTTCCTGATTTTCTCCCAACTCCACAGCTCAGCTTATGGTGTGACTTTCAATAGGGTATCGAAGGCTAAAATCAGCTTAACACCTGAAAATGTGTACTAGTACATCACAGGGAGGCAAGCGTGTCAACCCAAGCGTCCAATTCATAAGCATCACAATGTCTTTTATCAAGAGCCAATATTACCTTCTTTTAATCTACATCTGACATCATGTGATCCACTACATCATCCACTTTGGAGGCTGTAACTGACAACTTATAAAATGTAATAACAGCCAGGTAAAGCATTAAAGTCCTGGAAATGAAAGAAGATTTTCCATAACAGAAATTCAACTGCCACATGCTGCATCAGCTGTAAGTGGCATGTTGGAACACAGAACACTCTGATCCTAAACACACCTTATCTTAATGCTCCACAACCCGGGGCAAAGGCAGGGTCATAATGTATGTCTCCTCAGAAAGACAAATAGTAACACCTTCCATTTAGTGGTGTTTTAAAGTTTACAAAGCATTTCCACGCGTATAATCTACCATGGTAATTAAAATTATGAATATCATTTTATAGAATAGAAAACAGACGTAGTGAGATGGAACTACTTTCAAGTGACCAAATAGTAATGAGAGGGGCAAATTTCATCTAAATAGACTGGATTTTGCATCTAGGACTATTTCTACAGTAATAAGAGGCCATACTCTTGCAAATCATTAATGTCATAGAAACATCACATTGGGGCTATAGATTCCAAACCTCTTTTTCGGTTTTTCATTATGTCTGTATAAGCTAGATGCATTATATGAACTATTTTTCCATCATTTGTTTATTAAATGTTAACTGAGTGTTATATATGAGTTAGGTCCTGGGAAAATAAGATTGTCTTTGTCCATAAGCAGCTTATATATAATAAACATGTAAGTAAGAAATTGCAAGCTAATATGGCAAAGAATGTACCCCAAACAGGTACTAACTCAAACTACAGAGTTCTGGAATGCTTCAAAATATTAAAACTTTTGAACAATCAAGGAAAATATTCCAGAGTGAAATAGGGAAAAGCACATACCCTCATTCTAGAGCATGAGGGTAAAGCACAGTGGGGTCTATGGTGACTGTCAATTCCCCAATGCATAACTCTGAGCTAGACTTCCTCTTTGACTCCAACATCCACTGACTAAGGGACACCTCTACTTGGTTGTCTAAACTGCATCTTGGACATTAATCACCCGATTTGAATTCCTGATTGTTCTCAGACCCATTTCTATTGCCACTTATTTCATCTCAACATAAGGCACCTATCACTCATTCTAAACCACGGAATAATACTTCATTTCT
The DNA here is from genome assembly GCF_000313985.2 of Echinops telfairi. Taxonomy (NCBI): domain Eukaryota; kingdom Metazoa; phylum Chordata; class Mammalia; order Afrosoricida; family Tenrecidae; genus Echinops; species Echinops telfairi. Next base: position 21,883,536 of record NW_022111372.1, read on the forward strand.
CACATTCAATTCTCACAGCAAAATTGACCAGTTCTACTTGTAAAATACATCACCCCTGTTATCATCAAAAGCTAATCACAATCACGTATAGCCAACAGCTTCATGGCTGATCTTGCTTTTACTCGTTCCTATACTTCAACCATCCCTGCTCTGTGGGAGAATATTCTCAACACAACATCTAGAGTCACTCGATGAAAATCTAAGTCAAATGATCACACGCTTCTGCTCCAAAACTTGAACAAACTCCCTTCTTCTTAGAGTGAAAACCCAAAACCTTACCAAGGGTCCACTGACCTTCTCTCTGATGGCCCACCTTGTTTCCAGACTCCATTCTTTCTCCTTCAATCCGGTGAGCAGGGTCCATGCCCTGCACTTGCTCTGCACGTGCCTCATATCGGTTAGCCAGACATTTGCAGGCATCATGCTCTGTTCCCTTTCAAGCCTTTTCATGAATGCCATCTTTTCGGGGGGAGGGGATGTCCTTCACCATCTGGTATAAAACCGCGGCCCTCTTCCTGGCACTCTCTACCTCTGCCATTTTCCTTCAATGAGCGTCTCACTCTCTGAGCTGCTCCTCCAGTTATTCATTGTAACTCCATGTGACCTCCGTGAAATGTAAGCTCCCCAAATACAGTGATTTTGGTTTTTTGTAGATACCACAAATCTCATTTGGTGAATGAGTGACTAGGAAGAGTATAGGACAGATGACAAAGTTTTACAAAGAATGAAGCTTACGAGTTTAGCTATGCTTATCAATTGATGGGAATTACACATACGGGGAACATACCAAAGGGAAAACAGCTGTATCAGTTCCCTAGAGTTGATATGACAACATACCACAAGCTAGGTATTATATAGGGATATATATGTACTAGCTCACAGTCTGTAAGCTAGAAGACCAAATCAATGTGTCTCTGCACTGTGCTCCTACCCAAGTCTCGAAAGAAAGGTCTTTTCTAGTTCTGCTCAGCTTCTGGTAGCCCCAAACATTCCCTGTCATCTTTTAAGGGTAACTTCTCTAATCATCTTATTGAAAGTCATCATCTTCACCTAGCCTCTTTCGTCTGTCAGTCTCTTCTACAGGAGTGCCACTCTAAGTGGATTAGGACCAACCTTACGCCATCTAACTTTATGTTCACATGGATTGATACTTCAAAGACCTTATTCCCAATGATGGGCAGTTTCCTAAGTAGCTAGCATTCAATTATTCATCCTTAACATGTTCACATTAGATTTAAATTAACTGACATATAGTACAATGCTCTATAAAATGTAAGTAATATAAATCATTAATATATCTAAAATACATTAAAAACAAATTTTTTACTAAGCCTTTTTATTGGTAGCTAATCCAGACATCATACCATTCCATAGTTCAATCTCATTAAGCAGTATTATACAATAGCTACCCAAATCAATTTCAAAACATGTTCTTCCTTCTTGAACTCCTTGATATCAGCTTCCTGTTCCCCTCCACCTTCACCGTTGTCCCACACAGGCATCCTTATTCTAGCTGTTGTCTGTAAATTCATCTATCCTGGGTTTCATGAATCATAAAAACATAGAAAATCACATTAAAAATATTCAAGAAGGCTACCAACAATGACAAAATACAACAGAGGTAAACCTCCAATATGAAAAAATAAAACACCACAAACAGAAAAAAACATTAAAACCCAGATCAGGCCAGGAGTGTAGAAGAGGGGAGATCAAGTAACAATGTTTTAACTGTTCAAGTCATATTTATCAATGTAATCTACTGTAATCAGAAAGATACATTTTTTACCAAAGCCACGTGGTCATGAGTCAAAATAAAAATTAAGCTGAAGCTAAGGCCAGAGCCAAATATCTCAGAATACAAATGTGCCATATAGGAATAAATGAAGAGATTTTACTTAAATATTACTGTTTTCTGATTGAAAATTTTATAGACAAATATTACATATTTGAGATTTCAGTACAGAAGAGTCATTTCTCGGGAGGTAAGGTAACTAAATCGGACATTTGTGGCCCTTAAATATTTTCTGTTGATCGCACTGCTGCAGCACCAGGTAGTGTTCTGTTACCTCGATGTGGTGGACTTAAAACCCTGTGGTTACCGAGTTATAAAGTTTTCCTTTTCTAGAAGGAAAAGGCCTCCCTCTTCAACACCTCACATAAAAGGTGTGGAACCGGATGCCATTTTCATGGAAGCAAACTCCCAAACTGAAATTTAAGATGATACTTTCTATTTTCAGAAATGGACTGTATATTTCACTCCTCACTTTTATATGTAAATTAACTCTTCTATCAGTCCACATACGTTATTGCTTCATTAAATCTCTTGAGAAAGTTTTATTCTGGGGATCAATGAAGCCACATTATTGACATTCAGGAAGAAAAACCTGTCTCTGAACTCTCTATAGCTCAAGCTTCGTTGCATGCACACTCGCTCTGAAGCTCCTGTAGAATTGATGGAAGCAGACATCAGGGAAGAAATACTTGCATGCGTTTGGTTACTTTGATAACAGGTTCCAGAGATTGAGCTAAATGTTTGCAAGAAATCAGAAGCCCTGCTGCATTGGTATGAGCTTCCCAGTGCAATAATATTGTTTTTTCAAGCACCATCTAGCATGGGGTAAATGCAGTGTCATCTTGTTTGGAAGATCTTATACAAGCAAAGAAGTTCCAAAATTTTTATATGTCAAAGAAGTTCCAAAATTCTCTTTATGTCATGTAGTTTGTCCTTGACCAAAGAATAATGGCTTAATCAGCTCACTATCTCTCTTGATCATAGACAATAATTCTGTTACAGTGCTATGTGCTGTAATTAAGCCCTAAGCATAAAACGGAAGGGTGAGAACAAAACATCATAATGCACTTAATTACTAAATCACTCATAGTCTTCATCGTGGTTCTTCCATTGTCACTAATGATCGCAATCAGTTTTCTTTACTGATTTTCCTTTCCTGTCAACAAGTTTTCCCCAGCAGATTTGGAGTGGCGTTAAATGTGGAAGTCCCAGCAAGTAAGCAAAGCAGAATCATGGTACTTTTCATTACCACAGCATATTATCAATCTTGTACAGAGAGCATTTGGATGTTTATACAGGTAACCAGCTGATGATTGGGTATAGGATGAGCACACGTAATTGTATCACTGGTTCCTTAGGGAATGTCAGAATGTAACTCAAAAAATGTTTAAATAAACTTAAAATTTAAATACATTCCAGTATAAGATGTCTTCCTTGAAGAAATCCCTTGGGAAATTTTCATAAAGCTAATGTCAAAAAACACAAAGTCATATTTTTTAAAATGTAAATCATTCTGACCATCTGTAGCACCAATTTTGATAGTTTTTTTCATAAACTCAGAATTATAATTCAATGTCTTTCTTAAGCATTTTTCTAAAGTCTGCTGTTTTGATTTTTTGCTAGTGAAGAAAAAAAAGTCCTGCTACTTTAGTCTTTTTAAATATTAGTACTGATTTTAAAGTCTTTAGCATTTTCTTTTCATTTCATCCTCACAAGATGTACTAAAAATTCACATAGGATTTTTAGGGAAAGATGCGTATCTAATTGGAGTTAAAAATTAGAATCAATGGTAATTGATTCTAAAAATCAATTTTAATGTGTAAAGAAAATATTGTTTCCTCTTAGTTGGGCTAGAATATAAACATGTCTACAAAGATGAGAGTTAAGGTTTAACTTAAGCCCTTTCTTTTGGTTACCACCCAAATTTTTTTTAAAAAGTCAACTCAAAAGAGATGTAAATAGCCCCTCTAAAGTTACTAGCCTTAAGACTGAAATGTGATCCTCATATATCAGCATCTCCAAGTAGGTTATTAGAAAAGGGAATACTAGACCCAACACCAGGCTCGCTGAATTAAAATTTAATGAAGCCCCAGGTTACATGGGTACACATCACAGTCTGAAAAACACTGCTCTAGATGGCATACACTCTCATAATATTTGGATTGATTAATCATTTATTTATCTCCTAATTTAAAACTGTTAACAGTTCATAACAATTTTAGTCCCCAAACTAACCATTCTTACGACCGTCACTAATTATTGCAGCACATTCCCTCATGATCATGAATACCTCAATTAATAGATAGTATTTCAGGCTGTTAAACCATTAGCAATTTATTTCCATTTGCATCTGACTTACTGGCCTTGATTTGACATTACATGTTCAGATTATAACTATCAATCTAGCCAACATGCCTGGTTCAGATGATTGACATTGCTACATAACTGGTAGCTATCACAAAATCACAAATAATGAGAGGGTCAGGGATCGCAAGAACAAGAATGGAGTGGACATTAGTCTATTTATGCTTCCAGAAGTTGAAGCCAATGTTAATGTTAGAGTTAATGTTCAATATGTTTACCTTTGTATACTAATTTCCATCTTAAAACAGTATCTGCTAATATATAAATGTAGGGCAACATATTTCTAAAACACAATCTAGAACACGCAGCTTTCAACTACATGCCGGTATGTTACTTTATTGCTATCATATTTTTAAGTATAGTCTCAACTGATTGACCAAGATATAGAATTACCAAGCAACACTAAATCTTACAGTTTTTTACCTTTGCCCTTAGATCATGATTTTCTTAAAGAACAATGAAAACTTCCTAAATCAGTTAAATTTTGTTCAACTATTCCTCTGTCCACACTGTTGGTAAAAATCTAAAGATGTATTATTTATAATTTTATATGTATGTTTCTGTTCTTCTCCTAATTTGAGCTCCTTGAAAAAGGACCTTTCTGTGATAGGAGATAGTGGATCTACTCAATGGTATCTGTACAGTCAAAATGGCTTAGGGCATAATACTTAGCATTTGGGATGGTTAAAAAAAATAATAACTTGGTAACAAATTACTTTGCCAATTCTTTATTTCCCATAAGGCTGAAAAATAAATTAATCCAGCATTTTTTATCAATTACCTTTTGGTTCATAATTCTAAAGGTCAAATAATCTAATAGTACTGTGAAAATCAGTACGGCTACTTCTTCCTTATATCTACTTAATCATATAAACTACACTGTCAATGGATCAAGAGGCAGTTTTGTGAACAGAACAAGAGAACGCGACATGGATTAAAATTAGGAAAGACATGTGTCAGGATTGTATCCTCTCATCATACTTATTCAATCTGTATGCTGAGCAAATAAACAGAGGAGCTGGGTTACATGAAGATGAATTTGACATCAGGATTGGAGGAAGATTAATAACAACCTTTGATATGAGGTGACACAATCTTGCTTGTGGAAAGTGAGGGGGATTTGAAACTCTTGCTGAAGAGGATCAAGGATTGCAGCCTTCAGTATGGATCACAAGTCAATGTAAAGAAACCAAAAACCCTCACAACTAGACCAGCAAAATGGAGAAAAGATTGAAGTTGTCAAGGGTTTCGGTCTTGCTTGGATCCACAATCGGTGCTCATGGAAACAGCAGTCAAGAGATCAAAGGAAGCCTTGCACAGGGTACATCTGCTGTACAACGACGCTTTAAAGTATTAAATATACATATATGACTTGGAGACTAAGGTGTGCTTGAGCCAAGCGATGGTATTTTCAATCCCCCTGTTTGCTTGTGAAAGTTGGACATGAATAAGGGACACTGAAGAAGAATGCATACATTTGAAGTAGGGTGCTTGTGGAGAATTGTGAAAGTATCTTGGACTACTAAAAGAACCTAGTGGCTCTATCTTGGGAGAAGTGCAGCCAAAATGTCCCCAGGAGGCAAGAATGGCAAGACTTTGTCTCCCACATTTGGGACAAATTATTAGAAGAGATATAAGAGGACATCGTGCTTGATTAAGCAGAGGGGCAGCAAAAAAGAAGGCCCTCAATGTAATGAATTAATACAGAAGACGACACTGTGGGCTTAAACATAAGGACAACGGTGAGTGTGGGACAGGACCAGGCGATGTTTCCTTGTGTTGTCTACAGGGTTGCTATGAGTTGAGACTGAGTTGACGGCACTTAACAACAAGAAAATCTCCTACTTTTCAAATAATTTTTAAAAAAATAAAGAATTAAAAAGAATTTTTAAAAATTAAATGAGTGATGCTGGAATTTATTGAAGCAAAGAATAAAGTTACACCAAAAAAAACACGAAATAAAGGGGGGTTCAAAATTTCATAAGTAGCTTCTATTATCTTTTTTTTAAATCATTTTATTGGGGCTCATACAATTCATCACAATCCATACATACATCAATTGTGTAAGGCACATTTATACATTTGTTGCCCTCATCATTCTCAAAATTCGCTTTCCTCTTGGGTTCCTGGAATTAGCTCCTCATTTTCCTTTTTCCCCTTCCTCTCCCTCCCCACTCCCCCCTCCCTCGTGAACCCTTAATAATTTATAAATTATTACTATATCTTATTTTGCACTGCCCGGCATCTCCCTTCACCCACCCTTCTGTTGCCCATTCCCCAGAGAGGAGGTTATATGTAGATCCTTGTGATCAATTCCCCCTTTCTAACTCCTCCTTCCCTCCCAGTATCACCACTCTCACCGCTGGTCCTGAGGGGTTCATCTGTCCTAGAATTCCCTGTGTTTCCAGTTCCCATCTGTACTGCTTCCATTATTTTTTAAACCCATTTTTCTATGAACTTTTTGAAGCCCCTTCATGTATTTTAAAGAAAAGTTTCTACCATCAATAAAGTACATATTTCTAATATACACTTATTTTTACTAAGTTTATAAAATTTGTAATATAATACTGAGCAATGATGCACCAATAGAGTAGTTCATCAAATTTAAACTTCCATCAAATGTATGACACACCATTGTTTTATGCACCATTAAAAAGTGCTATTAAATTATGACACATATCAATTGCAAAATGCATCCCAATTTTAAAATGTTGAAGTGTGAAAATTTATGCCTCTCAGAATCAGTGAAGTGTAGTGGTAATTTTAATGAGCTTATTCCAGAAGGACAATTTTAAGAAATAGCTTTTCGTGCTAACAGAAAGTAAATTTATAAATGAATAAAATAAAATGTAAAAATAAATTTATAATTTTCAATTGAGATAAATAATTTGTTGAGGCCATTCATGGTAGGAAAGATAGTAAACAATTGCTGTAATAAAAGCATATTTCATGAGTAAAATATTCTGTGTCAATGTTAAAAGAAACTTAAGGAGGAAATAGATTTGGTTAAAGATTTCTCATGGATGATGGTGAACAGAAAAATTACTGTTACATAGATATTATTTCTAGAATTTTAATAAAAATATTTACAATCTGCCAGAAATGTTTGCACTGTATTTTTATAAATATAACAAACGTTTTAGTTATCAATTTAAAGGTATCTGGGTTGCACACTTTTCTCTCAATTACTATTTTATAAGCAGTCACCAAGATTCTTCCATTCATTAGAAAATATTAATGTTTATAAGTCTCCTCTTTTCTTGTTCTAGGCTAAGAAAATACTACCCTTCTCAGTGGCCTCATGTTTGGGATGGACCATTTGACTCGTCCCAGCAACTAAAACGCAACGTCAAGAATGTGCAACTTCCAAAGGAAGTACATCCAGTCTCTCTATGTTGCTGTCACTGAAGGTGGAGAAGTCCCACCTACAGCAAGTAATACAGCCGCCGCCGCCGTCAGGCTGAGTTCCCAGGGGATTTTAGAGGAGCACTCCTTGACCACCCAGCAGGGACTTGTAGCATAAATAAGTGATAAACTTTCGTTAGGAGGAGTCACTGAGATTGGGTGTTGCTAGCTACCACAGCTGGTTGCTGATCCTGACAGGGAATAAGAAAAAATGATGATCCCTCAGATCATGAACTCAGATCATGAACTCAGATCATGAAAAGACTGTTTCAGTCGTGTTAATCACATACCTCAGAGGAAAAAGTAAAATCGTACGTATTTGATAAAAAGGAATTTTGCTGATGATCCTAGAAAAGAGCATTGTAGGAGAGTGTTACAGGTTGAACCAAACTCAAACCCAAACTCACTGCCGTCCAGTTAATTCTCACTCCTAGCAACCCTGTAGGACAGAGTACAACTGCCTCCTGTGGAGTGCTGAGGCTGTAGCTCTTCCCCGGATGTGGAAGTCTCCTCTTTCACCAAAGGAGAAGCTGCTGGTTTCCAACTGCTGACCTTGTGGTTAGCAGCCCAGCACATGACCACCAGGGGGCCTCCTTGCTGTAGACGGAAGGGTCAGGGAACAGTGCAGAGGAAGTGACCGGACATGGAGTGCCCTCTCAAGAAAGGTGGTTTCTGAGAAGAGTAAACAGCAAGCTAACAATTTGAAAAGGATATGATATTCCTTTTTGTTTTTTAAGACAGAGGGAAGATTGAGTACTGATGACCTGAAAGAGGAAACAGTTGAAGAGGAAGAGGCCCAAGAAACACACTGGTGTGACTTCCAATGAACCTGTCATTCAAATGACAAATAACTATTTACTAATGCACAATTTTGTATTTCTTACTAATTTGCTAATGTGTATTTTTCTCTTTTTCCACTTCATCACATCACGATATCAGTCAAACCACTGAGAACCATGCTCCAGTCAATTTGACCCACAACCTTCGTCATCATAGCCAGCCTCACTCCTGCCGAGCACTTCCATGTCCAGTTTTGCCAGACATACATGACAAATACACAAAATAGTGGGTTAATAGATTTTTACTCTTATTCTAAATGGAAACTATCAGGCAATGAGATATTTCATGAGTGAGGAATAGTTGTATATTTGATTCATTGATTTAAAAAGCATAATACGTATCAACATCCTGAAATTGCCATATGTATGACGATTTCCTCATAAAAGTTACATGACTACCAAGAATGTTATGAATGATAGTGTTCCTCTGGAGAAGAAATTAACCAGATCTTGATATAATAAGTGCAATCTTACCCTGTGAATGTGTACAGCGCTGCCATTAACAATTAGGTAATCTATAACACTCTGCATAGTCAGCTGAAAATTACACTCGTCCGCAGCCATACGTAATCAACTTGATGCTACATTATAAGACAATTAAAGGTATATTATTCATCCCTTCCTCTAAGAATACCACCTTGAAATAAGTTTAAAAATCAAGAGTGGTGATTTAAAATATTGTTGAAATATTTTATCATTGGTGTTACCTAAATATTAAGATTATTCTACTTTAAACATTGATTTTTTTGTTTTATGGATAATGTGTTAAATATTTCTCAAGCGCTGTAGCTCAAGAAAGAATGTTACATGATCTCAGGACTCAGAACTGTTTCTCTAGATATTTTTCACCAGGTAGGCCACAGCAGTCTAACATGTCAACCGAGGATCAAAGGCAGTGACTATACAAAGGCACATGAAAGAGTCACAATCCCCCAAAAAGGACAGTCTCCACACAAACCTGACCACCTTCTCATAACAATACAAACTCTATAGTGTACAGATAAGAAGCTCTGAAAATCCAAATCAAGCACAGGTTAAATCCAGAAAAGATGCTATTAAATCTTGCAGATAACTGTTTAGGCGGTCAGAACTCAGAAATAAACATAGAGTCCAAACTAAATCCATAATTATATATACACGCATATATATATTTATTTGTTTGTTTGTTTATATGGAGAGAGAGGGGCACTGTCAGATCAGCATTGGATGACTAACCTCAAGGTCAGGTATTCAAACTCACTAGCCACTCTAAGGGAGAAAAACGAGAACAATTTGCTCCCTTAAGTATTTACAGACTTACAAACTCGATATAGGATCACTGAGTCAAAATGAACTCAGGAGCAGCGTATGCACACGCACGTCAGAAAGGAGAACCATTCATTACTATGCTGCTATGAGAGGAAAGAGTAGTATTAGAAAAATCAGCATATAAAACTGATCCTTACCCTAAAGTGAAACATAAGCTAAGTCATTCAAGCATAAATTTTTAATAATAAGGCAGTGAACCCTTACATAAACAGCAACTTAAGAATATCAATAAAACCTATTCCAACTTTCAATGAACTTCAAAATAAAGTCAAACTAACATTTGTTTTGGGAAACAAAAGTACAATAAAGAACAGAGACATCAGTAAGCAAAAAAAAAATATATATATATAGGAGCAGGTCACTAGATAAGCTGAGCAGATGACAGATGAGATAACAGTGCACGGTGATCATAGGTGTGAAAATGACTAGTAAAAAATGCTCTACTCATTAGAGCTCAGAGTAACCTTTTCCATGGCACCTGGGCGTCTGTATCCCCACAGCTCTGTTCAAATTACCAGAAGCTTCTGTATCCATAACCCTTCCCAGAGTCACAGCCACAGCTAGAGCCTAGCCCTCCACAGAATCCTGAAAATCCTGAGTGTTATCAGCCAGAACAGTGATTATCACAGTGCTTTATATTAGAACTAAGTATGCCCTCTGATATCCAGGAGCAAACAAAACTGTACTATCAAAATCTTTATAAGACCATAGATAGCTCTCAAGCAGCGAGTGGGTTATATCAATTAAACACTCCCCCTCATTAGTCCATGGGCCAATTGAAAATAATAATAATCAATTTCATGCATCCTTTGACTTTTCACATAAAAAATAGTTAAGTAGTTTTTAACTAGTTAAAGTTAAGTAGCTGTTTTTGAACCCAATTCAATCTATCATATGTGAACATCTTCCATTGTTACGCCCCAAATTTAGCATCAGAACCAGACTGTGTTCTACTTTGCTCAAATATACTAACTTTATTTTACTTCTAATAAAATCCCACAGTTCCTTAAAACATCTTGCATAGATGAACCTTCCCAAGAAAGGGAAGTTTCTGAATCAATCCACTATTTTAAAATGAAACTTACTTGCTGCCTTTGCCAGTACAGGACTTTGGGAAGCGGACCCGAACATAGACTCCTTCCAGAAAGCTGAATGATCAATGATGGTAGGACCAAGCTCAAGTATAGCAATTGCTCTCAAAAATTGCCCAGAGCTGTTACCAGACCCCAGCCAGGTTCGCCAACATTAACTAACACTGCTAATCTAAAGCCATGGGACACTTTCTTTTTAAAAAGCATCCAGATAACAAAGGGCTTCACTTGTTTTTCAGGACATACAGGTGTTATAATGACTACCTTTGCTCAATAGGGATCATATTAAATTTAATAGTTACTGTTCTCTGAATTAAAAGCAAACGCCAAGCATTGCCGCCAAAGCCCTGCACAAGAGGCACGTTTGAAAATGGAGCCTATCTACACCGAAACTTGACTTTTCACACTGACAGTAAGTTGATTTGTTTTCTTTAATCCCATCCTGGCTCCAAGGCTCCACTTTTCTATTTGTTTTAAGTTGAGAACCACAGAAGTGCTGATGCCAACAATAAAATGCTCTTAAGTTTCTGCGTAAATGGAAAGTAAATATTCTAAGTTGTTGTTCTATCATTTTCTAAAAGCTTAGAAAGAAAATAGAAATATCTCTGCATAAATGAATAATTGCAAGAAAGTAATTTTACTTTCAAAATCAAGGTAGAGTCATTGGTATTTGGCCGAGAAAAAATAATCACAAAAATCACATCACAAAAACATATATTAGGAAAACGGCTGTCAAGATAGGGTTTACATGAGTCATTACAAATAGGAATTGTATGGTTGAATTGATAGGGTTTAGATGAGTCAGTACAAATATGTGAATGTGGTCTATCCTCAACACTATCATTTATTTCTTCTTTGCTTTCATACCGAATCCTGCCTCTCGACATCAGTCAGTGGAAATTAGTTATTGCTGCTCCCTTCTAGTGAAATCATGTGTAACCTAATATGTCCTATTGCCCTTAGTGCTGACCACACTATTTGATTGACTATCGAAACAATGTGTAGCTCAATCAACCAGTCAATTAAGGAAAAGAACACTGGCATTCTGTCATCACCTCTTATCTTATTGGTAATTTTACTGTTTCTTTTTGTTTGTTTTGTTTTGTTTTCATCCCTTTAGTTGAATTGTGATATGAGTCACAAGAAGTGGCGATAATCTTCTAAGAGATAAAATATTTAAGGAAAACCTAGCTTGTGATTTAAAACATACACCTAGATTCAGAAATGCGACATTCTACAAGGAAAAAGTATTGCAGCATAGCCTTGAAGATCTACTTGATGCAAAAAATGACTCTAAAAAGTATTTCTAAGTCAGTACTTATGTGAAAGGAATCCTAAAGCTTTCACAAAAGGAAAAAATTACACAAATGTGGAGAGAAAAAAGTACTTTTGCCAAAGAAGGTGGTCTTTGGTCTGCTTATGCACGAGGTATCATGAGGTAGTAGAGAGCTAAAGTAAATTGCTTTTATTGGCCTTTTATAACAGAAGGTAAGAAGGACTTGAAATCATTATGGTTTGGGGGATCTCGAAAAGCAACAATGAAAGCCTGAAGACAATATAGCAACATTTTTAATACAAAACCAAACTCTACCTTAAAGTCTATTCTGACTCACGAGGACAGCGTAGAATGGCCCTTGACGGTTTCCACCTCTATCACTCGTTATGGGAGTAGAACGCCTCATCGTTCTCCTTTGCAGTGTCTGGTGGTGTAAACTGGTGACTTCATGATTAAGCAGCCCAAGGCACCAGAACTTGAAAATGAGTCCCTATTTAGAGAACTAGCACTCGATAGCTAGCTGTTACAGTAAAGTAAAAGCAATTTCAGAACGTTTATCTAAAGAACTCCTAGCTCAAGATACCATTGGCAGAGTTTCTACAAAAATGAAATAAAATACAGAAACCGGCAATAGTGATATGAGACAGAGCAAAAAAAATCCACCGTGCAGACATAGGGTTGATAGGGCAACATTCCACATTCCACTTGTAGCAGGAGGACAGAAAACCATGAGGGACATGTTTCCAACAGGAAGATAAAACTGGTGGGTTTTCTAAGGTGTGCACCAGATCACGAGAAATTTTACAGTTCTTTCACGACTTTGGAGATAGAATTCCCATGGGAAATGGAAACCGTTATTAATCCTTTGAAAGAAAATGTAATTCCAACATGCAGTAATTTGAAGCAATTTAAAGGGACTTAAAGTAAGCATTTGTTTAAATAGTAGTAAATAGTAAATTGAGTAGACATTGCTCTGATATTGGGGGGTAAGGAAAGAGAAAGTGTCTGTGTTTTGCTTGAAGGATATATAAAATAGCTAAATCTGTATCCTACATAAAAAGAATTTACTAAGTATGTGTAGTATTCAGAAAACAAATGATGTGACATAAAATGCTGCAGAAATGATTAAAAATGAAAATGAATGCCTAAAATATTTGGAGATGGTTTTTTTACTGGGTGAAAAAAGACAGTGGAAATAAATGTCAGAAGGCTGCTTTGTTTTCTTTTTTCTTTTTGCTATATAACTTTTAATACAAGTTACTTTTGAAATGTCCATTTAATGTTGTCATCATGGTTTACAGTTTAAGTATTGAAAAGCCAAGATGTCACTTTAGGGTTAAAGTATTCCTGACCCAAGTCATGGTACTTTCAATTTAACTCAGACTCATACAAGAGCTGGAGAATGAATATAGAAGACCAGGGAAATATCGATGCCTTCGAGTTAGGGTATTGGCAAACAATATTGAAGACACCAGGACTTCCAGAGGAATGAACAAATTTGTCTTAGAAGAAGTGAAGTTGGAAGGCGCCTTACTTTAAACCTGTTTTCAGGAGGGACAGTTTTCTGAAGAGGGACATCGTGGTTGTTAAAGTAACAGATCAGCGAGCAAGAAGGCTTCAACAAGAAGTAATGACACAGTGGCAGCAACAATGGGCTCACACGTCGTAGTCGATGTGAGGCTAGCACAGGACAAGCAGTGTTTCATTTGGTTGTAGACCCAACACTGGGGTTCGGAACTGACTGGATGGCACCCAACAACAACAATAATTTTATAAGATCATTTTGGTTAGTAACAAGTGCTATCAAACAGGGTAATTAGGGAAGAGCTACAGAAAGACCTCTTCAGAGTCATTAGGCCAGAGTAAAGAATAAGGTGTGTTCTATTTACAATGGACTAACGTTGGTGTCTTAAGCCTTAAAAACATTTTCTTTCTACTTTTAATTTAGCATCTTGTCTCTAACTAGAATCTAACATGGATAAATAATCCAAGATGGAATTAGTGGTTGTTTAGATAACTTTATTAAAACTTTATGTGATATGGTGAGTGATTGAAAACATCCATTCTAAATATCTAAGAACCGAGATTATACAAGTAAAATGCTTATGCAAAGAAATATCATCATCATTTAACATTATGTTTCAAATATATTTTCAAATATAATTTAATTACATAAGACAGTGCTCAAAATAATCCCAAAGGACATAAGTATATTTTTTCTTTCACTTGCTAAGGAGATGCTAGTTACCCTGAGTAATGGATAATATTTATGGTTTTTTTCTAACCTTATTTTCCATACTATCTGTACCAGCTCTATTGAAAATGAATAGATTTCTTTCTCTACAACATGAAATCACAGTCCGATTCCTCTTTGCCTATGGTCTTCATTTTCCTTCTCTCTTATTCTCCGGACTCTTTACCAATCGTCCACGTCTTTAATACAATGCAATCAGTAACCTCATGAAGGTTTGGCAGGGCCATATAGCAGCAGGATGAATGATCACCTGCCATGCGCTGCGCCTTTATTAACTTACATTTACATTAAGCTCTGCTGAAGCTACAGTGCAGTGCCGAGTCATTCCTCGTCTAAGACTCATTGGTTTCCTGCAATATTTTCTGTGCCAGGATTTCTCCATTCTTATCCTTGTTAGCCAGGCAGAAGTGAATTGAGCAAGACAGGAAAGAGTGACAGTGGAAGGAAATTCTAGCACAAAAGGGAGGGAGAGTCACACTTGCCCCATGCCTCCTTAGTACAAGTGAAGAAAAGGGGCAGATAGACACATTCATTTATCAATGGAAGACATGGAGGAGGTGAAAGAGAAAGAATGTTCACATTATCACCACGATAGTTAAATTGGCCCAGTAACTTGAGGACTAAAGTCAGAAAATGCATGGTGGCTGAGGAAGCAGAAGACAGCTGTACAAATTTAGTGAACTGTAGGTTGGCAGACAAATAAGGTCTTGCTACATTCATGCCTTATAGGCTGTATTAAGATATGCATGATTCCAGCAAACCTGTGATGGTCATTCTGCTTTATTGGGTTTTTGTTTGTTCGTATTAGGGTGTATCTCAGATGCGCTATGTCATTGAGGGTTACCCCCTTGAAGTTGTGATAGATGTGTTTCTGTGTTTTGGTAAATGAAACCCGGGGTTGGGAAACCAATAAGGACAGCAAGTAGAACAAGGGTTTCAGGAGCAGATGGGTGGGAGTTCAGAAGAGATTGAGGATAAGAGGGAGATAATGTGAAGGAATCCCGGAAAAAAGGGTGTTTGGACACTGATTATGGAAGCAATCGTACAATTCTGCATAACGTGATCGAACTTTGGAAAGACATGACATTTGTATTAACTCCCAAATAATAATAAAGAAGAAGAACTACAAAAGCACAGATCCAGAGATGAGCTTTGGGCTTACACTAAATCCTAGCTCCATGTCAAGGTGTCCATATAGGGGGAAAAAATGTTTGGAAACGGATTGTGGTAGCAATGGTACAATTCTGCTGGATGTGATTGGATTATGGAATGATATGATATATGTATTAAACCCAAATTAATAATACATTTAGAAGGAAAGCCAAGCAATGGTGAAGGATCTGCATTGTGGGGATAAAAATCTAGATCTTTTATCCTACAGCACACTTGGATTAGCTGGGCGCCCTTTGGTGTTTCACATCAAAGCACCTCCTTAATGAACTCACTCGTTCCATTCAAAGACTTTTTCTGGCTCTAGTCTGAATGCTATTTGAATTCTTTCTTGTGAGTGGTACAAAAGGCAAGAGAACAGAGGCGTAAAGCCTTGATCCTCCCCCAGGAACAACATCCTCAAAAATACAAACTAACAAAGTGGAAAAGATCAATGGTTGTCAAAAGTTGGCCTGAGAAAAAGGTATGACAACAAGGAAGCAAAACAAGAAAATCTTAGGGAATAATGGAACTGAGTTGGTTGGTTGGTTTGTGGGGTATATTTTATTGTAGTAAAACACATACTACCAAATAAAAGTGCACTTTAGACAATTTAAGGTTAACGATTCAATGGCATAAATTACATGCATAATGTTGTGTAACATTACAGCTATCAATTTCTAAAACTTTCTCATCACCCAAAACAAGAACTGGGCCAATTAGGCATTCACTCTCCATTTTCCCTTCCCTCTCAACCCTGGTAACCTATAAGCCACTTTTCTCTGTGAATTTGCCTCTTGTAGCTATTTCATGTAGGTGAAATCATACAATATTTCTCTTTTCTTGTTTGATCTCTTGTTTGGCACAAGGTTTTCACAGTTCAGCTATGTCACCGCATGCATTGGAATTTCCTTTCTCTTCATGGCCAAATAACGTCGGGGAATCCTGCCCTATAAGACCACCTTTAGCGATGCTATGAATCAGGATCAACTAGCTAGCCTGGTTAGTCGGTTTGTTTGTGTGCTTGTTTTGGTATGTGTGTGTTTTATTTATTCATTATCAGTAGAGAGACACCTGGTTTGTTTCCACCCTGTGGTGATTGTAACAATGTTTCAGGCATGAAATATCTGTTTGAGCCCAGTTATTTGAAATTCTATGTCGAAGTAGAATGACTAGATATCGTGTGATAGTTCAATATTTAATTTTTTGATGTCACTCACCCATTTTCCATTGTGGCTACATCATTTTACATTCCCACATGAAGTGAACAAGAGCTCCAAATACTACATATTCTGTTCACCATTTATTGTTCATTTGTTTTCAATAATAGGTATCCTTATAGGTGTGAAGGGGTTTGAAGTGCTTTATTTCCTGTTATGATGGTGGTTACACAGACCTAAACACCTTGGGGAACATGTATAACCTTATAATTTTGCTGTTTCTAGATTTTAAAGGTTGGCTTGATAGAGAATTGTGCTAAAGCCATAAAACCTGCATTAATCTAGCCAGCCCAGATTATATCCTTGGAGTTAAACATTTCAGAAAATTCTAGATTTATGCTGCATTGTTTGGCGAGCTGTTACAAATAAATACTTGATTTTGTTTTGACATTGCCCCATAAATTACACTGAAGTTTATAATAAGAATTAGATGGCAGAAATGCGTTTTTATGATGATTGATGAACTGTTCTTACAGTGTTACTGAATGGTGTTAATAATTGGTGGGAGGGCGGGGGATTAGTCAGCATGAACAACTAAGGCAAGAAAAGGCCATGAGGGCACAAAGTGAGCGGCTCCTCAGGAGGATGGGAGCATTATTCCAGGGACTCGGGTTTCTGCAGATGTTTGTTCGCATGAGGAAGTGGATCCCTCTGTTTTCTGGGCTCAGCTTGAAGATACTGAATGTAAAATATACCTCCTTGCAACAACATTCATCTTTCGTGACCTTCGATATTCCTGGAGTGGAAAGTAGATTTTCTATCTTCTTTTTCTATCTTCTATCTTCACATAAACAATTACAAATGCTAGAGTGAATCCTTTTCCTCATCTTGCTGGGTGAGGTGGATACCACCCTAAAATCATTGGGATTTATTTTTCTCCACTTTTCTCCTTTTACTAAAAAGAGTTTAATCATTAAATTATTACAGAGAACTCAATAAATCATCAGTATAAGCAAAAAGCCAGCAGAAAACAGAATATGATGGTTTGAAAGGTTGTACTATTTAGCATAGCTTCTATAGTCTGGCTCTTCTAGTTGGCAATGTAAACATAGAGCTAGAATAAACACAGCATGAAACAGAAAAATATTCTTCAAAAGCTAAACTATTTATTAACATGCATTGGAGAGTTTGAAGCAAATTATAGTCTACCAATTTCTTAAGCAATAATCTAATAGGAGTAGGACCAATGAAAGAAGAGCTTCAGACAAACCTCCTAAGGAACCGTCAAGCTTCCTTACATCAACACCCCTTTAGTGGAAGGGTGTTTAGAATAGCAAATTGTTGTCATTTCAGAAATGCAGCAGGAAGATATTTCCACAAAAATAAATCAAGACAAAGAACAAAAGCAAAAAGCACATTTTGGGGAGTTAAGTGATGCATATTTAATGAAAAACTAAAAATGTACCCAAAATTAGGAGGAAACATGAAAATCATACTTACTGGAAGAATTTAAAATAAGAAAGAGTGGCCTATTCAAAATACTTAAGATTTCAATTAAAGTTCAGACCATAGAGTTTTCGATCTAGTTTGCATAATTCAAAACATAAAGAATTCTAAATATAAGTTTAATTGCCGGGAAAGCTCTCAGTAATGTACAAATTCCAGTTTGATTCTCTGAAGTTACAGGTTATTATATAGTTGTTCACATGGTCTGGAATTGATTAATAGCGGCCAAATGCCCACTATCCTCTGCAGTGAAGAGGCCAGAAGCAATTGCATTCATATTCAAAACTGCAGCCACTGGTGAGTAAGTGTTACTCAACCTCGCTGCACGGTGCAGGGATGCGAGGCAGTGAAAAGGGAGGGATGGAAAGGGAAAGAAACGAGACTTGTTCCAGTATAAGACGCTCGGAACTTCCTCCTCTACTTTCAGGTTCTCATCTTGTAATTTAAAATATAAAAAGTATTTCCTTTGCCACTTGAATACTGTGCTACGCCTTTACTGATTCTAACAACAGAACTTGAGGTATAATTTACCTGCATATTTTTACATATAACCAAACTCCTACTTCAATCCTTAACCCACCACACCTACTCAACAGCTTATAATTATAGCACTTAACTGCTTGTATCTATGTCAATTGTAGGCTTCTCTGGCTTGTTTTTGCCTTTAGTTGGAAATGTTTGTTAGGTCTATAGATGCTTTAATCCTAGTATAGTACCTCAAATCCTAGTACAAACTTTACGAAGCACAAGGACATTCAGTAAATTCCTGCGGATTAAAATAGTGTTTAGTGTTGCAACCAGCATGTTTCTTGGTTGTTAAGGGGGAGTCTAATTATTGGATGATTAAATGTGGATTAAATGTGGTCTGACTCAAGATTTTGAAATTACTGCATCAACTTCTCATTACAAAAACAGACTTATAAAGAAGAAAACTTCTTAATCAATCTCAAACTTCTTTTAACAGCAATGAGAATCTCTTCTCTTTTTATTGGGATCTAGAGTGTTGGTAACAATATTATTTCCTAGGATCTAAGAATGATAGTAGCCCTTCTCTGGTCATACTTTGAATGCTTTCTTCTGGTCCACATCTGACAAGGCTTTGCTGCTATGCAGAAGGTTTTTAGTGTGCGACAACATCCCCTGCCATTGGTAAACTTTTCAGTGGCTAAGTCCTCTGAAGTGGACAGTCAATTCCTTCTTTGTTTAGAAGTCAAGACTGAGACACTGAGCAGAGATAGGATTGAGACAAAGAACGGGAGGTTAAGAAGGGTTTTATTAGAGTAGGGAAGGAGGTCCCAGGAGGAAAGGGAGAGCAGAGATGGGGACAGGAGCATTTTGAGCTCCCGGACGGTTCTGAGACCCAACGAGTTAGGTCAGAGAAATCGCAGCTTGTCGGTGAGGCAGTGGGAGATATATAGGGCTTGAGCTAAGGAAGTATACGTAGACAGAAGGAAGGGAGATTTTTATTGCTTGTAGTTGCCGGGACTTGAGTCAGGATGCGACCTATGGGAAGTCATCTTGTTTGCAAACCTGCTCTCTGGGGTGATGGGAAAGGGGCTATGCAAACCATCCTGGAAAGATAAATTGCTTCCTGGTGTGCTGGGGAAGGGGCTCTACAAACCCAGCCTGGAGAGATAAGCTCTTTGGGGTGTTGGGACAGGAGTTTCATAGTTCAATAGGCCATCCATCCTCCCCGAGAGGCTGGGAACAGAGGCTGTGAGGTTTCATCTTCCTGAGGAGCTGGAGAGGAGGTGGGGGCTGCCCGGTCCAGATCCAGCCCAAACATTTGTAATTATGAAAAGAATTGGAATTCCAGAATACTTTGAATCATGTCTCTGGCAAAGAATAATGACAGTACCATGGACTGCCAAAAGAAAAAAAAAAGGCCTACAAGTACAGATAGAATGTTTCTTCACAGTGAAGTTGATGAGACTTTATCTTGCATACTTTGAACATGTTACCAGGAGAGAGCGGCCTCTGGAAAAGAGCATTGTAATTGGTAATGTAGGGGAGAGTGAAACTCAGCAAGAAGGATTGAGGGTCCAACAATCATGCTGAACTCAAAGAACTCCGTGAGGATGGCGCAGCACCATAGTTCATTCTGCTGTACAAAGGGTCACCGGGAGTTGGACCCAGCTGGACGGCCCTTAACACCAAGAGTGATAGAAGTCCATTTCTTCACTATGTCCTTGGCTTGGGTTATACATCAGTCACATGGGAAGAAGAACCCAATTAAACGATATGATTACCTTGATCAAATCTTATTCCCTAAGGACTCCTACCACATGACTACGGGTGAGGTTGCAGGCATCCCTTGTGTCACAGGGCTGCCTGCGGAGTTGACAGAACTTTCTTACCTTCACTGCGATGGCTGGAGTGATGGCTATAGAAGCCTATTGGCTATCTGGCTACAAAAGACACAGGACATTTGGACTGGAGTCTATGACTCAATAAGTATTTCTGAAGCCTTGTCCTGTCGGGGACATTTTGCTGCTTTATTTCTAAGGTGATTCTACTTGTATTTGAATCCCAAGATAATTTAGTGACCAAATATAGCCTCTGATAACGGTGGGTCACCTTCATCACAGGTGCCTTTGAAATTTTCCAGAAGTTCCTAATTCAGATATATGATGAATTTATTTTAAATATACGCTGCTCTAACATATATGCCAATGTTTTTCATTTTCAGTTGACCTTTGTTTAGGTTCCTTACAAAACGTACCTAAGCCACAGCTTCATCTAAATGGTACCCAATTACCATTGGCTGCCATTCTGATCAGGGCCACAATAGCTAGATCCTAATAGAGTGGGAGAAAAGGGTTGAGAAGGACCTCAATTATATAAAAAAACATACTTACTGGACAAGACTTATTGGGAGATTGGAGAATGCCCAAGATTATTTCCCTGAGATATTTAAGTTCAAAACTAAACGAGTGCCTGGAGTCACCTGTTAGCACATCACAGGCTCCTGAAACAAATCACATCACATTTTCATCTAAATAACAGATTGGCTCATGAAATGGAATCACCTGTGCTACTTTTAAACATCATCTACATGGCAACAAATGTACAAATGTGCTTGACACAATGGATGGATGGATGGATGGATTGTGATAAGCATACGAACCCCCAATAAAATGATTTTTTAAAAAACAAATACACATACAAATTCAAAACAACAACAGTAAAAGAAAGAATATTAAATCTCAGCATTACAGAATATCGCTCAGGAATAGACTTTTTGGGCAGCTTGGGCGGTTATGAAAATTAGATGTTATTTGTTCATTTCCCCCAAACTGTGGACTTTCATGATTTCAAAAGTAATAAATGAACTTTTGTCTTTGCAAAAATAAAATCATCTACATGAGACAAAACAGTATGATTACTTTAAAACAAAAATGAGAAGTTAAGGGGGCAGGGAAACAAGATTAATGAAAATGGAACAACCATAATAGAAATAACAAAAATGTTCGCAGATTATGAAGAGTGTAACCAATGTCACTGAACACTGTGTCGAGATTGTTGAATGGGAACCTACATTTCAGTGTAAACATTTGTTAAAATCACAATAAAATATTAGTTAAAATAATGTTACCTAGGTTGACATCGATGTTGGTTAATGATATCACAATGATCCTATTTTCAGTTATGCCTTACAATTGAAAAGAATTTTAAATCAATTTAAATGTATATGGATTTTTATGTTATCAAATTAAGACGCTATGGGAAATAGTAAATCACACCCAATCAGTTAGAAATAATTTTCTAGTTTTGGAATCCTGACTGTGATAATTCCATGGACAGCATTTATTGGCTAGTGCCATCAAATCCATTGATCACTAAAAGGAACTAGAACTTGAGAACAGTTCTTCCCTGTGACAAAAGGGAGGTGTTAGATACTGAGTTAGTTAATTGTGCCAACCTGGCTGATAATCACATGTGGGGCTAACTGAAAGGTGGAGGGATAAATGGGTGGTGAGCCTCGCCTTGCTAGTTCTCTGGTCTCTTGCTTTGTGATGGTCACACCAGGGTGCAGCTGCCTTAGCAGTTCCCTGCTTCAGCTTGCAAGATTGACTTCCTACAAGACATCCCCAAGGAGAAGCCACATGGACCTATCCCGATGCAGCCATGGGTGCTGGGGCAGCAATGTGGAGACCCCTGCTAGTGCTGAGATGCTTATTCATTCACTGACTCAGCTTTCCTCCTGCAGTCGGCATTATTGCCTCTGTTCTGTGAAGTGGAGGACTTTGTGGACTGGTGTTGGGTTAATGGGTTAATGTGTCACTGTGTCATTCCATCTTGCTCGGAGACTTTCTCTTTTTCGATGTCCTTCTCCGAGGACATCGTGGACATAACCTCTCCTGACAATAGGTCCAAAGACTGTAGCACAAAGTCTCCCCATCCTTGCCTCGGAAGAGCACTTAGCCACACTTCTAACACAAATCAGATCGTCCTGTCAGCAGCCCCTGGCACTTTCAATGTTCTTCTGCAGCAGCACAACTCAAATATATCGATGGCGCTTCAGTCCTCTTTATTCGATGTCCAACTTTCACATTGTTTGCACTGCACTTTTGGAGTGCAGTTTTCTAACTTCAGTAGAGTTAGATGTCGAGAAGAAACAAGGGGTGGAACTGTTCCATAAAATGCTCCAGGTGCCCTATAAGCCCCCACAGTGGACTGATTTCCTCAATAGAGAATAATGATTTCACAGACAATGGATTAGCAGGCAAGATGTCTTCAGATGGGAGAGATGGTGTTCCTGACTGAAGTGATTTAAAGAAATTTAAGGGTCCAACTGATACCCTAATCTTCCTAATTATCTGTACATGTGTCCCCATCCCAAGATTAAGGGTTGTATTTCTTCCCAATCTGTACACTCACTTTAATATCAGACACCATTCTATACTGAGAATTCAGTTGGTGTTGTACTTAAGCCACTCTTACCATAAGACTCTACTTACTTACATAGATCTAGCTATACTCCACTCGAAAACTTATGCCACAAATGAGCCTACATAGGTAACAAATGCTGCTTTTACTCTTTCAATTAATATAGCTGTAGCTGTGCAATAAAATTTATCCAGTTTCAATTGACATGAATTGTATATTATTTTTAATTCCTAAATTCACAGTAAGTGGAAATAATAAGGGGGAGAGAGAGAAAGAGCCTCATTGTGGCCCACCAAGCCCTGGGAGTGACATCCCTGCTCGGATCAGGCAATGCACAAAGAAGACTGCAGGGCCGGCCCCACCATGAGACACAATGTTCCATCACTGACCCATAGTGTTACAGGGGATAGCACAGGATACACTGTGCAGAAAGTGTGCCTGGTCTGCCCCAGGCACAGTGGGGTGAAACACAAAGGGAGTGCAACAGGGCAGCAAGGGGAGCAAAATAACCAAGTCCCCAAGGAATCCTGAAAATAGACTTCTGACTCGGGGCACAGGCATTGGCACCTCATCAGATTTGATCAGAAAATATACATAAGGTTTTCAGCATACAGACATGAAACTATCTATTGGGTTGTTTGTTTGTTTGTTTTTCTTTTCCTTTTGTCCTAGGTCTACCTATATAAGATAGACAGGATAAACAATCCCAAGGAGAAAACAATGGGACAGGTGGTTCCAGGGGGACATGGGAGAGGAAGGGGAAGGGATGGGGAGTGGGGAGCCAACAAACTCAGAGATAAGGGTACAAGAGATCTAAAATTGATGTTGAGGAGGGTGTATAATGCCTGGTGGGGTTTAATCAAGCACAATGTATCCAAGAGGAATTACTGAGAACCAAATGGAAGGTGAGCATGATAGTGGGACAGGAGGAAGGTGAAACAAAATAGAGGAAAGAAATAGGAGGAAAAAGCTATTTATAAAGGTAGAGAGGTAAACTTTTATATATGTAGATAGATTAATTTATAATGAAAGTGATCGAAGCCAAAGTACATATATTTATATGTTAAGTATTAAGATAGCAGACAGACTTTGGCCTCTACTCAAGGCCTCCCTTAACACAAGAACACTTTGTTCTGATAACCTGGCACTCTTTGATACTCACCTTCCCAACATAATCTCTGAAGACAAAAGGATGCATAAGTAAAAGTGGTGAAGAGAGCAGATGGTGCCCGGCTATCAAAAGATATAGCACCTGGGGCCTTAAAGGTTTGAAGTTAAACAAGCAGCCATCCAACAGGGAAGTAAATAAGCCCACATGGAAGAAGCACACCAGCCTGTGTGACAATGAGGTCTCAACAGGATCAGGTATCAGACATCAGAAGACCCCAAACAAACAATTATATTGATGTGAATGAGAAAGGTCGGAGTGGAGAACCAAAGACCATCTGTAGACAATTGGATATCCCCCAACAGAAGAGTTATAAGGAAGGGATGATTCAACCAAGGTTCAGTATAGCAAAGATGAATCACATATCATTCCTCTAGCTCCTGAATGCTTCTTCACCCCCACTACCATGACTCAGTTCTACCTCACAAATCAGGCTAGACCAGAGAATGCACATTGGTACAGAGAAGAGCTCTCAACACATGAAGTTCAGGACAGATAAAACCCTCAGGAACAGTAGTGCAAGTGGTGATATCATTAGGGTAGGGGGATAGTTGGGAGGAGGAAGGGGGAGAACGGGAGAATCCATCACAAGTTTGGATATATAGCCCCACCTCAAAAGGTATGAATAACAGAAATGTGGGTGAAAGTAGACAATGGACAGTGTAAGATACGAAATAATAACAATATATAATTGATCAAGGATTCACAAGGGTGGGAAGTGGGTGGAGGGGGAAAAGTGGAGTTTATCCCAAGGGCTCAAATGGAAAATGTATTGGAAATCATGATGGCAACATGTGTACAAACATACTTGATACAATTGACATATGGAATGTTATAAGATCTGTAAGACCTCCTGATAAAATTATTTTTTAAAAAGAAAGAAAGAAAAACAAAAGAAGGATCAAATTTGTTAAGGATTTCACTTCACTTGGATTCATGGACAATGATGATGGAGGCTGGAGACAAGAAATTGAGTGATATATTATATTAGGCAAATCTGCACAAGACTTCTTTAAAGTGTCAAAGAGCAAAGATGTCATTTTGAAGTTAAATTTTCATCTAACCAAAGTCGTAGTATTTCCAAACCCAAGTCATGGTATTTTCAGTCTTTCCACATGCCTGTGAAAGTTGGATAATAAATAAGGCAGGTGGAAGAAGAATTGATACATTTGAATTATAGTTTTGTTGAAGAATTGGCAGAAGATCAAAGAATCTGTCTTGGAAAAAGTAGAACAGGATGCTCCTTAGAAGTGAGGCTAGCAAGACTTTGTTTTATGTACCTTGGACCTGTTATTAGAAAAGACGAGTCCTTGGAAAAGGGCATCATGTTTAGTGGAGTGAAAGGTAGAGGAAAAGGGGGGAGACCATGAAGGAGATGGATTGATACAATGGCTGCAACAATGGGCTGAAACCTAACAATCATGCTGAGCATGGCACCAGACAGTAGTGTTCCAATCTCTTGTGCATACGATGGCCATGCACTGGTGCCAACTCACTCAGGGACACGTAACTACAACAGTAATAACCTTTTAATAGATCTCCTTGAACAGAACATTTTATCAACATAAAACATATTTCTCCTGGATCATATAATGAGATATCATTTTATGAAACGAGATCTCCAAATAACCGAAACACTTTTAGCTACAAGGTGAATCATATAAAATGTGGCCTGTGAAGACTGCATGAAGATACTCAATAAAAGAACTGAGTTAAACCAAATCCTGCTGCTACCAAGAATATGTGTACTGTACATAAAATAGTTTCAACAGGAGAAATACGGCTTCTTTATCTTGAATTATAAAAGGGATAGTACTCGCTAAAGGAAGAGAGAAAAAAGGAGTGTGTCTTAAAAGAAACCCATTCCTTATAGCTCCGATCTTCTAAGAGGGAAACTCATTGAGTCTACAATGGTTATGTTTCCCAGCCCAGATGATGATATAGGAAATAGATCCCTTCTTTTAAAGGCCCTTCAGTAGCCACTGAACAGGGCTCTAATGCACCCAAGGGGAGTGTATTGTTTATATCTCCACAGGGAAAGAGGGATGAGTCTTCAACCCAGTGCTCCAAGATGTGAATGCAACATACAAGCATTGAGTAGGGAACCAGAGGAGAGGTCTGAGGGGCTGACCCCAATCTCACTACATGGACACATGCCCCTCCCTCCAGAAGAATTTATTTCAGAGGACAACACTGAAGCTGCAGCTCAGAGAGAGGGGCATGTCTGATCAGAGCACATGGGAGCAAATGAAGTGGGAGAAAGAGAGAGCGGAGCACATACTGGCCAACAAGTCTTGAGGACAATATTCCTGCTCAGAGCAGCCAATCCAAAGAGAAGACCACATGGCCGGCCCCACTATGAGACATGACATCCCTCACTGACCCATAGTCCTACAGGGGATAATACTGGAGACACAGTGTGGGAATTGCGCCTGATCTGATCCCAGCACACCAAGGCAAAACACTAAGGGCATGCAACAGAACAGCAAGGGAAACAGAGCAACGAAGTCCCCATGGAATGCCAAAAATAAACTTTGGGGCCAGGGGTTGGCACCTCATCAGACTTGACCAGAAAACACTCCTAAAGGCTAACAAACAGTCCTTGAACTAACTACAGGCTTTTCTTTGTTGCTGTTGTTGTTGTTGTTGTGTGTGTGTATGTGTGTGTGTCTGTTTTGGGTTTTTTTGTCACTGGCTTTTTGCTGTTGCTGTTTTGTTTTCTTTTGTTGCTTTGTTTTGCTCTGTCTTGATTTTGTGCATGTTATTATCTCCGCAGGTCTGTCTAAATAAGATAGGCTGGATGAACAATCTGGAGGAGAAAACAATGGGAATGAAGTTTCCAGGGGACATGGGAGAGGGGGTGGGGGAGAAGGAAGTGGTGTAAACAATCCCAGGGACAAAGAAACAACAAGTGATCCAAATCGGTGGTGAGGAGGGTGTAGGAAGCCGGTAGGGCGTGATCAAGGGTAATATAACTGAGAGGAATTAATGAAACCCAAATGAAGGCTGAGCATGATAGTGGGACAAGAGGAAAGTCAAAGGAAATAGAGGAAAGAGCTAGCAGGCGAAGGACATATACAGAGGTCTAAATAAATACGTTTACATACATAAATATATCTATATATGAGGATGAGGAAATAGATCTATGTGCATATATTTACAGGTTTAGTATTAAGGTAGCAGATGGATGTTGGGCTTCCATTCAAGTACACCCTCAATGCAAGAATACTTTGTTCTATTAAACTGGCATGTGTGATCACGAAGTGTTGAAGGGATCAGGTATCAGGCATCAAAGAACAAAAACTCAAATCATTGTGAATGAGGGGGGATTGCAGATTGGGGACACAAGACCCATGTGTAGGCAACTGGACAGCCCCTTACAGAAGGGTTGTAAGGCGGAGATGAGCCAGTCATGGTACAGTGTAGCAACGATGAAACATACAACTTTCCTCTAGTTCCTAAATGCTTCCTCACTCCACCCCACTCCAACTATCATGATCCCAATTCTACCTTACAAATCTGGCTAGACAAGAGTATGTACACTGGAACAGATAGGAACTGGAAACACAGTGAATCCAGGGAGGATGATCCCTTCAGGACCAGTGGTGAGAGTGGCAATACCTGGTGGGTGGAGGGAGGATGGGGTGGAAAGGGCGAACCAATTACAAGGATCTACATATAACCTCCTCCATAGGGAATGGACAACAGAAAAGTGGGTGAAGGGAGGCATCAGACAATGTAAGATATGACAAAATAATAATTTATAAATTATCAAGGGTTTATGAGGGAGTGGGGAGTGGGGAGAGAGGGGGGAAATCCGGAGCTGATGCCAAGGGCTGAAGTGAAGAGGGAATGTTTTGAGAACCTTGAGGGCAATGAATGTACAATGTGCTTTATACAATTGGTGTGTGTATGGATTGTGATAAGAGTTGTATGAGCCCCCAATGAAATGATTTTAAAAAGAAGGTCTTTCAGATCCTGAGAAAGTTGTTGTTTTTAGAATGTTAGGTGTCCTCTGTTTGTTGTTGCTTTTAGATTGTTAGTTGTCCTTGATCCAGTTTCCTCATAATAACTCCTGTGACCAAGTGGAACGGCCCCAAAGGAATTCTTTAGATTGTGATCTTCACAGAAATAGATAATTAGGCTCTCGCTTCCCACAAAGCTTCTAGGTGGGTTCAAACCACCAACCTTTTAATTAACAGTAGTGTGTCTTACTGTTGCGTCACTGGACACCTTAAAGCTCCGAAATCCTTAAATAGTATATATAAGTGTGCAGTGAGGTGTCCCTGGGAGAAAAACACTATGCAAAACACCATCTGCACTAGCATGTAAATAACTGACGAGATCCCTACTGTGCTGGGTTTCCTTGTGGGAGTAGGAGGAGAACAGGATCAAGAGGGAGCACCAAGCAACGCCTGGGACACCCCTGCCACCAGGGTTAGGGGGTGGACATCACAGACTTCAGGGAAAATCCCTAGCAGCCCTCTGAGTTTATCTTATCGCAAATTATCCTCCAGTCCTCCTCCTTCCTACTTAACACACAGGTTCAAAGGTTAAGTCTTTAAAATCGTTTGGAGGAAAAACTATCAAAAAATGAAAGGTTATGTCTTTACTACGTGCTCCTTACACCAATTAGAGACAAACAAATTCACTCCTCTCATCACTCAACAAAACGCGTACACTTAAAGAAAGAAATATCAGCTCCAGGACAAAATGGTTATGCTGGTTGAAATAAGTTTATTAGGAAGTTGAGAGGCAATTTCACAACTTTAACACGCCAAGAGCATGATGGCAAATTCAGACAGTTTGGATGTCAAGCTCCTGAAAATGCCCCAACAAACATCACTCAGGAAATTCAGCTGGAAGCATCATCTGAATTTTCATTTCTTGCGTTGATCTCTGGGGCTAAGTCTGAAAATACAGCAACTCTGGCATGTGTTGAGCAACTGAAGATGGAAGACGAGGATGGCCAAGGAGACTTCTAGAGATGTGCCTCTCGGCATTCAAGGGAGAGAAGACTCTGTGCCTCAGGAACGTCAGCGCATTAGTAGAGAGCATATGGCCAGTATCTTCTGTATCCGAAAGCCCCACAGCCATTGTAGCCATAGCCAAAGCCATAACCCACTGGAGAGTAGGTGCTGCCAAAACCACAGCCAACGCTATACCCCAGAGGGTAGCCATAGCTGCCCCAGTAGCATCCTGGGAAAACAGTGCCGGAGAAGTTGTTGTAGCACATGATGTTGGGAATGGAAGGCTTAGGTTGCAAGAGAGGTGTTTCTTAGGGTATGATGGATCTCTAGTCTCAGCACCCTCTTTATATACCCCGTCTGCAGGGTGTGGTGAAAATCACAAAGCAATCATTTTCATTCTTGACACCAATTTACATCCTCAAAGCTCATTAACTTGTTTTGCTCTTTCTTAAGATGTCTTTACAATTGGTTGAGAAAGCTCTCCTGTGATATAATGCCGGGATAGAAGTCCTTCAAACAAATTGTGCCCCTTCACTAAAAATAAATTACTATAATGACTTCAAAGCATTTGGTCTTAGGACCCTGTATGAAATTCTCTGTAAGCGTGCTTTATAGTACCAAGAAATATAGTTAGCTATTATGCCATCTGTCCTCTGGCTCTCTAAATTTTCATATTGGCACAAGTTGAAACTCAGTAAATATCTGCTAAATAAGTTAATAAATAGGTAGTAACACTCTCAAACTCATAACATTTTTTAGTACTCATATAACTTACTTTTTATAAATGCTTTTTTATATAATACAAGACAAATCGCATAGCGATCATTAGAAAGACACTGTATTTTTTAATCTATATTTTATTTTCCACGAATATAAATACCAAATAAGTATTCTTAAACTTCCAAAATGGTTTTGCTATCCAAGCACTAGAGACTGTTCATCTGGTCCAAATATTCTTGCTATTTTCTTTTTCTTTTTAATCATTTTATTAAGAGCTCATACAACTATTATCACAATCCATACACACATCAATTGCGTCAAGCATATTTGTACATATGTTGCCATCATCATTCTCAAAACACCTGCTTTCTACTTGAACCCTTGGTTTCGGCTCTTCATTTTCCCCCCTCCTTTTCCCTTCTCCCCTCCCACCCGGACCCTTGATAATTTATAAGTTATTATTATTTTGTCATATCTTACACCATCCAACATCTCCCCTCACCCACTTCTCCACTGCCCGTCCCCCAGGGAGGAAGTTATATGTAGACCTTGTAATCTGTTCTCCCTTTCTCCCTCACCTTCCTTCCACCCTCCCGATATGGCCACTCTCACCACTGGTCCTGAGGGGTTCATCTGTCCTGAATTCCCTGTATTTCCAGTTCCTATCTGTGCCAGTGTACAGCCGCCAGATTTGTAAGGCAGAACTGGGATCATGATAGTGGGGCGGGGGGTGGTGGGGGTGGGAAGCATTCAAGAACTAGAGGAAAATTGTATATTTCATCATTGCTACACTGCAGCCTGACTGGCTCGTCTCCTCCCCACAGCCCTTCTGCAAGGGGATGTCCAATTTCCCAAAGATGGGCCCTGGGTCCCCACTCCACACTCCCCCTCATTCACAATGCTATGATTTTTTTTGAAGACACTGTTTTTTGTTTCGTTTTATTGTCCTTTACTTACATCAAATCCCCTAGAAAACTATTTAAACTATTTTAATTATAGTTTCACATGTTCTATATCTAACATCTCACTTCATGACTACGACTTAAAAGCAGTGGTTTGTAATTGATTTTAAAAAGATGTTTTGGGGAAGATGCAGAATGAAATTGTTCAACAAATATGACTTGGTTGTCTGATATGTGTTTAAGGTCACAATTGACACTAATAACAAGGTAAAAAGAGAAATGAAAGGGAAACTTTACCCTCAAATGTTCAAATATATTTTTCTTTTGGGTCTAATAAAATCAGATTATCTGAAAATGTGACAATGCGAAAGGCTCAAAGACAGTATCAAATCAGCATCATATTTCACTTTCATCTTGCACCCCAGGACAGGAAAGCATTTTCTCTAAATAGAAATTATGTTCTCTGATGTGAACTGCAGTGGGGTTGAGAATTGTCAAAACAATCTTAGGTCATGAAAGACCTAACTGATTAGTCCCGGACGCCGCTGTTGAAATTCCCCAGAGTGGTACTTACTAGGGGCTTTTTTCAAATAATACAGAAACAGAAACAGAAAACATGAGCACCAAGATAAAAAGGCCTTAACTGGGCATCCCTTCGCAGAGGGAGAGCGGGGAGGAGACGAGCCACTCAGGGTGCAGTGTAGCTTCCATGAAACACACAACTTTCCTCTAGTTCTTAAATGCTTAAGAGCATTCTTAAATGCTTCCTCCCCCCGCCACCCCACCCACCCACTATCATGATCCCAAATCTACCTTACAAATCTGGTTAGACCACAAGATGTACACTGGTACAGATAGGAGCTGGAAGCACAGGGAATCCAGGACGGATGATCCCTTCAGGACCAGTGGTGAGAGTGGTGATACCAGGAGGGTGGAGGGAGAGTGGAGTAGAAAGGGGGAACCAATTGCAACCTCCTCCCTGGGGGATGGACAACAGAACAGTGTGTGAAGGGAGATGTCAGGCAGTGTAAGATATGATAAAATAATAATACTAATAATGTATAAAGTATCAAGGGCTCATGAGGGAGAGGGAAGCAGGGAGGGAGGGGGCAAAATGAAGAGCTGATTCCAAGGGCTCAAGTGGAGAGCAAATGTTTTGAGACTGATGAGGGCAACAAAAGTGCAAATGTGCTTGACACAATGGATGTATGCATGGATTGTGATAAGAATTGTATGATTCCCCCAATAAAATGATTTAAATTTTTTAAAAGGGCCTTGAATCATTCTACATGGCCATAGCATCAATATATAATACCCCCTCCCTCACTACTCCCCTCCAACAATTTTCACTTTAGATCCAGGGGTAACTTTCTTCCATTACCCAGAGTTAAATGTAATATTCAGGGCTCATATAGGGATCATTGGTTGATTCTGAAATATGAGACTTGGAAAAATGAAAACTATGCCAGTATCCTAACCATTAATTGGTTAATTGGAGCAGAAGCATTTTTGAAAATACATTCATCCAGTACAATTCCCTCAACCCACTCATGAACAAAGCTGTGTAGCTGCCTCTGGTGATTCAGCGTCTAAAATGCAAGCATTTCATGTGACTTAGAGGTAAACAAACCTAGGAATTAAAATGAGCTTCATTCTCAAAATGTTGATTAAGATATTCAACAACAAATGCTTTTCTGAAAGTCATGGAATAATTTACCTTATGTTTCTGTTGTCATCTCATTGCTGTGCTCCATAATAAAAGAACTGGTAATATTAGGGAAGAAAAAGAGAAACAAATAAAAAATAGCACTGTGTAATGGAGAAGAAAACAACTTTTAACAAATGCTAAAGTTTGATTGTGATGTTTTCTTTAAATGAATTCCGGTCTGACGCATCTGCCTAGTTTGACAAGCTGCTAGGATTGTCCTGGAAAAATGTCCAGCTCTATATCTGGAGAGTAATAGTGAATAAAAATTAAAATGTGTTGCCTTTCAGAAATTAAGTCTTATTTACAATGAGCACCATGAATTTCTTATAGAACTTCTACAGAAAGTTCTAGCAAGTTTAGGAAATGCATCACTTATTAACAAGTCATTTAAAAACTAAGGTAATAGCTACCTTATTCTTACATTGGGCTTATGGATGCATTAGTCTGCTATAGATTATCAAGGTAGGATTCAGATTTTGTAGAGCCTAAAGTTTGTACAATGTTGAAGCCTACTTTTTGAAAAGGAATGCAACAAATAGAAAATCAGTATTTGTTAGAATGCTGAAAAAAATCTAGCTAGAAAATATTATAAACAATATCAAAGCCCACACAAAAAATGGAACATTTAGGAAAACTTTTTACTATTTTATTAACTCTATGAAATTTGTTACACAGACTAGCTTCTGGCTCCATGATTTCAGATTGTTTCCTCCTCTTTATCCACACCTCATACTTCCAGTGTTACATGACATGGGAAATATCTATCCTAAATATGATTTTTGAACATGTGCTTCCATGTAGCAAATTCTGTTGAATTGACAAAATCACAGGCAAAAGAATGATTAGAAACCATTACGCCCAACAGGATGGCTAGAAATAGCTTGTACAGAAGTAAAGAGAGAATAATTATCTTCTCATATATGAATTGAGATGTCTTAGTGTTAGATGACATGAGATAGGCTCCAATTCTTAGCTAGTCCATGATCAGCTACCCTGTCCTACTCTATCCTCACAACTGTTGCTCTGTTTGAGTCCATGGGTACAGTCACTGGGTCAGTCATCTCACTGAGAGTTTTCAGATTTTTCACTCCCTTTCTACCAAGAATGATGTCCTGCTCAAGGACGTATCCTTCTTAATAACATGCCCAAAGTAGTCATGATCATTCTACATACTCTTTCTTCTAAAGGTCTGTGGCAGTTACATAATCTCCTGTTAACTTGCAAAGGGGTGGAGTCTAGCCTGTCAAGCAAGTGGCAGCTTGACAACCTCATTTGGAGGCTTGAAGGAGGTAAACAGCTGACTGGAGGCCAGATACAGACAGACATTCTCTGCTTCGTATTCCTGAGGGGAATACACATGGAGCTACACTAGAACCCTGGAGGAGCCACATGGAAACCCATGCCAGCGCTGAGATGCTTATACCACCAATGGATCCACCAGACTTTCCACCCACTGGCTTATGATCTTCCTGCACTCAGCATCATTGCATGTATTTCATGAGTCTGTCTGAAGAGGAATTTATAGATTGGTATTGGACATATAGGTTAATATTGGACTTCACAACTTGATCTGGATTGGGCTAGGGTATTGTCTCAATATTCAATTGCTGTTGTATATAATGCTCTTTCTTATACAAATATAAATGCCTCTGGATGTGTTTCTCTTGTCAACCCAGATTCACACAAGATCAGTCTAGCTGTACTTCTTCGAAGACGTATTTGCTTGTTCCTCTGGCATTGCATGGCAGCATTGCTATTTTAAGCAACATCGTTATCCAAAGGTCTCGTTTCTTCCCTCTTCCTTATTCATTGTCCAGTGTTCACGTGTACATGAGGCCATGAAAATACCATGGCTCAAATCAGCCCCACCTTAATCCTCAAGGTGACACCTTTGCTTTTTAACACTTTAAAGAGATCTTGTGCAGCAGATTCCCCAATGCAGGAGATTGTTTGATCTGCTGCTTTCCTGGACATTGATTGTGGATTCCTATATGATGTGGATCCCATGGCAGCTTCCATGTTTTCTACGTTTCTTGGGATGGTCCTAATTGATTCACTGTAAAGTTTTTTTCTTCTGTTTCCTTTATGTTGTAATATAATCCTATCAGAAGTTTTGATCTTCATCAGTAAGTGCCTCGATTTCTCTTCCCTTGCAGCAAGCAATGTTGTACAATCTGCATTTTGTAAGCTGCAAATGAGCCTCCCTCTAATCTTCTTCACGTAGTTCAGCTTCTCAGATCACTTGCTCAACATGCAGATTGAATAATTATGGTGAAGCAATATAACTCTGACCCACTCCTTACCTGATATTAAACCATGCAGTATCCCTAGTTTTGTTGGTAGAACTACCTCTTTGTCTCTGTACAGGTTCTCTCTCACTCCACACTCCCTGCTATGGAATTGATTCTGATTGTAGAGACCCTTTAGAAAAGGGTAGAACTCCTCCCTGTAGGTTTCTGACTTGAGAGCAATGAAAAGCCTTATCATTCTCCTGAGGAACAGCTGGAGACTTTGAACTGCTGATCTTGTGGTTAGAAGTTCCACATGTAACCCACTCTCGATCAGTGTTCTGGAAATGTCATTCTTTGCCAAGTTAACAATAGAATTTTTTTAATGATCAACACAGTCAAATGTCTTTCATAGTCAGTAAAACACAAGTAAATATCTCACAGGCATCCTTTGCTTTCAGCTAAGATCCATCTGGCAGGAGCAATCATACCACTAGTTCTATATCCTTTCCTAAATCCAGATTGAGTTTCTGGCAGCTCCGTCTTTTCAACAAAATGATACAAACACTTTAAAGTTATTTTCACCAAAATGGTCCTCGTGTGTGATAATAATGATGTGATTCAATCATTTCCACAATGTGTTGGCTCACCTTTCTTTGAAATGGGTACAAATATGGATCTCTTCAAATCTGTCGGCCAAGTAGCTATCTTCCAAATTTTCTGCCGAGACTAGTTACTTCTTCCAGCACTGCATTAGTTTGGTGAAGTATTTCAGTTGGTATTTTGACAATTCCTAGAGACTTAGGTATCGCCGATACCTCAGTGCAGCATGAACGCCATCCTTTATCTTACGCAGTGTCC
Organism: Echinops telfairi; assembly: GCF_000313985.2. Lineage (NCBI taxonomy): Eukaryota > Metazoa > Chordata > Mammalia > Afrosoricida > Tenrecidae > Echinops > Echinops telfairi. Next base: position 21,919,127 of record NW_022111372.1, read on the forward strand.
TAACAGGGTGCTGATGAAGAAGGAAGGAAGCACTGTGGTCTGCCCAAAGAACCAACAAATCTGTCTTGGAGGAAGTTCAGCCAGAACGTTCCTCAGAGGTAAACATGACAAGACTTCGCCTCACATACTTTGGACATGTTTTCAGGAGAGACCATCTCCTGCAGAAGGGCATCCTGCTTGGTAAAGTATTCAGGAAGTGAAAAAGAGGAAGACTTTTGACAAGGGAGATTGACACAGGGGTTGCAACAAAGAGCTCAGCTATAACAGCACTGTGGACCGGGCAGTGTTCCATTCTGTTCCACGAGGTTTCTGTGAGTCAGGAGTCTCTCAATGACACCCAACAATGCGACATGTTCTGAAATGGTTGACATCACTTTGGGCCAATATGACTAGAATATTTACTGGTTAAGATCAATTCTTGGATTCTATTCTCTTTAAAATAACCATAAATTTTTCCTTAGTAAATAATTTGATTTTGACTTTTACATTTCTTTGACTTCAAATAAAGTCTGACATGAATATAAAAAGGAAACAAAAGTTCCCGTTGTTTTACTTCCTAAAAAGGAGCCAGAAATTGTGCAGAGATTTTAAAAACAGTCAATTCCAGTATGCATGAGGAAACAGTTCTTGTCTTACTAGTTCTAAATATATTTTCCAATTTCATAATATTGTAATTAATTAGAAATGGAAAAGAACCTAGAAGACAATATTTTGAATGAATTTTAGAATTTATATCATAGAGTACCCTGTAATACAAACATCACCTATTCCTCATTTCAAACATTTATTCTTTCAGTCATTTATTGAGCATCTACTGTGTTCCAAACAGTCTGTTGAATCAAAAACCAAATCTACAGCCACTGAGTCAATCCCAACTCATAGTGACCTTATAAAACAGAGTAGAACTGTCCCCTACTCGGTTTTCAAGACTGTAAATCTTTATCAAAACAGACTAACTCATCTTACTCCCTGAGGTAGTTAGTTTATTGTCCCAACCTGGCCGATAAACGCATGTGGGGTTAATTGAAGGGCAGAAGGATAAATAGCTCAGTGAGCCTCTCCTTTCTAGTTCTCAAGTCTCTTGCTTTGTGACGGTCGGGCCAGGGTGCAGCTGCCTTAGCAGTTCCCTGCTTCAGCTTGCAAGGCTGACTTCCTGTAAGACATCCCAGAGGAGAAGCCACATGGACCTACCCTGATGCAATCCTGGGTACTGGAGCAGCCATGTGGAGACCCCTGCCAGAGCTGAGATGTTTACACATTCACTGATTCAGCTTTCCTCCTGCAGTTGGCATCATAGTGTGTTTTGTGAGTTGGAGGAGGACTTTGGGGATTGGTGTTGTACATATGGAACAAGGGGTTAATGTTGGACTTGTGGGCTTGGGCAGCACTGGGTTTGGGGTGTTTTCTTGATGTGCCCTTACCCTTTATATAAAACTTTTTCTTATACATGAGTTTCTGTGGATTTGTTTCTCTAAAGTACCCAGACTACTACACTCCCACAGAGTGCTGATGGATTTAAACTGCTGATCTTTCAATTAGCGCACAATGCTTAACCTACTGTGCCACAGGGGAGCCTAAGAATTTTACTCTGTGCTGTACACCCAGAATTGAATAAGAAATAGTAATTAAATGAGAAATGAGATTTAAAGCATTGTACATCCCACCCCAAGTTCCATACCACTCTCTGTGTATTTTGTTAGATAATTCTACAGGAAGGAGGTAGTTGCCTGGAAAACCTCATTATAAAAGGTATAGACATACACCTGGGACTTGAAAGGTGGGAAATTTCACGATTAAACATTGGCTAGAACAATAATCCTCAACCTTCTAATAACACGACCCTTTAATACAGTGCATGTTGTGGTGACCCCCAACCATAAAATTATTTTTGTTGCTACTTCATAACTGTCATTTTGCTACTGTTATGAATTGGGTGACCCCTGGGAAAGGGTCATTCCACCTCCAAAGGGGTCACGACCCACAAGTTGAGAGCCATTGGGCTAGAGGGCTAGTTGAATATAGGCGACATTCCAAAATGAGTTAGTTGAATTTAGGAGACATTCCAAAAGAAAGATAGTGTTTTAAGCAAAGACTCACAGATATTAAACACTCTAGTGCTTTCTAGGAGTCACCAATAAGGAACCCAGTGGTGTCTAGTCTTGTACATAAGAGGCACAGTAAGGAAAGAGGAGAATGAAAAGTTAATCAGGAGCTGTATCTAATTTCATGTGCTTTGGAGAAAAGGAGATTTGCATTTTTGAAAGGGCAGCACTCTGAACTGTGGGAGATGACTTACTTTCAGGAAACATTGTAGATAGGAAAAACCAGCTGTATCCCGCCCCACCCCCCACCCCTGCCCTCCACACACACACACACTGAGACTGATCTCCTTTTCAGCATCTCTGGGTTTTTGTTTGTTTTCAGCATCTTCAATGTTTGTTTGGTTGCAAATAATGAAATTTGCTTAAACAAAACATTGAGTATTAACAAATAATAAGAAACTAGAACATAAGCAATCCCAGGGTTGCGTCAAGGTTCCACGATGGCAGGGTCAGGAGCGGCTTCCCTGTGGTTCTCACAGCCTCGTGGTTGCAGGATGGCTGTAGAGGGGCATGTCTCATACTCTGAGACATCAGCACCACAAGCCACCGCGTATAAAAGAAGGTACCTTCTCACACAGCTATTCTTCCATTTTCTACCATGAAGCAAGACATTTAATATTTGCTTCCAAAAGATTGCCTTTGGGTCCCATTATCAAAAACTGAATCATTTGTTTGTGGTTGAGGAAAAGAAGAGGATAGAAAAGAATCTACCAAGCATTGTCTATCTATTTCATGTGAAGGAGCTCTGGGGGTGTAGTGGTTACATGTTGGGCTGTTAACCACAAGGTCAGCGATTTGAAGCCACCAAGTACCCGGGACTTTCTACTCCCGTAAAGACTTACAGTCTCGGAAACCCACAGGGCACTTCTCACCTGTCCAGTAGGCTTGCTGAGTCAGCATCGACTGGATAGTAGTGGGTTTGGTTTGTTATTTTGAAGCTTCTACTTGCCTAGGAAGAAAGGGAGAGAAAGAGTCATGGATGGCGAACCAACGCTGTTGTCACAGAAATCATCACTTCCTCACATGCGCAATTCACTGCTGAGAATACTTTATACAGTATTTGGGGAAATTAAAGATAACAAAATAATCAGTAGAGGGCAACATCTAACCATTACTACAGAAAATATAAAGAAAAACCTTTATGCATCCAGATGTTAGTTATTCCTCCCAGTAAAAGTGTACATTGAAGCTTTAAATCCTCTGAATTATTGTTTCGCACTATTGTCCTCCAACCATCAAATATGGTCACCCTCCTCATGTGACTTCCTCTGGTGATTTACTAACTTGCATATGAAATTTAACTACTGTTTTCTAGGAGTTCGTGTTCAGAAATGGTTTCTACTGTTCATATGAAATTCGCATTTACATCTTCAGCACCCATGAATACCAGAAAGATGCTTACTTGTGTTTTATTGACTTTGCGAAAGCATTTAACCATGTGGGTCATAACAACCTATGGATCACAGTGAGACGAATGAGAACTCCAGATCATTTCATTGTGCTGTACTCAGACCAAGAGGGAGTCAGTCGACCAGTGGCTACAACGATAGGCTCAAACAGCAGCTACTGTGAGGATGGCACCAGGCTGGGTAGTGTTTCCCTCTGTTGAGCATTGGGTTGCTCTGGGTCAGAGCTGACTCAGTGACACCTAACAACGACAATACCCCTGCCTTTGCAAATTTCATCTGTCATCAAATCCTGCCAACTTCATCTTCTAAATGCCTCTTAAATGCCTTATCTTCTAGGAATCTCCATCTCAAGACTCTCACTGCCCTTGAACGGATTCTGGCTCACAGCAAGCCTACAGAACAGAGAAGAACTGCCCAACACTGTAAACACTTACACACAAGTATGAAGCCTCTTCTTTCTCCTGTGGAGCCACTGGTGGCTATGAACTGCTGACCTTCTAGTGGGTGGCACAATTGTAACCCATTATGCCACCAGGGCTACAATCTCCACTTACCACCAGCTATGTTCCTCTCTTACGGCTGCTGTCAATTTACCACAAGCTAACTCATTTAGGAAGAACCCTGGAGCAGTGCAAAGGGTTAACTCATTTGGGTGCTGGTAGTTTGAGACCCCCCAGATGTGCATTAACAGAAAGTCTTGATGGTCTCATTCTTACACGCCAGTCATTGAAAACCAAATTGGTTTTTAAGCGGCTCAAAATGGTGACAGTGTTTAAGCTGCTTAAAACTATATACTTTTTTTTTTTTACTTGTAGTTCTGGTGGTATTAGCTGATCAGTAGTTCTAGGGATCAGAATTTTGTAATGAGCCTTACATAGCTAAAATGAAGATATTGGCAGGGCCGATTGCTTCTGGAAACTGTAGGGCAGATCTCTGTTCCTAATGTTTCCAGCTTCTTGAAGTCACTTGCACTCCTTGACTTGTGGCCCCTTCCTCGCTTCCATTGACACATCTTCTACTATTGGCTCTGACACCTTTTCTCTTGACAGACCCTTGGATTTACATTGAGCGCAATCAAATAATCCAGGATAACTTCCCCATTGAGATTCCTGTTTCAATCACCTCTCCTAAGTCCATTTGGTCAGGGAAGGTAACATATTCACTAGTTACTGGAATTAGGATATTGATGTATTTGAAGATCACATTCAGCCACCTAAATCAAGCTACCAATCCCATGTGCCTGGATGTCCAAGGTGGCCTCAAAATCTAACATATCCACTATTGCCTTATAATCTGCTTCCTACCCTCAAAATATTTACAAAATGAAGGTCTAATGATGCTGGATGTGCATGTGCACACACATGTTTAAAATATCTCAGTTGTTTCTGTGATAATGAAATTGTGTCAAGTCACTAGGCTATATGGTTCCCAGTGGTTTAGTTTAATACCAGACCAGTTGTTATTCTACAATGCAGTCTACTGTAATTAATAAATTTTCTGAAAGGAGAATGTCCCTAGATGAGATACTATGACAGAACTCACCCTCTATCTCTCCACTCTGCACTGTTTTCATCAACTTACTGAGGGATCATGGAACACAGGGTCTCCAGTTTAAAACCGGATTTTGCGCTTGCCAACTCCAACAATGGTATCAGCTAATCCATTTAAGTATCTCTCTTTCTCTCTCTTTCTTTTATTCTCTCTCTCTCTCTCTGTCTCTTACTCTCTCTCTCTCCCTCTCCATTTCCAAGACTATACACTTTTTCAGGAGTAGATAGCCTCACCTATCTCCTATGGATCAGCTAATGGGTTCAAACTGCTGACCTTGCAGCTAGCATTTCAATGCATAACCCACCATGTCACCAGGGCTACTATGCATGTATGTGTGTGTGTGTGTGTGTGTGCACATATCAATTCTGACTCATAGTGGGACCTTCTCCTGAGGGTTTCTAAGACTGCAAACAATCACAGAAACAAGATAAGGCTGTAAAGATTTACAGTCCCAGAAACCAACTCAATGGCAGTGGATGGGATAATTTGGTTTTCATCTATAAACTGACTGGGGGTGGGGGGAACAGCACTAGCTGAGCTGAACTGGCCATCTTTAGCTCTTCAAATTCGTCCTGCTCCTTTTCATTCTCAAACTCAGGCATGCGCTATTCGTCCTGCATGGAATTCTCTTCCTTCTCCTCTCCTCATCCACTCCCTTGAAAAGTTCAAATATGTCTGGAAGGTCTCCCTGCTGTACCCAACCTCCATTAGCTAAAGGCTTTCTATAACATCAGATTAGACAGCCACCCCCCTCATATCTGAACCACTTACCAGAGTTATCATTATAACTTATTTGTAAAATTGAAAATAGCATGCTTCCTTCCATGAGAATAAAGATGATGTGGATTTAACCATCATTCATTCCTTAATTCCAAGCTTGCTACTGGACATATTGCTGGTTTTCAATACATGGAAATGGAAGTAGCAAACAGAAGAATATTGAAAACCCAACTTAGCCATGCACTGGCTGTGAGGATTCAGGTAAACCACTTTCCTGAGTCCCAAACAACTCGGCTATAAAATGAAGTAGGTTGACTTCCTGGGTGATGCCAAATTAAACATTATACAACTCTAATATCAAAGTCCAGGGAGCCGAGATTAACAAGTCAACCCCCTCCTATTGAAATTTGGTCCATCAAGCCTACAAGTCCAGGGAGTTCTTTTGTTCATCTATTACACATCTCTGTGGTGACACACTAATGAGCTCCCAGACGCCACCACTTAAAATACCAAGTACAGTGACAAGAATTTCAAAGAGAAATTAAGAAACCTCTATAAGAGTGCCAACCTTCACTCACTCACTGCCATCAGTCCTATTCTCACATCTAGTGACCCTATAATGCTGGGTAGACCAGTGGAGACCCCTCTGGGGTTTCCGAGATTGTAAATCTTCAAAGGAGTAGAAAGCCTCATCTTTCTCCAACAAGAGTGATCCTATGGACACCTCATGATCACACAGGCTGGTGTGCTTCTTCCATGTGGGCTTTGTTGCTTCTCAGTTAGATGGCTGCTTCTTTATCTTCAAGCCTTTAAGACCCCAGACCTATATCTTTTGATAGCCAGGCACTGTTAGCTCTCTTCACCAAATTTGCTTATGCACCCATTTCTCTTCAGCGATCCTGTCAGGAAGGTGAGCATCATGGAATGCCAGCTTAATAGAACAAAGTATTCGTGCATTGAGGGAGTACTTGAGTAGAGGCCCAATGTCCATCTTCTATCTCAAGACTAAACCTATAAATGTATGCACATAGATCTATTTCCCTATCCTCATATATAAATATATTTACATATGTAATTCCCTGTATTTAGATCTCTATAAATATCCTTTGCCTCCTAGTTCTTTCCTCTATTTCCTTTTACTTTCCTCTTGTCCCACTCTCATATTCAGCCTTCATTCATGTCTCAGTACTTCCTCTAGGTTACATTATTGCCTTTGATCAAGCTCTACCAGGCGTCCTCCACCCTCCTTGGCATTGATTTTGGATCACTTGTTGTTCTCTTTTCCCTGGATCAGGTATCAGGGGAAGGGGAAGGTGGGGGAGAAAGGGAGAACTGATCACCAGGATCTACATATAACCCCCTCTCTGGGGGACAGACAACAGAAAATTGGGTGAAAGGAGACATCGGACAGTATAAGACATGAAAACAAATAATAATTTATAAGTTATCAAGGGTTCATGAGGGAGGAAGGTGAGAAAGGGAAGAGGTGAAAAAATGAGGAGCTGATACCAAGGGCTCAAGTAGAAAGCAAATGTTTTGAGAATGATGATAGCAATAAATGTACAAATATGCTTGACACAATGGATGTATACATGGATTGTGATAAAAGTTGTATGAGCCCCCAATAAAATGATTTTTTTTAAGAGTGTCATGGTGGTTTTCAAAATACCTGAATCATGCTGGCTACTTATTTGAATACATATTCCAGAGCTTAATTCCTATAATCAGTGAGTCTAAGGAGAGAGCAAGGAGTTTGCATTTTTAATAGACAACAAACCCATCTATGCTAACTCATAGCAACCTTCTAGGAGGGAGTAGAATGGTTCCACAGGGTGTCTAAGGATGTAAATCTTTATGGAAGTCTACTACTACATCTCTCTCCCCCTGAGGAACTGTGGGGTTCGAACTGCCATGCTGATAGCAGCCCAATCCTTAGCCTGCTGCATCATCAGGGATCCTTTTTAGTAGACAAGTCAGGTTTTTCCACTATAGATACTTCAGTCACTTTGAGAAATTTGCAGTGTTCTGGGATAAACTCCACCACCCTAGTGGCGCTGTCAGGTGAGTGTTATGTCATTAACAACAAGGTCAGCAGTTCAAACCCACCCATTGCTCCAAGAAAGAAAGTTGAGGCTATGTGCTAATTTAAAGATTTGCATTAGACTAATCAGTCATTTAAGATAAAAAGAACAGCTTATGCCCAAAGACAAAGTGCAGAGGGTTAAGGAAAATAAAGTTAAGAATGGAAAAAGGAAACACAGAGAGAAAGTAGGATGAGTGATGGTGCATTGAGTTGAACCAGAATGTGCATAAATTGTCGGATTTAAAACTATGATCGTCCCTGTAAACCTTCACCTAACTCACAATTTCAAAAGTTTTAAAATAAATAAATAAATTTTGCAGCTTTGAAAACCCCCCATAGAGTGACTGATCTACTCGACAGCGATGATTACCCATCTGTCAGTTGGTCAGACTGTGGTGGCTTGCCTGTTGCTACAATGCTAGACACTGTACCATTAGTATTTAAATACAGCAGGATCCCCAATGGTGGATAGAATTCAGTAGATCTTTTAGGCAATCTGCTTCTAGAATTGATTAGTTAAAGGAAACCTTATGCATCATAACAGAATATTGTCTGACGTGGTTCAGGAAGATGAACCTTTTAGATTGGAAGACACTTAGTAAAAACAGGGACCAGAGCAATGGACCTAAGAATGCCCATGATCTCAAAGAGAGTGCAGGATTGGCCAACGGTTTGCTCTGTTGGCCATGGAGGTGCCATGAGTCGGGACTCGACTGGAAGAAACAACATAGGGAAGTGCCTGAAAGAGATAGCCTCTCCAACTAAATATGCAACCTAAAAAAGTATAGCGATAAAAGAGTCGATGGCATCCTTTTAAAGTCTGGCCTCATAGCTAGAGTGATGGGCTTTAGTGAGGATGCTCGTGATGGGTCTTGGAAACAGTTCTCAGCTTGGCAGAGCCACTCTGCCTCAAGGGGCATTTGCCAACATCTCGTGATAATTTTGTTTGTTTGTTATGACTCGTGGGATGCTGCTCATCCATGAGAAGTAGAAGCCAGGGCTCTGGTAAGATTCCTGCAGTGCACAAAACAAAGGATCAGGAAGCCCAAAATGGCAATAGCCCCAAGGTTGAGAGATCTGGTCTAAAGTCTGGTGACTTTCCAGGGTCATGTGATAGGGCCAAAACCTGCTGACCCATCTTGGGGCTAATTGAAGACATCATTCCAATCCTTGCTGTCTCAGCACTTTGCCTGCACCATGTTTGTGAGGCTATTTGGTTAACAAAGCAAGCAGCAGATAATTGAAGCTTACTATTTGATGCCGAACCCATGCGGTTTTCTAAAGGAATAATGTGACACCACAACAGTGGTGCAATGCCTAATAGGCTCGCTGACTCTTGTCAGAACACTTCACAGGTGTTACCCAATCAACATAAAACAGCCTGTCCAGGGACAGTGTGTCTCTGGTGCAAGCTTTTGGCCACCAGTCATTTAAGGTCACTTTTTAGCATCTCTCCTCAATCTTGGAGTCTTTGGGTGGGCATTGTGAATGGTAACATGCGTGGCTATGGAAAATCATTGAAAACCCTATGGGGCCAGTCCTCCTCCATTGCCATGAGTTGGGGTTGCCATGAATCAGGGTTGGCTTGAACAGTGCCTGTCTTCACATTTTGGTTTGATTTCTTTTAATCCTCTTTGGGAGAGAGGTCCCTAGGTAGCACAAACAGATTGTACTTGGCTGCTGATAAAACGGTTGATGGTTTACCAGCCGGCAATGCTGTGGAAGACAGGACTGCATCTTACAGACTATATAGTCTGTAGTCTTTAGTGTATAGTCTGTAACTACAGTCTGTAACACAGTTCAACCCTCTGTCAACTTGACTCGGAATTAACTCAAGGGTAATGGGTTTGGGGGATTGTTTTTATTTGTTTGTTTTTTCATTCTTGGAACTGCAAACAGAAGAGTCGAGGCCCTCTTCTTATGATACAAAGGAATTGTTAAAGTCAGAAAACAGAAATGTGTGTAAATTTTAAAGTACAGCACCCACTTACAAGCTGAGTCCCTGGCCCTAAGTCACACTCCAAACCTGGAACTGAATGCACACCCAAGGCTCAATTTTCAGTCAAATTGATCTATAAATGGAACAGTAATTCTAGAGAGCTATAGATAACTTAGGATAATCACCCATTTGAGATAAAAAGGGCAGCATTTACACAAGGACAAAGTTTAGAAGGATTAGGAAAGAAAGAGGAATGAGAACAGGAACACAGGGAGGAAGTGGGGTAAATGATGGTATGGTGTGGGGATTACATTGAATGAAATGAGACAAAATTATATAAAGGATTGACTATAAAAATCAAAAATATTGAATGATCTGCACTGTCAACCTTTACCCAATTTACAATAAAAAGTTTAAAGTTTTTTTTAAAGAGTAAAGAACAAGAAAGGTGAGTTTTGCTGCCTGGCTGCTAAGACTGTCAAGGAGATCATGAACTTCACCCTATTTACTGGTCGTTTGGTCAATGAAAAGGTTAAAGTCATGTTCTTCTGATAACATTTAATATAGTTTTTCTCATTATCCTTGTACAACAAGCAAAACTGACAAGCTCAGTCTACCAAAACAATTACTTTGTCAAAGTCTTGGTTGACCATAGTTAAATGTAAAAATACATAAGTAAATGTAAATTAAAATAAAAAGACTATCACTTAGGTACCAGACATTTTGTAATCCAAAAATTGCAAGGTATTCCTAAGAAAAGTCTTGAAAATTCTGGAGCTGAGACCTAGTTCTTTCAATAGAAATGGTCCAAATGAAGTAATGAGGCCTATTTGTAACTCAGATTACTAAAGGGAAGATGACAAGAAAGGGAAGAAAAGGGGACAAGACCCAATAGTGCAAATGCCATTGTCAAAGATCATGTCACAAGACTCAGAGGCAAGCCACTGAAAATGAGCTGGTGTCTAAGAAATGCCAGCATATTTTTAGACTAAACTATATTTACATGCTCAGGAGTTTTACAGACTACCCAAAGAAATACCTGCCTGGCAAGCTTTAGAGCCAAGAAATATTGCCTTTTATCTAATATCATGTCCTCCTGCTGCAATTTTAAGTGCTTTTCCTCTATCCTCCATGGAAATGAAAACCATAATCTAGTTTTCTGGTAAATAACAATAAAATATAGAACAAAAGTGTAGAGAAAATAATAAGAACAAAAGAAAACTTTCTTTTTGATGAAAATGTTAATAGCATTTCATCAACACTTTTAAAAAATCAACCATGAGCTTCAGTCCTCTTTACTTCCTTTGGGAAAAGAAGCAAAAGGGCTGGCAGTGTATTCAAACTTTATGGGCACATGAATCACCTGAAGATCTGGTTAGAGTGCAGTTTATTTCCATAGGGAGAAGGCCAACGATTCTACATTTTGAAGAAGCTTCCAGATGATGCTAATGTTTCCTGTCTATAGACTTTATTTTAAATAACAAGAGATTAGGGTGTTCTTAGCTTTTTTATTTTGTTTGTTTTGTTTTGGGGGCTTTTGGGGGTAAGATTTTGCATAATTCTATTAATTCAGCAAATATTTGTCAGGTGCCTGAGTCACAAATCACAGGAGCTATAAAATTGAATAAAACATGGTGTTCATCCACAAAAATCTTACAGTAAAATGTGGGACTCAGAGCTGTCAATCATTGAGAAAGTATAAAAGCAGGCCTGACAGCAATAACGGTAAACCATGGTGCTTCCTCATTCACATTTACAATTCCCAAAGACCAAACCAGATGGCTCACTGGAGTGAGTGAAAAACAAGTTCGCTGCCATCGCTTTCAAGAAGAGATTAACCACATGTGCACCCCGGAGGTTTCTAGAAGTAAACATGGCCTGACTTCATCTTGCTTACGATGAACAAGTCATCGAGAGAGACCAAACACAAGAAAAAGACATCTTTTTGGTTAGAGAGTCAAGGGAAACCCTCTTTGAGATAGAAGCCATGCGATGGATTGACATAAAAAACCACACCATGGGCTCATGCGTGAAGATGGCATTAAGGTCAAGCAATGTTTCATGTTCTTATTCATAGGATCATCACGAGTTAGGCCCAACTTCATAGCAACTAATAATAACAAAAATCAACATAAAAACCACAAAAACTACTAAATAGAATCTCTAATGACTACTGATTCTTAAAAAATTATAATTTGGGGCTTGTTTCACCCCCAAAACGCTGTCCAGCCCAGTCCAACCCGAGTCCATAGGTGAGATGTTAGCTAGAGGACCCTCCAGACTCAGGCACTGGAGGTAAATGAAGCAACAAGGTCAAGCAGGAAGCTGAGAAATCCAGGCCAGTTGGTGCAGACAGACACACATGGAATTCTGTTTCTGCAGGAACCTGGCAGGGCACTGATAGCTCCCAGAGTCAGCAGGACCCCGGGGCACCCAGCTAAAGAAGCAGGAAGGGCAGGAGCAACAGAGAGACCCATTTTCCGCAGGACCTCTTCTAAATAAGAAGGCCACACCTCCAAGTGACATCATTAAGCTGTGACCTGATTGATAAATTGGACTCCATCCATATCTTCTTACAAGTACACCAAATTGACAGAAAAACATAACCATCACAATACGCAATGAGAGGGCTAGCCTCACCTTCTATAGTACCTTTGGCAAACAGCTTGATGGGCCCAAAGAGGCACCAGTCTAGTCTCCAGGTTCTGTGACTGAGTCATGTTACATGGCAAGGAAAGATTAAGGTTGCAAATAGAAGTCACGTGATAATCAGAAGACATAAAGATAGATGCTATTGAGTAATCTGGGTGGATGCATTCTAATCACAAAGGTCTGTATCAGTAGAAAATAGGGACATTGCAGTGAGAGCAATAGATTTGAAGATTCTACACCACTGACTCTGAGGTGGAGGAAAAGGACACAAGCCAAGGGATTTGGGTGATCGCTAGAGTCTACAAAAGGTGAGGAAACCTTCTCCTTTGGAGCCTTGAGAAGGAAGACGGCCCTACCAACACCTGGATTTTAGCCCAGTAAACTCACTTCGGACCTCTGATTCCAGAAGAGCACCCAATCCAGAAGAGATCCTGCTTTCTTTCCAAAAACAAAATTACAACAAACAAACAAAACTCATTATCATTGAAAGGTTGGAGACAGAGGCATGGAACAGAGAGAGAACTTAGCCAGGAATGTGAAGTTGAGAAAGATTTTATTGAAGCAGGGAAAGAACTCCCGGGAGGGAAGTGGGGGCAGGGAAAGGGACAGGGGCATCCTGAGCCCTCAGGCAGGTTCCGTGACCCAACGAGTTAGGGCAGGGAAGTCGCACCTGGTACTGGGACAGAAGGACATATATAGGGTATGAGCTTAAAGGCATACGAGCCAGTAAGGGGAATGGTGGTCATTTGTGCTGTGGTTGCAAGTTTTGGGCCAGGTGAGGTCCTGTTAGTAAATCATGTTGTTCCTAGGAAACAATGCTAGGGAGAGGGGGCTGTGTTCTGTCCAGGGAGGTCATCTTGTTCTTAGGAAACAATGCTAGGGAGAGGGGGGCTGTGTTCTGTCCGGGGAGGTAAGCTCTGTGAAATGCTGAAGGCAGGTGCTTTGAAGTTCAGGTGTTTTGAAATTCAGCCAGGTCATTTGTCTTCTTGTGAAGCTGGAACAAGAGTCTGCCTTGGTCCGGACCCAGCCCAAACAGTCATCATGTTGGTTCCTACTCAGAGTGACCCTGTAGGACAGGGCACAGCTGCCCTTGTGGGTTTCCAAGATTGTAACTCTTTGTCAGAATAGAAAGCCTGTTCTTTCTCCCACAGAGCTGCTGCTGATTTTGACCTTCTGGCCTTAAGGTTAGTAGCCTAATGTGTAAGCACCCTGCCTCCAAAGTCCCCTTTGCCTTCTTTAACCCTCTCCAAAATCATTTAATCCAAGTCCAAATTATAAAGGAAGCCCCTCCTAACACCATCATACTGAGCTATTCTGCAGCTCTTCATGGTACATATTCACAATAGTTGCTAAAAAAGCTTTTCTAAAGAGGTTTGGTTGCCTAGTGGCTCTGCATTGGGATATTAAATGCAAGTTCAGCAGTTCAAAATCACTAGCCACTCTGAGGGAGAAAGATGGTGCTTTACTCCCATAGAGTTACAGCTCAGGAACCCATGAGGGCTGTAACCCTGTCCTGTAGTGTCACTATGATTTAGCATCATTCCATGGCAGTGCGTTTGGATTTTGGGTTTTCTAGGGTTTTTATAGATCAAAAGTGATTCAATAATCATAGGTTTCTAATGGGGAAAGGGCAATCTACCACCTGTCTATCAGATTGTCTTATTGTCATGGTTTACATGTTGCAAGGATTCTGGATCACCACTACAGTGGCTTTGTGTGTTGTTGTGATGCTGGAACCTATGTCACTGGTATTTCAAATGCCAGCAGAGTCACCCAAAATGAACAGCTTTTAGCAGTCTTTCAACAAGAAAAGACTATGAAGAAGGAATAGGCTGTCCAGTTCTGAAGAATTATTCACTAAAAATGTTATGGGCCATATCAAAACATTGTCAATGCTGAAAATCTCACGAAAAGAAGTCAAACATTGTCAGAGTTAGAAGCAGAAGATGAGCTCTGTAGGTCAGAAAGAACTCAAAATATGAATGAGGTAGAGCTGTCGTCTCAAAGCAGAATCGACAATAATGATGTGGATAGAGTAATGTCTGTGGAAGTAAAACCTTCAGGACTTTCATTGACTGGTGGGGAATAACTCAAAATTAGAAAAACAGCTACAAATATCTATTAATAACCAGAATTTTGAATATAGGAGGGATGAATTTAGGAAAATTGAGAGTTGTAAAAAATGAAATGGAACTCAAATGTCAACATTCTAGATATGAGTGAGCTGAAATGGGCTGATATTGGTCCTTTTGAATGAGAAAATCATATGGTTTACGATGCTGGGAATGAAAACAAGACTAATGGCATTGCCATCAACATCAAAAAGGATATTTCAAGATTTATCTTGAAGTAAAAGCTGTCTGTGATAGGATTATATTTACCCCTATTTGAGGAAACCCAATCAATACAACTATCATTCAAATGTATGCACCAACAACCAAAGCTAGTGATGAAAAAATTGAATAACTCTACCAATAACTTCTGTTGGAAATTGATCAAACATGCAATCAATATGCATTACTGCTTACTGGAGATTGGAATGCAAAAGTTGGAAACAAAGAGGAAGGACCAATATTGGAAAGTGTGGTCTTAGTGATAGAAACAAAGCCATGGATGGCATGATAGAATTTTGCAAGACCAACTATCTATTCGTAGCGAATACCTTTCTTCAGCAATACAGATGACTACTGTACACATGGACTGCTCCAGATGGAACACACAGAAATTAAACTGACTACATTTCGGTGAACAGAGGACAGAGAAGCTCAATAGCTGTGGCTTAAACCAAGCCAGGGTCTGACTGTGGAACAGACCACCAATTGCTTATATGTTAGTTCAGGTTGAAGCTGAAAAAAATTAACATCAGTGCACGAGAGCAAAAATATGACCTTGCATCTACCCCACCTGAACCTGGAGAACATATAAAGAAGTGATTTGCTGCACTGAATACTAATGACAGAAGACCTGATGAACTGTGGTAAAACATCAAGAACATCCCCCATAAAGAAAACAAAAGGTTATTAAAAGGAGAGGAAAGAAAGGTTCAACCTGGAAGTCAGAAGAGACTCTTAAATGTCCTCTTAATCCTAGAGTAGATAAGACACAAGGAAGAAAGGATAAGGTCAAAGGTCTGAATGGAAAATGTCAAGGGGACAAAGTAAAAATATGATAATGAAATGTTCAAAGACATTGAGTCAGAAAACCAAAATGGAAAGATGCACTCAGTATATCTAAAACAGGAAGAACTTAAGGAAAAACTCAAGCCTCAGGTTGCAATCTTGAAAGATTCTGTGGGCTAAATATTTAATATTTAATGGTGAAGTGCCCAATGAAGATGGAAAGAAGACATAGAGTTACTGTACCAGAAAGGACGAGTTGACATTCTACCATTTCAAGAGGTAATATATAAGCTAAAAGTGCTAGTACTGAAAGAAGTTCAAGGTACACTGAAAGCAATAAACCAAAACCAGGCTTCAGAAATTGATAGAATACCAGTTGAAATTTGTGAACAAGATGATGAAATACGGAAATCACTCACTTGTCTATGCCAGAAAATTTGGAAGACATCTACCTGGCCAAATGACTAGACAAGATTCACATTTTTGCCCATTCCAAATAAAGGTGACCCAACAGAATGCTTAAATTACAGAAAAAAGATCATTAATATCACATGCAAGTAAAATGTTGTTAAATATCATCCAACAATGATTGCAACAGTACTCTGGCAGAGGTTCAGACTGCATTCAGAAGAGAACCTGGAACAATTAATAATAATTAATAGAAACTAATAATTTCTGATATCTGATAGATGAATCTTGGCTTAAAGCAGAGAATACCAGAAAGATGTTTACTTGTGTTTCATTGACTATACGAAGGCATTGGACTGTGTGGACCATAAAAAACTATGAATATCCTTGAGAAGACTGGGAATGTTTAGATTTCACATGCATATGAGGCAACTGAAAATACTGTGGCTTAAATTAGGCGCACCTTAGTCCTCAAAGTTCAATCTGTGCTCTTCAACACTTTAAATAGGTCTTGTTCAGCAAATTTCCCAATACAATCTGTTGTTTGATTTCTTGACGGTGGCTATATGAGCATTAACTGTGGATCCACGCATTTTAAATTCTTGACAATTTCAAAATATTCCTTATCACCATGTTTTCTATTGGTGCAGATTTTTGTTTTCTTTACCTTGAGTTGCCATCCATGCCGGTATCAACAGCGCTTGGCTTTCATCAGCAAGTGCTTTAAGTCCTCCTGATTTTCGGCAGGTGCGACTAGGCCACCTGTGTGTTGCAGGTAGTTAATAAACTGTCCTGCAATCTTTAGGCATTGCTTTTCTTCATAGAATCCAGCTTCTTGGATTATTTGCTCAGCATACCAATTGAATAATGATAGTAAAATGATACAGTTCTGATACACACCTTTCCTGATTTTAAACCTCACAGAACTCCATTATTATGTTTGAATGATTGCTTCTTGGTCTGCGTACAGTTACCACATGAGCACAGTAAAGTGTCTGGAATTTCCATTCTTTTCAAGGTTATCCATAATTTCTTGTGATCCGCACTATCAAACGTATTTACTTACAAAGTCAATAAAGCACAAGTAAATATCTTTCTCCTGTTCTCTATTTCCATTCCAAATCCGTCTGACTTCCGCAGATATCCCTCATGCCACATCCTCTTCAGAATCCAGCTTGACTTTCTGGAAATTTACTCATTCCTCTGTTTTGAATGATCTTCAAGAATGTTTTACTTGAGTCTAGTATTAATTGATATGGTTTGATCATTTCCACATTCTGTTCGGTCACCTCTCTTTGGAATGGGCACAAACATAGATTTCTTCCAGTTATCTTCCAAGTAGCTGTCTTCTAAATTTCTTGGCACAGGCCAATTGAACTGGTATTCCATCAATTCCTGGAGCCTTGTTTTTGACTAATACCTTAGTGCATATCTGATTTCTTCCTCAAATACCATCAGTTCTTCATCATATACTACCTTTTAAAATGGCTGAACCTTGACCGGTTCTTTGTTGGTATAGTAAGTCTGCATGCTCCTCTTCTGTCATGCTCCCTCTCTGATTCATTTTGTATCCGGTAGAGTGCTGAAAAAGATGAGCCCTCTAAATGGACAAACCCAAATTAAGTAATGTCCTATGAAAAAATAACTGGCCTGCATTATTCAAATGTGTCAAGATCAAGAAAAACAGAGGGGAAAAAGCTAAGGAACTAATTAAGTTTAAATGTGACCAAGAGACATGCCTAATACTCTATTGGACCCTGGACCTTGAGAAAAAGTAACTACAAAATTCATTATTGAGACAATTGAATAAATTTGATAGGGACTGTGGAATAGATACTAGTATTACATCAATATTAAATTTATTGATTTTCATAATTGTATTGTTCTTGTGCTGGTTGCATAGTGGGTTACATGTTAGGCTGCTAGCTGCAGGTGCTTCACTGGAGAAAAACAAGGCTTTCTACTCCTGTACAAATTTACATCATTAGAAATCCCAGGGAGCAGCGATACTCGGCCCTATAAGGTTGAAATCCCTCTTATTACATAGGGTTTTGTTGTTGTTCTTCTTCTTCACTTTGTTCTTAGGGTAAATAAAAAATAAAACCTTCAATTAACTCTAAAAGAAGTCAAGGGAAAAATATAGCATTATACATTATAGGAAAAAAGAATTTAGAAATATATGGTTGTTATTGTTAAGTGCTATCAATTTGGTTCCAACTCAGAGGTACAGAGGATACCGCTGCCTGGCCATTCTTTCAACCGCTGTGTCACTCCATCTCCCCGAGGTTTTCCCTCCTTCTCACGGACCCTCTGCTTTGCCGAACAGGATGTCCTTCTCCAGGGACTGGTCCCTCCTGCAAACATGTCAAAAGTATGTGAGATGAAGCCTTGACATTGTCACTCCTAAGGAACAGTGTGGTTGGGTTTAGTAGAGGTCAAATATTTCTTCTGCAGTATTTGACCACCGCTGGAGGTTCCCCTGAGACAATTTGTCTCATGGACTGCCATGCTGTGCCATCCTCACAATTGTCCAGGTGTTTCAGCCCACTGTTACAACCACTGGGTCAATCCATCTTGCCAAGGGCCTTCCTCTTTTTTCCTGCCCCTCTATTTTACCAAACATGATGTCCTTCTTGGCCTCTCCTGAAAACATGTCCAAAGTATGTGAGATAAAGCTTTGCCATCCTTGTCTCAATGAAACGTCCTGGCTGAACATTTTCCAAGGCAGATCTGTTTGTTCTTTTGCCAGTTTGTGGTATTTACCAGCATCAAACTTCAAACGCATTGCATTTTCTTATGGTCAGTGATAGCCCATTTAACTTACAGAAACTCTGTTTCTTTTCTCTATGGCACAGCCATATCTACCTCGATACATAACTCTAACTCCACTGCCTCGAATGTCCATGCTTCTAGATACCCCAACTTCTCTTTTAAATAAGCCTACAGCAGGCTCGTATAAACAGGTGAGATGGAGGGGCAGCGAAAAGGAGAAGGGCCTTAATGAGATGGCTGGAAACCGTGATGAGAACAAGGGCTCAAACATCACGCGATGGGGAGGATGGCGCAGGACCGGCGGTGTTTCCTCTGCTGAGCAGCGGGTCACGAGGAGCCAGAGCGAACTCATTGGCACCTAACAACGAGAGGCTTCCCGTGTAGTTCTCTGGATGACTGTCACATCCCTTGGCCCAAAATATGAGTTTATGGAATGTATTTTTAATTTATTCACTAGAATATAGTTAACTTTTGAAGACAGGGGTTGCGTTTTATTAATTTCCTTGAGACAATTCTTAGGACAGTGTTTTGTGTTATAATGTGCTGGATGAATGGTTACCGATGAAAGCAATCTGCTTCTTAGGTGGTGGTCTCTAAGTTATGTGTGTTTTAGGTGGTGGTCTCTAACTTATGTGTGTTTTAGGTGGTGGTCTCTAACTTATGTGTGTTTATAGCTCCCACGTCCCTAGAACAAAGACCAGAAGGGTCTACACACCCGAATTAACTTCATGTTGGATTATACATTTTGTACCCTGAGAAGGAAATTTAACAAGTCAAATCAATGGACAATTTTGGGGACTCGTCTATGGGCACTCACATGAGAAAGATGAGGCAGTAAGCTTCCACAGAAAGTAAAAACTTTTGAAACCTTATGAAGCAGTTCCACTCTGTCCCATAGGATCACCGTGAGTTGAATTTACTCCACAGAAGTAGTTTTGATTTTCTATGAGGTAAGGACACAATAAATACTGGGTACATAAGGGAATACATTTTAAAAATCATGAAGTATTGTTTTGCTACAAAGCAAGGAGGCCTCAGGAAGCAAAACAAAGAGAATTTTCTAAGCACCGACCACATGGCATTTCAAGTACTTTGATGACCACGACCACGTCAAAGAATAAATGCTTCACTTTTAAGAGCATATATGTGTATAATCAGAGTTAAAGAGCATGAGAAAAATAAAAGTCATCTGTCAAACAGGGGAGGGGGGACGACTACATGGTTTTAGCTGTTGTCTTTTTCCCCTTCTTGACAAACCTGTTGGAAACTCCTAGACAAACCTTCATGTAGTTGCAATTCTTCCAACAGAAGAGAGTAATACCACTGGAGCTGAGATCTAAAAAAGCGGGTAAAATAGAAATAAACCAACATGGAATTACGTTCCCATCATTTAAAGGTGGAAGGCACTGTGGTGGGGTGTGGAGGGATCCCTCCGCTGCTAACCTAATAGTTGTGAGGGTGAACCACCAGTTCCTCCCTGGGAGCAGATGTGATGGCCTGCTTCTCGAAAGACAGACAACCTTGGAAACCCTGTGGCGAAGTTCTACTCTCTCCTGTAGGATGGCTCTGAGTCAGAATCATATTGACTACGGATGAGTCTGGTTGTGAATTTTGAAGGAAAGGAGGATAAAATGCTCTCGCATTCATCAACTAAGAAGTGTTCCTGTTCATAATTAGCAGGGAGAAAGAGCAATTACAGTGCATTTGGATTAAATTTGTTAAACGTCACTCGAACTTGGCTGTGAAGCTTGAGATAAAGAAAACAAAATAAGATTTTAAAAAGGATTTGGTTGAAGCCAACCATCACAGGTTGAAACTAGAAGATAAATTGATGAGCATAAAAACAGTAAAGTAAATCATCAGAACAAAAGTTGTTATGCTGCATGAAATAAGTTTATTAAGAGACTAACAGCAGAACCCTTTGGACCCACCCTCACCCTCCACCCACCTCCCAGTCGCCATAAGGTCAAGGAGAAGTTAGCAATCCATGAGCAGAGCAACCTTGAGAAGCAAACGACTTGCTTTGCTGATAAAAGTCAAGAGGGTCAGGGAAATAAGTCTTGCTGTCGGTTATCTGCAGAGTCCCAGTACAGCATTTGAGGCCTGTGTGATGTGTTTCAGCAGCATCAAAGACCAGGACCATGGAAAGAAGTAAGCAGGAAGATGGAAGATGGATCTCTCTAGGGCACCGGAGGCAGGAATGCAGTCATCGCTCTTCGCTCTTCGGGTGGTTGTTTTGTGCAACTGGAGTTAGTCAAGGGTCCTGACGCCGTGAGTTCTTCAGTAGGTGCTGTAGCCAAAGCCAGAGCCTGAGCCCCATGGCCTGCAGAAGCTGCCACCATAGCCGCAGCCCAGGTTGCCGATGTTGCTACCGCCAAAGCTGTAGCCCAAGGAGCCGTAGCCATTGTAGCCATAGCCATTGTTCAGAGGAGAGCCCAGGGGGATGACACAGTTCAAGGGGGTGGCTCTGAAGTTCCCATGGAAGTTGGTCCCATAGCAAGGATAACCTGGGAAGTAGCTTCCACAGCAGAAGAAACGAGTCATGACGGCAGGTGTTGAAGAGGGTTTGGATAGATTGGGAAGATCAAGTTGACCAAGTGCGAATGAAGGTCCCCTGCTGTACGGGGCTTTTTATACTTTAAGCTGGTGGGCACGACACGCCTATCTGGATAGCGTCCTACTAATTTGCATAAGTAGCCCTATTATTCTTCTAATAAAATGCGCATAAAGGAATCCAGAGACTCGCTGCCTATGCGTTTTTTTGGCTTCGCTCTTTGAGGAGGAATGTGCCCTTTCTTCAAAGCCAATGGGCACCCTTGAAGCATAATTGAGCTCAACAGTGGCCCATGTCTTAAACCCTGCTCTGATTGCATCACATGAGACTCTTGAAGTCCTCTGATTATGAACTCCTCCCTACTGGTAATGCTGAGACAAAAAATGGTTTGGCAAAAAAAGGTAAACACTGCGGTCAAGCCCATGCCCTAGATGGAGGCCTTCTGACTCTTAGAGAATATCATACTGAAACACTCCATTGAAACGCTGCACCGTTGTTGGTAGGTGCTCTCGAGGTGCTTCCAATACACAGCGATCCTACGTACAATCGGGCAAAGCCCTGCCCTGTCACAGGCTTTGCTTCCTCAGACTTCCCTCCGTTCACGTCAGTATGCTGGTCTACCTGAGAAGGTCACTCTGCCGCAGTCATGCTTGGAGTGCCTGCTGACCTAAGGGGCTTATCTCCTGGCACAGCCTCTGACAATGCTCTGTTTTCTGTCATGAGGTTTTCAGTGCATGACAGTGTTTCCATTAGGTCCACAAGGTGTCTGGAGGTTTGCCGTGCCTAATTCCTCTGAATTGGACAGCTGATTCCTTCTTCGTAGTCTGTTCTTAGTCTAAAAGCATCGCTGACACCTGTTCACCTTGAGTGACCCAGCTGGCATTTGCAATACTGGTGACCTACCTTGTCGCATGACAATACTTAAGCCACCATAGTACAACAAACTGGCGTACAAGTGATGGAAACTGGAACTCTATACCATCTTAAAATTCTTATATGGGTCACTCAATAATACTGCTACACAAATCCATCAGGAGAAAAATATCTTTAAGAGAAGCAGCAAAATTTTCAAATAATAGGACAGCTGTAGGTAACCTACTGATAATTATCATGTATTTCATTTATGAGCATCCTCCTTGTTAAATTATCTTTCTATAAAGAATGCAATATTTAAGTGTGAATCTCCCAGGAGACTGTTAAGATGTCTTCCAAAGGAGTGTCCACAAGGGCACCAAGTGGACCGACGCCCAATGTCAAAGTCATGCTAGATCTCGCTCGGCTCTTATTGCCTCCTAGTAAAACAAGTCTGAATGCAGGGGTCCATTATGAACCACCAGTTACATTTAAGAGCGCCACACTTAGGGTTCCATTTTTTTCTGTGTGGCTAGCGCTCATGACAAAGAAATACCAGAAAGATTTTGAGCTCAGAATATGAAGTTTATTCTTTTTGAAATGTTTGTGAGGTCGTCTTTTTCATCGGTGAATGACAGGCCAGCATCACCCTGGTGGTGGTGTAGGTAAGCTTTGTCCACTAACTGGAACTCAAGCTCCCCAGCTGCTCAGCAGGAAAAATGAAGCCGTGTGCTTTCATAAAGCTTTCCAGCCTTGGAAACACAGTGGGGCAGTTCTACTCTGTCCTCTATAGGATGGCTATGGGTCAGAAATGACTCACTGATGCATTTAGATTTTGTTTTAAGAAGCTGGATTATTTAAATACAGAGGAAAACTTACTAAATGCCAACTCCTTTTTCTTATCCCAGTTAGCGGACAACAAAGAGTCTAACTGGCAAAACCTATTGTTCTCATCATCTATCGCTTCATTACAGACAACCGAAAAGTGGGTGAAGGGAGACGTCGGACAGGGCAAGATATGACAAAATA
>NW_022111372.1:21942429-21973773 GCF_000313985.2 Echinops telfairi
GGAGATAAAATGTTTTGAGAATGATGTACAAATGCGCTTTACACAATTGATGTGTGTATGGATTGCGATAACAGTTGTATGAGCCCCTAATAAAATGTTTAAAAAATTAAAATTAAAAAAAAATTTTAAAAATAAAAATCATTCTCAAAAAAAAAAGTCCTTTCGCTTTTCGGGTTCTCTAACAAAGACTGCCTACAGATTGTTTTCCACCTACACAACTGGTTTCTGACAAGTCGGTTACACATCAGGAGAATGTGTAATTAGCAAGTATCAAAAGATAGGGTTCATTTTCAAACTTAGTGGTTGTTCATTGAAGGCAGTTTCCTCCAGGAGACGTTATATAAACCCTGTATCAAGTCGTTGTCCATAGGTTCTAACCAGTTGGCTCCGACTTATTGCCACCCTATGGACAACAGAAAGAGACACGGTCCAGCCTTATTCCATCCTGCAAATTGTTCTTACGTTTGAGCCCATCTATGTCCCCACTGTGTCAATCCATCTTGTGGGAGGTCTTCCCCTTTTCACTGCCCGCCTACTTCCCCAAGCATGAAGTCCTTCTCCAGGGCCTGATCTCTGCTGATAACATGGCCAAAGTATGTGAGACAAAGTCTCACCGTCCTTGCCTCTAAGGAGCATCTGGCTGTGCTTGGTCCAAGACAGATTTATTGGTTCTTTTGGCAGTCCATGGTACTTTCGATAAGCTTTGCCAGCGCTATCATTCAAATGCATCGATTCTTGCTTGGTCTTCCTTATTCAGTGCCCAATTTACATGAAGATGAAGCAATTGGAAACACTGTGACTTGGGCCAGCTGCGTCTTAGTCCTTAGTTATCTTAGTCAAGTAACATCCTGGTTTTCAACACTTTGAAGAGGTCTTGTGCATCAGATCTACCCAATGTCATGTGTACTTCAATCCCTTGACTGCTGCTTCCATGGACATTGATTGTGGATCCAAGCAAGACAAAATCCCTGACAACTTCAATCTTTTCTCTGTTCATCATGATATTTTTTACTGGTCCAGATGTGGGGATTTTGATTTTCATTACATTAAGTTGTAATCCACCCTGATGGCTGCCTTCCTTCATCTTCCT
This sequence comes from Echinops telfairi, assembly GCF_000313985.2. NCBI lineage: Eukaryota > Metazoa > Chordata > Mammalia > Afrosoricida > Tenrecidae > Echinops > Echinops telfairi. The sequence goes on from NW_022111372.1 coordinate 21,943,520, forward strand.
CAGAAAGTGCTTCAAGTCCTCCTCACTTCTAGCATATATCTATGTCAGATATTCCAGGACAATTGAAGATACTTTTATGAGTACGAGGGAATAGGACTGAGTGTGGTAATTTCAGTAACACATTTAGCTACACGGATGTGACCGTGCCTTCGAGTCAATTCTGACTCACAGGGACAAATAGGACAGGGTAGAACTTCCCCGAGGGTGTCCAAGACTGTAATTCCTTACAGGAGTGGAAGGCCACATCTCTCTCCCATGGAGGGGTTGGTCGTTTCGACCCAATGGCATAGTGGTTAAGAGTTGGGCTGCTAAGACCAACAGTCAAAACCAGCAGCGAAATCGCCAGAAAAAGAGGAGGCTTTCTACCTCTCTAAGTTTCAGAAACACAGAGGATCCGTTCTACTCTGACCTATGGAGTCTCCATGAGTCAGAATTGACTCAGTGTCAGGGAGTTTTGATTGATTTACCATGCAAAGGAGTAACATTGAACTTGTAATAGGCATATGATACCGCTAGGTGGCAGTAGCATTTCAGTAACTCGGTTTGAACTTTAGGTCTCCACCTGGGGTCCTCAGAACAAATTAGAAGGAACTCCTGAAAAACTTGGTTAAAATTCAGATTTCCAGATGTTCTTCTACTTCACCACTACCATGTGATACTAGGACATACACACACACACACACACACACACACACACACACACAGAGTATCTCATCGGATATACATATATCTAAAATACCGTATATATAAAAGTATATTTATAAATAATAAACATATCAAGAATAAATAGTATTTATATATTATATTATAAATAATGTATTTATTTATAAGTAATGTTTATCATATTACAGATTTATACTATAATTGATACATTATTAATTTATCACGACTAATAAATATATAAATATAAGATATGCATTATGTGCATATGTACACATATTTGACAATTCATGGGGTTTTTTTTAAATCATTTTATTAGGGGCTCATACAACTCGTATCACAATCCATACACACATTAATTGTGTAAAGCGCATTTGTACATTCATTGCCCTCATCATTCTCAAAACATTTCCTCTCCACTTAAGCCCCCGGCACCAGGTCCTCATTTTTCCTGTCCCTCCCCGCTCCCCCCTCCCTTATGAGCCCTTGATAATTTATAAATTGTTATTTTGTCACATCTTGCCCTGTCCGACGTCTCCCTTTACCCACTTTTCGGTTGTCCGTCCCCCAGGGAGGAGGTCACATATAGTTCTTGTAATCGGTTCCCTCTTTCCTACCCACTCTCCCTCTACCCTCCCAGTATCGCCACTCACACCACTGGTCCTGTAGGGGTCATCCGCCCTGGATTCCCTGTATTTCCAGTTCCTATCTGTACCAGTGTACATCCTCTGGTCTAGCCAGACTTGCAAGGTAGAATTTGTGTCATGATAGTGGGAGCGGGGAGGAAACATTTAGGAACTAGAGGAAAGTTGTATTTTTCATCATTGTTACATCGCACCCTGACTGGCTCATCTCCTCCCCGAGACCCCTCTGCAAGGGGATCTCCAGTGGCCTACTCATGGGCTTTGGGTCTCCACGCTGCACTACCCCCATCATTCACTATGGTAAGATTTTTTGTTCTGATGATGCCTTATACCTGATCCCTTCGACACCTCGTGATTGCATAGGTTGGTGTGCTTCTTCCATGTGGGCTTTGTTGCTTCTGAGCTTGATGGCCACTTGATTACCTTCAAGCCTTTAAGACCCCAGATGCTATACTTTTTGATAGCCGGGCACCATCAGCTTTCTTCACCACATTTGCTTATGCTCCCATTTGTCTTCAGTAATCCGTTCGACACCTCGTGATCACACGGGCTGATATGTTCTTCCATGTGGGCTTTGTTGCTTCTGAGCTAGATGGCCGCTTGTTTACCTTCAAGTTTTTAAGACCCCAGACGCTATATCTTTTGATAACTGGGCATCATCAGCTTTCTTCACCACATTTGCTAATCATCCTGCGAAAGGGCCAGCTTTTCCTTAGATTTCAAAGGATTTGTCTCTGTTAAACTATCCACAAAACTCTACTACTCTCAAATTAATTTCAACTAATAGTGACCCTACAGGACAGAGTAGAACTGCCTGCTTGGGTTTCCAAGGTTGTAAATCTCTTCAGGAATAGAAAGTCTCATTTTCTCCCTCTGAGAGACTAATGGGTTTGAATAGCCTGCTTCGTGGTAACAACCAACACAAACCCACGATGTCACCAGGGTTCTCTAAAGGGACATCCTTCTCCCTGACACGTGTCATAGTCGAAGGTGGCTTATTCCCCTTTACCCTGGGTCATGCAGATAATCAAAGGAAAACCTTCCGTTTGTCTTTTCCATGCATCGGTACAATCTTCTTCTTTCTGCATGACACACCTGCTTCGAATGGGCAAAGAATACTCGTGTGTCCAGGAATCTTCCCACGGGTAAAATACAGATGGGCTGGCCTAGAATTTGGGTGCCCCAAATTGGGAAGAAAAATATACATATTTCTTGTTTTCTTTTAAGAAAAACAAATCTATCTATTATAGGCTATTAAAATTTTAGAGAAAATTCTGAGTCAAGTATTTCTTTGAAATTTAATTTATAATAAATATTACTGATAACAAATATTTATGAAATGCTAACTCTGTCCTAGGTTTGTAAAATAAGGGCTTAGTGTGCACTACTTAATTTTATGTTTTCCTAATACTTACAGAGGACTTGGGGGTCCCTAGGTGTCACAAAAAGAATGATTTGTTTGGAAAATTCCACTTTAGAGCAAATTATTTTAACACTCTGACACTTGAGAAGCTAAAGGTCAAGTAAATGCAAGTCCTCTAACCAAAAGGTGGAGGGGATCCAACCCACTCAGCAACTTAACATATGGATCTTGATCAAAAGGAGGAAAATTATGGAGCTAAATTTCCATTTCTTTTTTGAGAAACTACACATGTTAAACACATTAAGACCAAGGGACCCCAAATTTATTGCCTGGAAACAACATTTAAAAGTTTATTTTTTAGAGGTATTACCTTTAAACACTTAACTCAGTTCACAAAGAATGTTTGCCTAGATCGTAGCTACCTTTAAAATAACTACCTATATGAGATCAACATAACAATCATAACTCTAAAGTACAGTTGAGAACGTTTATGAGCTACGAGTCTCATTCAACAGTGGAGAAAAATCACAGCAAAGATCATGAGAATGGTGATAAGATATGAAGTATACAATCATTGTCAACAAACTGTACATATAAAAACTATCCAATGGATACATGCTTTGTTATGCATATTTTCACCCCCCAAAATAAATTTTAAAACCTCTACGGAGCACAGTTCCCTTCTGAAGCACTCATGAGGCCATCATGAGTCAGAATACAGAACAGATTCAATGTCTACCAATAGGGAAGACTTAACTACGAGTGTGAACTCTTCCAAGGATTTTGCAAGTTCTAATTTACTTAATTTTCTAAACTATCTTCAGATGTGGGTATCATGATTTTATAAGATTACATAAGTTGGTAGTTTTAATTAACTAAATTGTCCAAGGCCATATGGTTAGTAATCAGCAGAGTCGAGATCAAAGCCCCTGCTGTCCAACGCAAAAGCCCACGCCTTCAACTCTTTCTCTCTGGTGCCTTGTCTGTGTCATTAATACTTTAAAGGACGTCAACTTCTAAAGTGTGTCTCAGCTACATAATTCACTGTGTCATTGTCTTGAGGAACATATCATTCAGGAAAGGCTAGTTTTTGGTGTTATAACAAACAATCCCCAAAGTTCAATGCTTTGAAAGATCAAAAGTCTAGTAAATGCTTGCATTACACATCTGTCCCAGATGGGTGGGCTCCTTGCAACTACATCATTCTCTTTCAAAGGCTTGGGCTCACAGAGCTTTCTTTATTTGAAATATCTCTGACGGGGAAGACACTGTGGTGAACTACATGCTAGCTCCTCCACCACATACCATGCTTCTTCTTTAACTCTTACCTAAAGCCAAGTTGCACAGCCAACTCCACACTTAAAGAAGTGCAAACCACCATGGGCCTGGAAGGAAGGAATCCACAATGTGGCAGAACAGCCTCTACGATCTCCATCCAATTTTTATCATTCTTACATGGGCTAAAATGATTCCAACAAATTTTATTTTGATATTACAGAATGCTTAGATAAAATGAAACCAGAAATGAAAGGGTCTTTAGAACTCTTGGTCATACAGTTTAATACAATTTTGATAATGAATGATTTAGAATATATAGGTTTCTATAGAATATTTATGAAGTTCATTCAGCATTAATCTGCACTTTGTTATAGTTTACGCGACAGTTTTATCTTTCCTTCTTTCCTCCTAATTCTCCACACGCAAGCACAAAACTAATTGTCATCAAGCCAATCCAACTCATGGACACCCCATGTGTCTCAGAATCCAGCTCTGCTCCATAGGCTTTGCAATAACTGAGTTTCAGAAGTAGATCCCCAGGCTTTTCTTCCAACTCACCTCTGGGTGGACTTGAACCTGCCTCGTACTTAACATCTGGGAGTATTAACCATTCTCACCATCCAGAAGTTCTCTAAGTCTCCCTAGCCACTTCACAATTTAATTAAGAAAAATGTTGTCATAAATAGTGTTTTAAAAGACCTCCCTCAATGCAAATTTATTTTAGAGGGGAAAAAAAAGAACAACACCAAAGTTTATTTGATTTATTTGAAAACGTATATTCTCTTTAAAGGAATGAGAAAATAACCCACCCAGGAAGAAAATTCACAATTGGCACATTTATGTGGATATTTACTGAGCATTTTTATCAGTGAGTCTCTTGTTGTTGTTGGGGGCTGTCAAGTGAGTTCCAATCCATAGCAACCCTTTGTGCACCAGAACCAATCACTGCCCGCTCAAGATGTACCATCTTCACAATCGGCATGGTTTAACCCATGTGCCAAGCCCACTCCTTACCCACTCTTTTACACTGGTCTGCTTTACTAAGCATGGCGTTCTTTTCTGAGAAGAGTTTCAGACGGCATATCCAAAGTATGTGAGAGGAAGTCTGTCGATCCTCACATCTAAGGTGCCTTGTAGCTATATTTCTTCTATGACAGATTTGTTTCTTCTTCTGACTGGCAATAGATCTTTCCATATTCTTCCCCAACACCATAATTCAAATGCATCACTCTTCTTCAGTCTCCCGTATTATAAATATGTTCAGTTTTCATAAGCATATCAGGCGATTGAATATACCCTGGCTTAAGTTAGGCACATTTTAGTTCTCAAATGATAAAGCAGTCTTAAGAGCCTTTCAACGCTTTAAAGAGGACTTGGGAGGGAGATCTTCCAAAATCAGTATGTCCCCCAATTTCCTGACTGCTCCTTCCACGAGTATTGACTGTGGATCCAAGTGAAATGAAATATTTGACAACTTCAGTCTTTTCAACATGTATCATGATGTTGTCTGATGGCTCAAGTGTGAGAAGTCTTGGTGTTCTTCACATTGAGTTGGGACCCCTAGTGGTAAAGTTGGGTTATTTACTGAACCTCTCACTCACCGTAAGGTCAGCTGTTGGCACCCACCAGCTAGCTGCTCATGGGAGAAAGATGAGCTTTCTATTCCTGTAAAGAATTACATCTTGGAAACCCACAGGGATAATTCTACTATATCCTACAAGGTTGCTATGAATTGGAATTGACAGTATGGCAGTACTGTATGCCATACTTACAGTATGGCAGTAAGCTTGGCGGCTTTGTTTTCGTTTTACACAGAGTGGGGGCTGCAACCATTGGCCTTCACCAGTAGTAAGTGCTTCAAATCCTCCTTGACTGTAACAAGCAAGATTTTGTTACCTGTAGATCACACATTGTTAATAAACCTTCCCCTACTATTCATGAGGTTCTTAGTGACTAATCCCTCAGAATTGAACAACCTATTCCTCCTTCGTAGCATATTCTTAGTCAAGTGTATTTGAAATACTGGTGGCATAGCTTCCAGCATCACAGCAGCATGCCAGCCACCAAGTACGACAAACTGGCAGACAGCGGTGCTAGGAGTCCTTGGATGACCCAAAGAGATCCGCAATTAACTATTAAGCAGGAGATGGATGGCTTCAACCAGTCAGAGGTATCTCAGGAGAACGCTCTAGTGCTTTGCTCCCAAAATGTCACAGCTTTGAAAACCAGGTGCAAGGCACTTATACTCTGTAACACATGAGGTCACCAGAGTCAAAGGCAACTCTGAAAGAAACTTCTGTATTTGTCAACATGGCTTACACCTTTTTTAGTCCCTTAACTTTACCTACAGTTAGAAAACCAAAAGAGAACAATACCCTCAATATATCTTAAACAACTCAGGAACTCTTTCAAGCCTGGAGTTGCATTATTGAAGGTTTCTATGGGCAACATATTTACTGATACAGGAAGCATCAAGAAAAGATGCAAAGAATACACAGAGTCCCTGTACCAAAGAATTGATCAACATCCTACCATTTCAGGGGGTAGCATATGAGCAAGAGACAATGGTGCTAAAGGAAGGCATTCAAGCTGCATTGAAAGCATTAGACAAAAACAGGGATCCAGGAATTGATGGAATACACATTAAAATTTTTCAGCAAGCTGATGAAGTACTGGAATCACTTCCTTGTCTATAACAGGAAATTCCAAAGACATCTATTTGGCCAACTAACAAGAAGAGATCCATATTTGTACCTATTTCAAAGAAAGGCGACCTAACAGAATGTTTATACAGAACAATATCATCAATCTCAACTGCAAATAAAATCTTGCTGAAGATCATCCAACCTCAGTAGCGACTGTACTTTGCCAGGGAGTTGCCAGAGATTCAGATTGGATTCAGAAGAGGACATAGAACAAGGAATATAATTGCTGATGTCAGATGGATCTTGGCTCAAAGCAGAGAATATCAGAAAGATGTTTTCTTGTGTGTAGTTGACTATACTAAGTCATTAGATTGTGTGGACCAAAAAAGCTATTCATAGCCTTGAGAGAAATGGAAATCCAGAAATGCTACATTATACCCATGAGGAACTTGTACATGGATCAAGAGGCAGTTGTTGGAATAGAAAAGGGGAGTCTTGCATGGTTGAAAATCAGGGAAGGTGTGTGTCATGGTTGCATCTTCTCACCATATTTACTTCATCTGTATGCTGAGAAAATAATTACAGAAAATAGATTATATGAAGAAGACTGGCATCAAGATTAGAGGAGGGGTTTGTGATTGGTAGATTTATTGTAGCAACCTGGTCAGTGAACACATGGGAATTAATTGAAGGGCAGAGAGATAAATGGCTCAGTGAGCCTAGCCTTTTTTGTCTCTTTCCCTTTGATGATCAGACCAGTGTATGGTTGCCTTAGCTGGTTCTCTGCCTCAACTTGCAAGCTACACTACCTGTGGGACACCTAACCCGTGGACTGTGTCGCTGTAGTTGGGGGTTCCTTCAAGACCTGCTTCACCACGTTACTGGAGTATACATCGCTTGAGCTGGGGACTGTCATACCCTGTCATCTGGCTGACTGTTGGTGACCTGCCTTGCTGTTTGCGGCCTGTGGCGAGATTGCCTGAATTGCTCTACAGAGGATTCAACTCTCTTCCCTCAAGACTTGAAGGACTTCCAGTGTATTAGCTATCTCACGGAAGTGAGTTGCACTGAGCCATTTGTACTGCTCTATAGACTAATTAGCTGTGTATTTCCCATGGTGTATATATATTATCTATATTGATAAAATCATCAGTGCCTGGTTTTGTTTCTCTAAAGAACCCTGTCTAACATAGGATTATTAGCAACCTTTGATAAGAAGATGACAAGCTCGCTTGGTGAAAGTGAGGACATATTTAACACTTGCTGATGAAGTTCAAGGATTGCAGCCTGTGGTAGTTACATAATCTGTTGTCAATTTGAGACTTAAGAGTGAAAGGGTGGAGTTTAGCCTGTCAATCAGGTCACAGCTTAATGACCTCATTTGGAGGCACTAAGGAGATCACTGGAGGTGGAACACAGCTTACTCTCTATGAGACTCTGCCTGAGAAGACACAGCACTATGCTGGAGCCCTGGAGCTGAAGGAGCCCTGTGGAGACCCCTGCCAGGTCTAAGAAGCTTCCACTGCCACTGGTCCCACAAGACTTTCCACCCACTGGCCTGTGATCTTCCTGCATTCGGCGTCATTGCCTATGTTTCCTGAGTCTAACGAGGAATTTATAGACTGGTATCAGACATATGGGCTAGTATCAGACTTATGGACTCGATCTGGACTCGGCTGGGACGTTTTCTCGATATTCTATTGCTCTTGTATATAAAGTTCTTTCTTAGACACATATAAGTGTCTATGAATTTGTTTCTCTAGCCTACCCAGACTAACAAACAGCCTTCAGTATGGATTACAAATCATTATAAAGAAAACTTAAAACCTCACAACTTGACCAATAGGTAACATCATGAGAAACCGAAAGAAGACAGAAGTCAAGGATTTTGTCTTGCTTGGATCCACAACTAATGCTCCTGGGAGAAGCAGTCAAGAGGTAAAAAGATGCCTTGCATTGGATAAATCTGCTGTACCAAACCTCCTTAGTATGTTGAAAAAGCAAAAATATTACCTTGAGCACTAGTATGCACCTGAACCAAGCCATGGCATTTTTAATTGCCTCATATGCATTTGAAAGTTGGAGAGTGAATAAGGAAGACTGAAGAGTCAAAATCCATGTGTTTGGCTTGTGGGCCTGGTGAAGAATATTGAAAGTACGTTGGCTTTCAAAAGGACAAAGAAGTTTGTCTTGGAAGAACAGAGTGTTCCTTAGTGTTAAGGATGGTAAGGATGGTCCTAAGGACAGCGTTCCTTAGAGGTAAGGATGGCAAGACTTTGTCTTACATCCTTTGGACATATTGGCAGGAGAGGCCAGTCCTGAGAAGACATCATGCTAGGTAAAGTGGAGGGGTGGAGGAAAAGAGGAAGACCCTTGACAAGACGGATGGACACCGTGGCTGCAACAATGGACTCAAACATAGGAACAATTATGAAGATGGTGCTGGACCAGGCAGTGTCTCGTTCTGTTGTGCAGAGTGTCACTATGGGTCAGAACCAGGTTGATGAAATCGAGCAACAACAATAATTGTCACCAGCCTACAAAGATCATTATCTCAGTACTTTCCACGTGTGCTCTTTCAAATGATCAAATTGCTCAACTGAGCCTGCCTCTATTAGCTACCTGTCCTCAGCATTGGCCCAAAGTGCTCCCAGATATTTCAACAAGTGTGCACATACTCAAAGTCCTCTGATTTTTGCCCTTATTGGAGTCTATATTCCTGCCCTTGTAATAGGTACATTTTTCATTTCCCTGTTCTAATTTATTATTTTTAAAGAAATAATGTTTTTCTATCAAAGGAATCTAGAGAGGGAGTAGGAGTTAAGTGTCTGTGTTCAGTCTGTCATTTTGATACAATACCCCTTTCAGGGTAATGTTCACTGTATTATGCTACCTCCCCCAAAATCCATATATAAACATTTTTCCTGAAACTAAATGCTGACAGGAATTCTTTATAACTGTTCTTGTAAGTACTATGGAATCACTACAAATTACACTGATGAAAACATTTAATGTGGGGAAAATGCTAACACTGTAATAACTAATGGGCAATATAAAAATTATATGTGGGGATTTTTTAAACATAATAATGAATGTTATCCTCCCCAAAATAGAAAAGAGCAATGAGATCAAAACGATATAGCCCCAGGAGATTGAGAACAGAGGAAAAGAGACAGACAGATAAATTCATGGGACTGTGCAAGTCATGGCAGGCTTCATAGGTGAACTGACTGTGACCTGCGAGAACTGATTCCTAAATAGAAGGAAGAAGGAGTCTCTGGGTGGTGCCAGCAGTGAAGGGCTCTGCTACTAGCCAGAGGGTTTCTGATTCAAATCCACCCCGGAGGTCGCAAAAGACAGACTGGTCATCCATTTCTGAGAAGTCACACTATTGGAAGGCCAGTGGAACTCCAGCTGTGTTCTTCATTGGTGGGGTCCTGGAACCAGCTCAAGGGCAGCTAAAAGCAGCAGCAAGGAGGGGGCCAAGAGAAATCAGCAAAAGAATTCCAGACAAAGGAGTCCATGGTGGAAAGGAAGAAGATAAGTGGGCCAGTATACAATTTGGGCTCTGAGACTGTTATCACAGTGCCTCACACACACAGGAGGTGCCATGGCGGTTGGTGGAGCAATGATGATTAGTTTGAACCCAGCAGCTGCGTGCTGGAGTGTGACGTGTCAGTCTGCTTCTGTAAAGATCGCCAACTTGGAAACCCTGTGGGCAGTTCTACTCTGTGTTAGAGATTTGCTCTGTTGGAATTGACTCAGTGCCTATAAATTTCATTTCAGTTTGGCACTTAGAAGGGTTCAATGGTTAGTTTTTGATGCACAATGAATTGATGCTAATTGACCAACTTCCAAAGTCATATTTTCTTCAGAACACAATGAATATTATAGTATTTGTGTTGTAGTGACACATGCAAAGCCAACTCTGCCTGAGCAAGACTGAGGAGTCTTATCCCAAAGTCCATGTCAATCTCTGTTGCCTTATTCAAACAGATTCATTATCACAGGCACTGCGCAGAGGAGCCAGGACACTAGGCAGCCACCGTTTCCAAAGTCCATTACATGAGCCTTCTATGTTTGAAGGCACTCACTCCTCTCTGCCTCAGTATCATCACAGGAATAACATAGAGGGAGGACAACAGACCATACGAAGAATTGGTGGCTCTCAAACAGCAATTTATAAAGTTTTCTTAAATAATGAAAACCTTCGCGTTAACAGTAGCCTGATCCACAGTTGATCACGGACATAGGGCTAGCCAGAATTTCATTTGGAAGCTGACTGGGGGCGGGTGTGTGTGCCCAATCTTCAGCAGCTAGCTAAACAACAAAACAATATAAATGTCTGTAATTTAATTCAGTGACAGTTTGGAGGGAGTCCCTGGGTGGCCCAAACAGTTAAATGCTTGGCTTCTAACAGCAAGGCTGATGGTTCAACCTCAAGGAAAAGGCCTCTTTGTTCGGCAGGTTTCTCTAGAGCAGTGGTTCTCAACCTGTTGGTCACGACCCTTTTGAGGGTAGAACAAACCTTTCACAGGGGTTACCTGATTCATAACAGTAGTAAAATTACAGTTATAAAGTGGCAATGAAAATAACTTCATGGTTGGGGGGTCACCACAACATGAGGAACTAAAGGGTCATGGCATCAGGAAGGTTGAGAACTGCTGCTCTAGAAAAATGAAACCAGGACACTTATGATTTTATGTAGATAGATTAGATATAGATCGATGATAGAGATAGAGATAGATAGGTTTATAAAGCAAGAAGGAGTATAACAGTTAATTAGTCCACACAGCAGTACAGAGAGTTCAGTTCAACGCACTTCTGTGGAACAGTTAATATACTGGAAGTCCTTCAACTCACGTGGGCTGCTGGGTCCAATGTCAAGGAAGCATTCAGCAGAGTCCTCCCAGGGGCAAAGCAAACAGAGTCTGCCAACAGGCAGCAAGCAACAGGGTGGGTCTCCAACAGTCAGTAACTCAGGAGTTTAACAAAGCCGGTCCGAATGGGATATCAAATGAAAGCAATTCAAGGCAACAGGAACCACCAGCCTCAATCTCAAATGATATAAGCACCAGCAGCATGCTTATATCGAAGCAGGCCTCAGAGCCTCAAGCTCTGGTAACATGATCCATGGGCTGGCCTGGCCCACAGGTAGTGTAGCTCACAGGTCGAGGTAGAGAACTAGCTACAGCAGCAGCACTAATGCTCCAGCATGCTCTGATCACCAGAGAGCAAGAGAGTAGGAAGCGGGCCTTGCAGAGCCATATATCTCTTTGTCCTCCAATCAAACTGTGACCTGATTAATCCCACACATCCCTATTGGCCAGGTTGGCACAATAAACCTATCACAGTTGGCAGTTGGTTTCTGAAAGATCAGAGCCACTTGAAAATCCCAACGCAGCTCATTTCTACTCTGAAGTGCATGGGGTCATCACAAATCGGCAACAAGTGGTTTTTATTTTATGCTTTCAAGACTTTACTTCATCTGTCAGAGAAGAGATGATCCTAGAACAAGTATCCTTTTCCTCTTTCCTCTTACTTACTCGATTCCTCTCTCTGATAAGTTAGGACGATGGCAAGGATTTAGAGGTGAACTGAGAGGTATCGTGCTGGCTTTGTCTAGCCAAGAATCTGTGAATGTTTTCATATATGAGTCAATAATATTCTCATTGGTAAATATACAACAGCAATATTATAATTCTTATCATCCAGAATTTTTCATATACCAGATTTAATGTGCTCTATAAAATTGAAGTTTAAAAGGGAAATATTATTGCAGAGAACATCAAAACCATCAGGGAACAAGTAAAGAGTTTATCTAAGGAGTCATTGGAACATAAAAATCCCTGGTCATTAATCATTAAATATGTTCATTTTTATAGTCCAAAAATATTAATTCAGAACACTTTATGCAGAAAGTACTTTCCTAGTCACTACTGGCAATATAAAGATTGAAAATACATAGTATTAGCCTTCCAGAAATTGAAGGGAGAGTTAGGAGGAGAAGGAGATGGATAACATTACGCTAACAGGTATGACCAAATGACATTTAAAAATAAACTCATTGCATTGGATTGAGCATTAGGTGGATAGCAGTCAACTTGGAGATTTGAAATTCATGGAAAGAGTTTGAAAAAAGCATCATCAAATCATCTCCAAGCCACAAACCCCAGTGTCCCTACGTACAGCACATGAAGCACTGCCTGGTCCGTGCCAACCTCAGGCTATGCCTGAGCCCCTTGGTGCAGACACTGTGTCAATCCATCTCATTGAGGGCCGTTCCCTCCTTCTCTGCCCCTCCCCTTTATGAAGCATGATGTCCTTCTCCAGGGACTGGTCTCTCCTGACAATACGTCTTGCCAGCCTTGCCTCTAAGGGGCACTCTGACCTTCCTTCTTCCAATATGATCAGTCTGTTCTTGATGATGATAGCCACAATAAAAATAAGATTTTTTTAAAAAGCACTACTTCAATAAGACAGAGAAGAAAGTATAAATGTTGAGTCAGGTCATGAATATTGAAGAGCTTTGTTTTTTAAGTAACATGAATACTTGGGAGTATGATCCCATAGAGAAATGAAGTATTAATAATAAGGCTAGAAAAACAAGCTGCCAACCCAGGACCGAGACTTCTCCACACCATTAGACAATAACACATTTTAACTAGTCTCAGGCAAGTTGCCCAAATGTTTTTCGACGTGGGATATTTTCACTTTCTTTCCTGAGCACTCTGTTATGGCACACAGAGAATACAGAAATATTCCTACACAAAGAGTCTGAACCTGTGGATTAATATTTCAAAGCCCTTTGAGGTATCATGTAAGAGTCCATTAAATCCCAATTGTTCCCTGAAGTGAGGCAGTGAAAGCTTCTTAATATCACTGCTTTATTAGCTAGAAGAAAGAGGTAAAAGTAAAATAAGCTAAGATTGTGATCGTTAGTCAAAAAGTACCTCCTAATGAAAATCAAGAACAACAGCCTTCAGTTTGGATTGCAACCTAATAGAAAGAAAACAAAAATCCTATAATAGGCTCAATAAGCAGCATCATGATAAAGGGAGAACATATTGGAGATGTCAAAAATTGCATTGGATTCCCAATAAGCACAGTCAAGAAATCACATTACACATTGCACTGACAAATCTCTCAACGCCTCTGGTAAGTGTTCAAAGATGACACTGAGGACCCAGGGCTGCCTGGTTTAAGCCATGGTACTTTTGATGGGCTCACTTGCACGCAAAGGCTGAAGAATGAATAGGCAAGATCAAAAAGGAATGGGTGCCTGTGAATTATAGTTTGTGCGAGTAATATTGAATATATTTGCCAAAGGAGCAAACAAGCTTACCCGGGAAGCAGCACAACCAGAACGCTCCTTAGAAGCAAAAATAGAGACAGACGCCTTGTCGCACTTGTTTTTCATATATAATCAGGCTCGACCAATCCCTGACAAAGGACATCATGCTTAGTATGTAGAAAAAACAAACTCATTGCCGTCGAGTCAGATCAGATTCATAGCAGCCCCATTGGGTAGGAAAAATGACAACTTAAGGTTTCTGAGGCTCTAAACCTTTATACAAGCAGACTTCCTATCTTTCTTGTGTGGCACAACAAGTGGGTTCGAACCACCTACCTTTGCGTTGCCAGCCCAATGCTTAAACAAATGCATAAGTAGTATCTTGGTAAAACAGAGCATCGATTAAAGAAAAGGACATTAACAGGATAGATTGACACAGTGGCTGCAACAGTGGGCGCAAGCGCAGCACCGATGTCAGGGGACCGAGCTGAGTTTCATTGTTGCACCTGGGATCACTATGAGTTGGAACTAACTAAGTGAAAGTAAACGCCGTCATAGAAAAAGAGCATTGACTGTATTGTGAACTGTCAGCAGAATGAGCAATCTTGTTCTGGAAGCAATACAGGCACAATACTCCTGGAGGGGAAAATGGCAAGATTTTGTCTCACTCACTTTGGACAAGGAGCCTTCCTGGCATAGTGGTTGCACATTCGGTTGTGATCTGCAGAGTCCACATTTCAAAACCACCAGCCACTCTGTGGGAGAAAGACAAGGTGTGCCTTTCCACTCGTGTTAACAGCCATAGCCTCAGACTCACAGGGGCACTGCTACTCTGTCCTCTAGGTACCGTGTGAGTCATTATTGGCTTGATAGCAGGACATTTTTTTGTTCTGTTTTTCACTCTGATATGTTATCGGTCCCTGGAGAAGGACATCATACTTGGTATGTGGTCAGCAACAAAGAGGAAGACCTTCAAGGAGCTGGATCGACACAGTGACTGCAACAACGGGCTCAGGCAGCAACAATTAATTGTAAAGATGGAGCAAGAAGGGATGATGCTTTAATTCAGTTAAACACAGAGCCACTATGAGTCAGAAGCAACTAGATGGTACCTAAACTGAACAATAACAGTGACAATTAAAAGGGAGACTTAACTAATTATTATCTAATCAAGTCCAATTCACAGCACCCCTATAGGTTATAGGCTATATTCTATAGGATATCTTTGGCTATAAATCTTTATGGAAGTAGATAGATTTCTCTTTTGCTCACATAGTGGCTCATGGTTTTAAACTATCAACCTGGTGATTAACAGTCCAACAATTATCCCCGCAATACCACCAGAGTTCTATAAGATTAAATCCTTTAAGATATAATTTCTAACAATTATATGGACTTTTCCTTCTGGACCCAACTATATTCCACTTCATTTAGGACAGGAGTACAGTTTCCACACACATAAGAAAGAATGCTCATCCCCTGAAGACTGTATTTTACCAATCTTATAATTAGTACCTGTAACAACAATAAAATTAATATTTATTGAATATTTAATATGTCTCAGACTCTTCAAAGTATTTTATATGCAGTTTTCCTAATCATTGCAAAATCCCCATAGTAATGTACTGTCATCCTCATATTACAGCTGAAGATACTGAGACACAGAGACGTTAAGTAACTTGCCAAAAGTGATGTTGCTCATATGTGTTAAAGGTAGTGATTGAATCTAGATAGCTGGTTGAAATATAAGATTCAGTGTGAGAATAAACATGGATCTAATAAAACGATGTTTTAGAACACAATCAAAGTCAAAGCCTGAATCAGATCACATGAATGTCTAAGTACTTGGCTATTGTGGTTTGATTGCCCTTTAAAGAGGAAACAGTGGTTCATGTAGAAAGAGTAAAAGATAATGTGGTCATTATATAATTTTGTGTCAACTTGAAGGTATAAGAGTGAAGGGGTAGGTTATGATACTTAGGGATTTTGGTGCCAATATGGCTCCGATAGGAGTGTGTGGGTGGAGTTTAGCTTGACAATTGGGCCATGGCTTGATTGGAGGGCACCCAACATCAATGACTCTCTGAGGCCGCCCTCTTTCTCTTTCTCCCTAGAGGTGGGCCACATTTTCTCTCTGCTGTTCCCTTCCTGTTGAAAAACCACATGGAGCCACGCTGAGACCTGCAAGAACCCTAGAGATGCTTCCACTGCCACTGGATCCACAAGACCTTGCCTCCACTGGGCTGTGATCTTCCCGCATTTTGCAACATTGCATGTGCTGTGTAAGTCCAAATAAAGATGTATGGCCTAGTATCATACTTATGGGCTAATATTGGACTTATTGACCTGATCTGGACTAGCCTGGGATGTTTTCTTTTCTTTTCTTTCCTTTCATCCTTTTGTTAGGAGCTCTTACAGATATCATGACATTCCATGGTTCAATCACATCGAGTAGTGCTGTAAAATTGCTACCACAATCCGTTTCAAAACATTTCCTTTCCTGGGATGTTTTCTTTATGTACAATTACTCTTTGATCTAAAGCTCTTTTTAATACATATGAGTGTCTCTGCATTTGTTTCTCTGGTCAACCTGGCCTCACACAGCTGGTGCTTTGTCGGTTTCCTAAAGTTGGGTTTTAGTGACAAAGCAAGGAGACAGCAGTGGCAAGAGATGCTGAGCTACCCCTTACAGCCTAATTAAAAGGATTAGTACTAGGTTTTACATAAAAGTTTACTGTCTGATTAGCATATGGGAAAGTGGAATGGACTTGCTCCATTGTGTAGCTTTTGGAGTCAAAGCAAACCACCGAGTCAGCTTCAGAATATAGCAATGCCATGCATGTCACAAGAAAACTGTGCTCCACCAAGTTTACGTTTCCAATGGCACATTTTTTTGGAAGTACATTGCATAGCCTTTTATCGGATAGATTAGAACTTCCAAACTATAATTAGCTGTCAAGTGCACTCAACGTTTACATTATCAGGGGCTGTTTAATAGTAGAAGTACTCGTTTGCTATTATGAACTACTCATAATGTCAGAAAATCATCAGAAAAATAAACACATAACTCTCAAGAGAGCACTTTGACACTATCTACAAAAATTATATGTGCATTTATTTTCAACTTGGAAATTTCTTTCTAAATATCTATCCTGACAACGCAGTGACCAAAATTAGAAATGACAGATGCAAAAATCCATCCATTACACCATTATTTGTAAAAGTAAGAAGCTGCAAGCAGCTAACATGTCAATCAAAAAGAATCAGGTTGAAAAAACTATCACACACTCAAACAACATGGTAGTTGTAGGCTGCCATCAAGTGGACTTCAACTCATGGAAACATTTTGTATAAGTGTATAAGAGAAAGAAATGTTACTGGTCCCTGCAACCATTGCTATGTTTAACTCTTCCAACACCAGGTTATTATCTACCATGAATCTGTTGTTGAAACCACGTGTTTTCAGTAATAAAAGATATTTTGAATGAAATCAAAAGCTCTTTTGAAATACAAATCTGATGCCAAGGGGGGCTGAGGTTGCAGTTGGCGGGATGCGATCTGTTGCTGCAGATCTGCACATCTGGACAGGACCTCACCAGACATTAGCGCACCCCGAAGGTTGCATAGCAGTTTTTCACAAAACCCCAGAGGCATAAAACATAGGGAGGACGATCTATCCTATTGTTGCAGCAACAATGTCACACCATCTCCTGGAGCATTTGTCTGGTTCCATTGGCCCTCTACTTTACCATTGAGCCCTGCCAGTGTGGTCGGGTGTGTGTTGCACTGCAACCCACAAGGCCTCTAGAGCAGGGGTTCTCCACCTTCCTAATGCCGTGACCCTTTCATACAGCTCCTCGTGTGGTGGTCACCCCAAATTATAAAATTATTTTTGTTGCTACTTCATAACTCTCATTTTGCTACTGTTAAGAATCGGGCGATCAATGTGAAAGGGTCGTTAGACCCCCCAAAGGGGTGGTAACCCACAGGTTGTGAACCGCTGCTCTAGAGAAAGATGAAGCTTTCTACTCCCACAAAGAGTTACAATCTCATAAACCAATAGGGCAATTCTACTATGTTCTATCGGATCATGATGAGTTGGAATCAACTCAATGGTAGTAGTAAGTTTGGCCTGTGTTTCTATTTTACCATGATATTTGGTTTGTTTTTATTTTTTTTCTACAATGAAGTGTTTTTCCCAAAGAAAGTGACCCAACAGAATGTTCAAACTATAGAACAATATCAATGATTTCACACACAAGTAAACTTTTACTTAAGATTATCCAACAATGTTTATAGCAGCACATTGACAGGGAATGGCTGAAAGTTCAGGCCAGATTCAGAAGAGGATGTGGAACACAGAATATCACTGATGATGTCAGGTGGACCTTGGCTCAAAGCAAAGAATACCAGAAAGATGTTTACTTTGTTTCATTGATGAAGTAAAGGTATTCAACTGTGTGGATCATAAGCTACTAGGAGGGTAGGGAGAGGGTGGGGGGATAAAGGAGAGAAAGAGGGAATGGACTGCAATGATCAACGTATCACACTCCCCACTCTAGGGAGACGAACAACAGAAACATGGGTGAAGGGAGATAGCAGATACTATAAGGTATAAAAATAATATTTTTTAATCAATTTATTGGGGCTCATACAATTCATCACAATACATAGATCAATTGTGTAAAGCACATCTATACATTTGTTGCCCTCATCATTCCCAAAATTTGCTTGCCTCTTGGGTTCTCAGAACCTGCTAATTTTCCTTCTTTTCCCCCCTCCCCTTCCCTTCCTCCTCCCCTCTCCCCCATGCACCCTTAATAATTTATAAATTATTATTGTATCTTATATTACACTGTCCGGCGTCTCCCTCCACCCACCCCTCCGCTGCCCATCCCCTAGAGAGGAGGCCACACGTAGCTCCCTGTGATCCATTCCCCCCTACTACATCCCCTTTCCCTCCTGGTATCGCCACTGTCACCCCTGGTCCTGAGAGGTTCCTCTGTCCTAGATTCCCTCCGTTCCCAATTCCCGTCTGTACCGCTGTGCATCATCTGGTCCAACCAGTTCTGCAAGGCAAAATTGGGGTCCTGGTAGTTCCTCAATCTCTGCAGCTACATGAGTCAGGAGAAGCTAGAGCCTTGGAACTATGTCCAAGACCTGTGAACAAGACTATCAGTTCCCACTATTGCCCAAGCAAGGAATGGAGATTCATGACCAATAGCTAACAGGATGGACATCAAAAAAAACACCTTGCCCACCTCTGACACTGTGTAAGCCATGTCCTTATTACACACACACACAAGCTTCACTGGTTTTGTTTTTCTAGATAGTCCAACCTAAGACATGTTTCATAAACGTCAAAACATAATTTGTTGTCATCATCTATTTATAATGAAAGAAAATATTCTTGTAATCAGGAGTGAGTTCTAAAATCTAATGAGTAAAATTTTACCTTAATTGCACATTCAAGCCCTGAGAATAAAAATATGAAGGTTAAAGTTTCATATCAAAGCTATCATAATATGAATTATGGCATAAAATAAAGAATAATTTTGTGATAATTTTTGTCATATTGAATTAGATATAAATTACCCAATGTTAAAAATTATAAACATTTGAACCATAAAAGTGAAAGTTCAGTTAATAGATAATTTTTAGTAATAGACTTTATAATTAAAATTGGAAAATAGTAAATTCAATGAAACACTTTATTAGATAGATTTTAATAACAGTCTTTATAATATGAAGAGATAACAAAGAACAAAAATAGACCTTGAATGCTTTTTTACCATTTTTTCTCTTTTAGGTTGTAATAGTAGAATTACAGCACACAACATTATACTATGGTCTCACTGGACAATAACTGTGACTCCTTGCAATGACACCTCAAGAAGAAAAGTAGAAATCATTCTTGCTTTTCACAGGACAGAAGATTTGAAAACAAAATTAGGTGCAGAAAGGTTAACGAACTTTTTACCATTGGATAAGGTTTAAAAAATAAAGAAGAAATAACAGTTACCTTCAAATATTTGAATAGTTATTATAATTACTTCCACACAATAGAATCAGAAATAGTTGCAGGCAGCTAAGGAAAATATATAGACTCCGTTATCTGAGAGCGGAGAGTATGGTCCTGAAGAAGAGCATAGGAACTTCTCATATAGTGACAAGATTTACATAATTATTAAATGGCACGAGAAGGGGAAGCTACACTTCATCACAAGCAAGGCCCCTCACAACTCAGATTTTACGATGCTATAACTTATGGTTTGCTTACAGCTCAATGTGAAACTAATGCCCTATATACAAGGGAAATCTAGTGACAATTCTATGCAGTCCTTTTTTGCACTGTGTGTATGTAACCCTACAAAATAAAAATGAAATCATGCTTTGGAACTAGCAGAAAGGGAAAAAAAGAGAGAGAGCCTGCAAAAAAATGTCTTCTCACTAACTTAAGGTAGGAACAGGCAAATGCTCTGTCACACACACACACACACACACACACACACACACAATGCGCTCTCATGAGGCATAGGTGGAGAACTCTTGTTCAGCCTTTCACAGCTTTACAGCACCAGTTACTGTTCCCATTCTGAGTCTAGAATCTGAGCCACTACAAGCAGAAAGGAAATGTTTGCAAACGATGACGGCAACATAGGTACAAATGTGCTTGGTACAATTGATGTATGGATTGTTATAAGAGCTGTAAGAGCCCCCAATAAAATGATTTGTTTTTGAAGAAAAGATTTTAAAAAATTGACCCACTGAACTGTAGATGGAGAAGAATTGTCTCCTACTACTCTTTTTGTTTTCCTTAAAAGGAAATAAACTTGCATTTCTTGGGATGAACAAGAAAAAAGACAGCTAGCCCTCAATTCACTCAGGTGACTGGGAGAAAAACTATGCAAGTACTATAAAGTGAACGTTGTTTCCAAAAAAAATCTCTCTCTGCCCTCAGTACCTCTGAAGGTTCTCTCTGCCCTCAGTACCTCTGAAGGTGGCCTATTTTGCTATTTTGTAGCTAAGGTCTTTGAAGATTTTATCACTTAGCAGGAGGTCACACTGGGACAGGGTGGGCATTAATCCAATCTGAGAAGTGTCCATACAGAAGAAGAGTAATATGGACTGAAGGAGGGAAGAAGATCATGTGAAGATGGAGTTGCACTGCAGTTGTAGGTCAAAGAAGCCTAGACCTACCAGAAGCCAAGGGAGATAAGAAAGGATCTCATCTCTAGAGCTTTTGAAAAGAGCATAGAATTGGTACTAGTTGGCATCAAGTCAGTGCCAACTCATAATGACCATATCGAACGAACACTGCCCTGCCCTGTGCCACCCTTACCATTGTTACTCTAAGTCAATTGTTGGTGGTCACTGTGTCAGTCCATCTCATTGTCGTCTTTTTCACGGAACCTTTGCTTGACCAAGCATATCCTTTTCTAAGAACTGTTTCTTCCTAATAACATGTACAAAGTCTCTTCAACCTCACTTCTAAGGACCATTCTAGCTGTGTCTTCCAAGACAAATTTGTTTGCTGTTCTAGCAGTCCAGGGAGAGAACATAGCCCAGCTGGTAAATGGAATTAAAATATTTAGCTTTTGTGAGAACTGTGACAAGGTAATGTCTGTTGTTACCAAGCATCCAATTTGTGATGCTTTGTTATAGCATCTATTCAAAACTAATACAGCAAGTGAAGCTTATCAGCATCTATGATATCTTTTAGAGCACACATATATTCCTCCCTGTGTTAGACAGGGGTCTCTAGAGAAACAAAACCAGGACTTATGATTTTATATATATTTAAGAGGATAGATATATACAGCATGAGGGAATATGACAGCTAATTAGTCCACACAGCAGTACAGAGGGCTCAGTTCAGCTCACTTCCATGGAACAGTTAATATACTGGAAGTCCTTCAACTCACAAAGGATGCTGGGTCCAAGGTCAAGGAAGCAGACAGCTGAGTCTTCTGTAGAGCAATACAAGGAGTCTGTCCACAGGCAGCAAACAGCAGGGCAGGTCACCAACAGTCAGCCAGATGACGGGATCCGACAGTCCCAAGCTAAAGGGATGTTTACACCAGCAGAGTGGTGAAGCAGGTCTCAAAGGAACCTCAAGCTCTAGCAACACAATCCGTGGGTTGGGTTCCCACAGGTAGTGTGGCTCACAAGTTGAGGCAGAGAACTAACAGCCACATGCTGGTCTGATCACCACAGAGCAAGAGAGAGACAGGCAGGGCTTGCCGAAACATTTATCAATTGCCCTCCAATCAAGCTGCAACCTTATTAATCCCACATGTTCCTATTGGCAAGGTTGGCACAATAAACCTCCCTAGCGCACTCCCTTTAGCGTGTGGTCTTCTGCCTGCCTTTGGTGTGGCTGCGGCACTAGCTTCATTGGGATTTTTTAGAAAGAAACAATCCAACATCTCTTGGTGGTATACATGGTAATGTCCTCCGCTGCTACCCAGGAGTGGTATTCAAACCAGTAAACCACCACTTCACTGCTCGAGTGACAGCTTGAAGCATAAAAAGACATGCCGAACAGTAGTTTATTATTTCATACAGTTAACACTTAAAAGCTTAAACACTTAAAAATACAGTTAAAGAGATATACAAAACCAAATTAGAAGTTTTAAAATAGTAATGAAAAAGTATTCAATACTACCTGAGAAGAAATAATAGCACCATTGTTTAAGATATTGGCAGATTGCTTCTTGATTGGTGTCCTCACTTGCAATGTTCTTCCTTACATGGGGCTGTAATCTCTACTGAAGGCTACAATCTTTGATCTTCATTACAAAGTGCTTCAATTCCTTCTCGTTTCCAGCAAGCAAGGTACTACAGCAGGGGCCAGACCCAATCCAGGGATACATATGGCAGCCGCCATGGGCTGTGACTTAGCCTTAACCATCCTTTCCCTGTAGGAGGACAAGTTCATTCCTTTAGGTAGACCCATTAGACAATAGTCTAGAAACAGCCTACTTCTCTTCTCTGAACATATTATGTTCATCTTTGAAAACCCCCATTCTGCTTCTGTTGAACTTACAGCAATTGTTCTGACAATATTTTTAGCTTTTTGAACACTTCAAGGAATTGCATAATTCACTCAACATATCTTGTGGGAATTTAGGGCATAACACAAAGCTGAAAGGAAAGACAGCCTGTCACCCTCTGGTGGTTTAGAATTTTTTTTCTTTTTGCTTTATGTGTTTGTTTACTGACGTAACAAGCACAAGGGAATAAAAATGTTCTATTTCATAAAAAATCTAACTAACTTTATGAAATGAATAAATAAATATTGGAAGCCTAGTTCTGTGTAATTTTTTATATTTACGGACAGAATGAACATTACCAAGGGCAGTTCACATACCTGCTGCTAACCGAGAAGTACCAGAAGTGACTCCGTGAAAGGGGCTGATGGTTTATTTAGAAAACCCACATTTGGGAGCACAGTTCTACTGTTATACACACAGAGTCCCCTGGAGTCTGCATTGACTAGATGGCACCTGGGTTAGCCAGAAGCAAGTGAGTAAGCAATATTTGCCAATTGGATTTCATATTTTGGGATACTATGTATTCCTAATTATTTTTGTTTGAGTCACCATCTATGTTAAATCTATAGTTTCTTAATTTGATTCTAAATAATGTGGTGAGAAAAGGAGATATGATCAATTATTTGCAGCCAAAAATTCCACACATTTTACCCAAATGATAGGACTATGTCACTTTTGAGGAAATCCTCAGTGAGGACAAATCTGTCCTTGTACTAAGGGCAGGAGAGACCAAAGAAATTACCTGGAGCCAAACTCCTCCATTTGGTTGTATTGGAATTTTCTTACAGGGAGGTCTAAGGATGGCTAGACTGGAGAGAAAGGCTGACTCAGAAAAAATAGAAGGAACTGCAGCCAAAGTTTGATGCAACCCTCAGCTCATGTTCCTACAAGCCCGGATGAGTAGGGGTCCAGGTCTGGGAGTGGGTTTGAGAGTGCTCAATACCTTGGTAATAAACCCCGTGCCTCTTTAAGAAGACACTACTTCAAGACAGACCCAGGAGTCTCTGCAACCACCTAGCAGGACTGTAGACATCTCAGGGCATAAAGGACTTAACTTCCTCATATGATGAGCTATTCCATGTTGGCATGGTTAGTTAGCACATTTATTTGAGAAACAAAATTCAAAAAAGCAAAAAGAGAGGAAATAGATGTGCCAATTAAAAAAAATTAAGAACAGAAATAATGAATTCTTAACCAAACTATAGTTTATTTCATTCTTTGTATCAAAATTTGTATTACAGAAAAATATATATTAAGCTTTTGCCTAAACTACAGGAAGAAATGTTTGTTGCAAATTTAACTATAAATAATTAAGTGAGCCATGCTAGTCTTCAAAACTTTTGTTGAGATTTTACCACAAAATAAAAATAAACTGGTTTCAATGCCTATGATCAGATTTTTTAATGAACAGGAAAGCAGCTCACTCAAGTAGAAAAATCAAAGTATTTTTCAAATAATTTATAGTAGAAAATAGAAGAAAGAAAGGAAAATGCATATCTGTGAACCCAATAAAATAAATTAAATGAGAATACTAAGAAATAAAAGATGAAAATCTGTTTTATTAACAAATTCAGATAGAGAGCTTTAGGAAGATGCAAATTATAGTGAAACATTTCCAAATAATATAATAAAAATTGCAAAAGGTGCATTATTATAATTTATACCTTTATGACATTAAATAAAGAACAGAATTAACAATGTAGAAAATTAAGGATATAGTATTAAAGATGAGCTTGAGAAATCTGTTTCAGCATGCTGAGGTTTAAAAAAAGTAGGAAAAATAGTAGTAAACCTGATATATATATATATATGTGTGTACATATATATACACATCAGGTTTCCTACCATTCTGTATCCTTTTTATATGTTATATACATATGCATATATACGCATGTATAAACTCTTATATAAACATGATATGTACATAAATGTATGTGTGTGTGTATATATATATATGAACATGTGCATGTGGTATAGGAACTAGAATGTGAGTATCCAGCATTTCCAAAGAAGAACCCAGAATAAATTTTAAAATGGAAATATTTCTTGAACAAAAAAAAAACATATGTAGGCTAATGAAAAAAGTTTTGACTAATGAAAAAGGCCAAATGAAATATCTCACTGACATTGATTCGAATTCTATTAACCCTGTAGGACAGAATACAACTGTCACTATGTGTTTCTGAGACCTTAGATATGTCTCCTGTGGTGTGAGCAGTAGGTTTGAACTGGTAACCCCGCAGTTAGTAGCCAACATGTAACCCACTACACTGTAGCTAATCTTAATTCAAAATATATCAACTCCTGTGATAAGCATCATTTAGAGGACACACCTTGCTTGCCAAAAATGAAGAGGACTTGAAGCCCTTTCCAAGCAAAATCAAAGACTACAAAGGTTACCTGAACAAAAAGAAAAGATCCTCACAATTAACCTGACAACAATTTCATAATAAATGGAGAAGAAATTGAAATTATCAGTCAATTCATTCCACTTGGATCAACTATCAACAGTAATGGTAGTGGCAGTGAAGAAATCAAACCATGTAATACATTGGACAGATATGCTTCAAAGACCTCTTTAAAGTTTTACAAAGCAAATCTGTCACTTTGAGACTAATGGTACCTGGTTTACATCACCGATTGCTATGATATCTATTTTTATGCTTTCTAGCCCATTTTTGATGACTTCGTGTTTTCTTATGTGCATACTGTGTACATTCCATGGTCTCATTCTCAATGGATGTTTTTAGCTATTTTTTCCCTAATTTTGAAACAGGCTAAATTAGCAAATGAAGATCATGAAAGCTTCACTTCATCCACGTCCCTAAGGTCAACTCTGTGGAGACTCTTTCTGGTCTAGTTATTAGTGCCTCTCAATCTGAGGGGCTCGGCTTCTGGCCCCACATCAGACAGTGTTCTGCTATATGGACGGCTATCTGTCGGTGGTTAACTTTTCAGAAGAGGACCACATTTCCCTTCCTCCTGTCTTAGCCTGAGAGCTCTGCTATGACCTGTACCCCATGGTGCCTGTGTTTGACAGCCTGGTGGCATTGCTTCCAGCATCACAGCGGCACACAAGCCACCACATTACAACAAACTGGCAGCGGAGTGTTGACTATAAAAAGATGAAGAAGAATTGATGTCTTTAAATGATGGTTTAAGCTAAGAACATAGAATATAGCATGGACTGCCAGAAGACTAAACAAATCATCATAGACGATGTACAAGTGTAATGCTCCTTAGAAGCAAGGAGAACAAAGCTTCCTTTAACGTTCTTTGAACATGTCACCTGGTGAAAGAGTGACAAGAAAAGCACGTCCTGCTTAGTAAGGCAGAGGGTCAGCAAAAGAGGAAGAACCTCAACGGGATGGATTGACCCAGTGGCTGCAGCAGTAGATTCACGCATAAGAATGATTGTGAGGGGAGTGCAGGGTCTGTTGTCTGTTGGATTACTATGTGTGAGTGCCAACCAGGTCGCAAGGAGCAACTACAACAGTGGTAGAAATCGGGACAAGTGAGATATGTGATTGAAAGCACAACACATGAAGAGCTATGTCTGTAACAATTACAGGCACTCCCAACCCATAAAGAGAAAATCTCGCAGCCAAGCAGCTGACACCAGCCAGGAACTGAAAAGATTCCAGAGACCTTGCAAGGTTCCAGTGAAGATGTGTCTGTAATTTACTGATGATGATGATTACCTTCTAGCTATTGCAGACTGAGTCTGGTCGTCAGCATTCTGTTGCTGCAACAGCCACTTTAGAGGAAATTGGCAACTTAAAGACAAAAGACTAAACTTTTGTTTCAAAGGCGTCAATAATTTCCACCTGTACTATATTGTGAGCTCTTTTAAATGCAATAATTAAAAGTGAGATCATTCAGAAAAGATATAGGTATTTGGGGAAAATTATAATTTCAGAGAGAGATTTAAAGGTAAACCAAGAGAAGGATGATTTTTAAATAAAACAATTAGAGAAAAAAAAAAGAAAGATCTCTGAGTGGAAAAATAGTTACTGAAAAAGAAAACATCATTGTAAAACTTAGAATGAGATTTTCCCATGTATTAGAGTGAAAAATTAAGGAGCCTTGGTAGCATTGGGGTTATGCATTGGGCTGTGACCCACAAGGTCAGCAGTTTGAAACCATCAGCTTCTTCACGGGAGAAAGACAGGGTTTTCTACTCCATAAAGGGTTACAGTCTTACACTGTTGGCATGAGGAGTCTATGAGCATGCAGTTACACCTTGAACCACCACCCAGGAGTTATTGTCCTACAAAATTTGATCTCGCATTCGATTGAGTGGCTTTTTGTTTTTAATTCCGGTGTAAATTTTCTTCCATGTAATTCTCCATGAGCTGTTGGATTCAATGCTGCTGGAAAGACCACGATTCTGGATAAACTGAAGTGAGGAGAGAGAGTCACCACCATTCCTACTATTGGTCTTAATTTGGAAACAGTAGAATACAAAAACATTTGTTTCACGGTATGGGTGGTCAAGATAAAATTAGGCTTCTCCAACAAAGCCCACATGAAAGAAACACACCAGCTTGTGGGATCACAAGGTGTTGAAGGGATCAGGTATCAGACATCAAAGAACAAATAACCATATTATTGTGTGGTCACCATCCCGACACAATCACTGAAGACAAATGGGTGCATAAGCAAATGTGGTGAAGAAAGCTGACGGTGCCTGGCTATCAAGAGATATAGCATCTGGGGTTTTAAAGGCTTGAAGGTAAACAAGCAGACATCTAGCTCAGAAGCAACATAGCCCACATGGAAGAAGCACACCAGCCTGTGTGATCAAGAAGTGTCGAAGGAATCAGGTATCAGTCATTAAAAAACAAAAAATCATATCATTGTGAATGAGGGGGAGTGTGGAGTGGGGACCCAAAGCCCATCTGTAGGCAACCGGACATCCCCTTACAGAAGAGTCTCGGGGAGGAGACAAACCAGTCAGGGTGCAGTGTAGCAATGATGAAACATATAACCTTCCTCTAGTTCTTAAATGCTTCCTAACCCCCCACACCACTACCACCATTATCATGATCCCAATTCTACCTTACAAATCTGGCTAGACCAGAGAATGTATACAGGTACAGATAAGAACTGGAAACACAGGGAAGCCAAGACAGATGACCCCTTCAGGACCAGTGGTGAGAGTGGTGATACCAGGAGGGTGGAGGGAAGGTGGGGAGAAAGGGGAAACCAATTTCAAGGCTCTACATATAACCTCCTCCCTGGGGGATGAACAACAGAAAAGTGAGTGAATGGAGACGTTGGACAGTGTAAGATATGACAA
Organism: Echinops telfairi; assembly: GCF_000313985.2. Taxonomy (NCBI): domain Eukaryota; kingdom Metazoa; phylum Chordata; class Mammalia; order Afrosoricida; family Tenrecidae; genus Echinops; species Echinops telfairi. Next base: position 21,971,762 of record NW_022111372.1, read on the forward strand.
AATAATAATAATTCATAAATTATCAAGGGTTCATGAGGGAGAGGGGAATGGGGAGGGAGGGAAAAAATGAGAAGCTGATACCAAGGGTTTAAGTAGAAAGCAAATGTCTTGAGAATGATGATGGCAATGAGTGTACAAATGTGATTGATGCATGGATATACATATGGATGGTGATAAGAATTGTAAGAGCACCCAATAAAATGATTTTTTTAATTAGGCTTCTCTGGAGGTAATTCTTTAAAAAATACCCAGGATCTTACTTTGGTCGATAGCAATAATCATGGACGAATTCAAGAAGGAGCAGCAGAACTACAGAAAAAGCTTCAGGAAGACGAGTCACGAGATACCGTACTGCTGTTGTTTTGCAAACAGGATTTGCCAAATGCAATGGCCATCAGTGAAATGAAAGATAATTTAGGCATCTTTTTCATAACAGAGCATAGTTTGTTCAAGCCACTTGTACTACAGAAGGAGGTGGTCAAAGGAGCATTCAGAATGTTAAATGAAACTAGATATCTAGCCAAGGACATATTTGATAAAATTGGCCTAGGCTTGCTTCAACAAAATTAGTTTGCATCACTGTTTGGGGCAGAATATTACAGAGTTTGAACTTATTTTGTTCCCAATTATTGTTAACCAGGTGAGTATTGCTATTTACCTGTATGCTTGGTTTCGTAGAAATTCTTCCTAACTTTTGGGAAAAGATGTTTTCCCCCTTTTAATTTTACTTCACTTAAGCCTAAGTGCCTGGCCATTCCTATGTGACATCTTTAAATAACTCCATTTTGAATGTCTTTCTAACAAAACTGTTATAAGTTCATAAAACAAGTAATGAGTGAGAAACATAAATCTGGTTTTAGCACTATATTTTGCATGTTCCACCTTGTTCCAAAAGATATTTAATGTTATTTCTTCCTTTCCAAATTTTATTTATTTTGTTGTCAAGAATATACACAGCAAAACATATACCAATTTAACAGCTTTGGTTTTAAATGCTGAGCCCACAACAAACAATGTTTGAAGTTGTACCCCCTTGCTACTTCACTCTGATACCTCTATCATTCCTGGACAGTCTGCTGATTAAAAGAGTAACATTCCATTTGTGTTTACGTCTCTCCCTTGCCAAAAAGATTTTCTAGCCGTGCCTGTGGCAATCAGAGAAATGCACTCAAACATTAGTCGACACCTTTGAATCACTGAAGACACCCTGACTCGCGACCCCCAGCCCCATTAGAGACTCCTGGCTTCTGCCATCCAAACTTCTCTGGTGTGATTTGAAACCACAGCTAATTCTGTGCCGGTTGCAAAGAGTTTCTATTGAGATGACTTTTAATACTCAGCAGATTTTCTTCCTCTTATCTTTTTAACATTGAATGTTGCTTTTGGCATCAGGCTCTTTTCCCAGTATAATAGTTCTGCCAATGTATTATTGATTGTTGATAAACATATCTTCATTATGAGTTTTTTGAAAACCCATCCAATTCAATGAATATGCTTTTACATAACCCATTAGGAATTATTCCTAATAAACTGATAAAATATGGTGGGGTACACTCTTGAAAACTCACACAGGTGATTCTACCCTATCCTCTAGTGGAAGAAAACACTGCTCAGTCCTCACTGTGTGTGATCCCATTGGTGCAGCCACTATGTCAACCCAGCTCATTGAGAGGCCTCCTTTTCCTCTCTTGACACTTCCTGACTGATTCTTCCTGGTAACATGGCCAAAATACATGAGACAAATTCCTGACAGTCTCACTTTAAATCAGCATCTGGCATAGGAACTAGAAACACAGGGAATCCAAGACAGATGACCCCTTCAGGACCAGTGGTGAGAGTGGCGATACCTGGAGGGTACAGGGAAGGTAGGGTAGAAAGGGGGAACCAAATACAAGAATCTATATATAACCACTTCCCTGGGGGATGGACAACAGAAAAGTGGGTGAAGGGAGACATCGGACAGTGTAAGATATGACAAAATAATAATAATTTATAAATTATCAAGGGTTCAT
>NW_022111372.1:21976237-22013433 GCF_000313985.2 Echinops telfairi
CTGATGCCAGGGGCTTAAGTGGAGAGCAAATGTTTTGAGAATGCTGAGGACAATGAATGTACAAATGTGCTTTACACAGTTGATGTATGTATGGATTATGATGAGTTGTATGTGTCCCTAATAAGATGATTTTTTACAAAAGATATGTCAATGTGATAGGTTTATTGTGCCAACCTGGCCAATAGGAATATGTGGGATTAATAAGGTCACAGTTTGATTGGAGGAAAAATAAATAAATGGCTAAGCAAGACCTGCCCCTCTTTCTCTGGTGATTAGACCAGCATACTATTGTTTTAGCTAGTTCTCTGCCTCAACTCATGAGCTACACTCCCTGTGGGACAACCAACCCGTGGATCATGTTGCTAGAGCTTGAAGTTCCTTCCAGACCTGCTTTGCCATGCTGCTGGTGTGTACATCACTTGAGCTTGAGGCTGGCAGATCCTGTCATCTTGCATTGCTGGAGTTCAATATCTTATCTGGGCTTGCTTCACTAAGCTCCTAAGCTGCTGACTGTTGGTGACCTGCCCTGCTGTTTGCTGCCTGTTACTGGACTGCCTGCATTGCTCTACCGGAAAACTCAGCTGTGTGTTTCCTTGACCTTGGACCCAGCAGCCACACCTGCCTCCAGTATATTAATTTTCCATGAAAGTGAGTTGAACTGAGCCCTCTGTGTTGCTGTATTAATTCGCTGTTATACTCCTTCATGCTAGATAGATAGATAGATGATGATAGATAGATAATAGATAGACAGATACATAGATACATAGATAGAGATATTTGCATAATCATAAATGTTCTGATTTTGTTTCTTTAGAGAATCCTGTCTAACACAGCCAATAACTTCAAAAGAAATCATCTAAAATACTTAAATGTAATTGTTTCTGGGAGAACAGAACCAAGAATGAGAAAGAGTAAGAAATAGGATATTTTTCGTTGTATTAGAAGTATTATGCAATTGTTTAGCTTAATGTTTTAACTAGATCTAATGTGTTAATTCTTCCTAAGATGCTTGTTTTATATATATGTATATATAAAGTGGCACCTTGGCATCTCTGTATTTATATTCTGAATAAAGACGCTTACCATAATTAATGCTGCAGGGTCACATTTCACTGTCTGTTTATGATCAAGTAGCATATTTCATATAGAATCCAGTTATTTGTGCAAAGAGAAGATAGATCTTTTCTCATCTCAGGAGATTTGAGACCATCATAATAGTCTCATTCCTTGTGTCAGTGATTGATTAAGTCATGGCTGTATAATTTAATATAGCCAACGGGACTCAAGAAGAAATTAACTGAAGGTTTGGGCAAAGATTTTCTCAATATTGTAAAACATGGGAAGAAACACTCCGATTTTTCTCTGAATGTAGTAGGTTTCACACCACAGTCCCCTGGTAACCATGAGGGAAGGAGATATTTCTGACATCCTATGGAAGACAAAAGAGAAGGCTGGAAATGAAGCAAGTCTTGAAAGATGTCCTCAGGCTGCTGAATTTACTGACTTGAGCTCTGCTCTACCACCAGGCTACTATTATGTTTAAGCTTCCTTTAGAAGTATTTTCTATCAAATTTCAGTTAAGTTCTTCTTATAATAGCCTCTATAATTATCCCCAATTATTCAGGGCAATTTCTTGCAGAAAGATTGTACATGCTCTTCATTTTAAACCCAGATCTTGCCACGTAACCTGCTTTTTGACATAGAAAATTCAGGAAACACGATGGATCATTGCAAGACAGAAGCTGCAGACAGCAGTACTTAGAGAAGAAGTGAAGTAGAAAAGCCTTAAATCCTAGCTGGATATTATTTCACTGTTGGCAACAACCGTCAGTGTAAGACATGAAAAAAATAATAACTTATAAATTATGAAGGTTTCATGAGGGAGGGATGGAGGGGGAGGGAGGGGGAAAATGAGCTGATACCAAGGGCTCAAGTAGAAAGAAAATGTTTTGAGAATGATGCTGACAACAAATGTACAAATGTGCTTGACAAAATGGGTATATGCGTGGATTGTGATAAATTGTGTAAGAGCTCCCAATAAAATGATTTGGAAAAAATAGAAGAAGAAGAAGGCACATATTTAGGAACAGAGATAAATAAAAATATCATTAAATTACAATTTCAAAAGAAATAAAAGCTTCAATGAAAAATATATGTTGTTTCCTCTCTCCCAAGCCCTGTGATCATAGAAACATATTGAGATAAACTGTCAATCCGGTCTCGCAATGACTATGGTGAGCAGGCCTCTCCTCTCTCCCATGAAGGACTTGCCTATCTCCCACACAAGGACATGGGGTCCTCCTGACAAGAACAAGGGCTTCTCATTCTTTTTGAAACCCAGAGCTGCCTAAAGCCAGGCAAAGGCTGCTCTTCAGCAAATGTTTGCTGAATGGAGTCCATTCTCCTGAATTCCCTTTGTCCTGGTTAAGAAGCATTTTCTCAGCTTTAAGACAACCAGTCATGCCACCTGGTTCCACTGGACAAGCAGCAAGTCCCACTTCCCCAAAAGAACAAACAAATCTGTCTTGGAAGAAGTACATTCAGAATGCTCTTAGAAAATTGAGGATGTTAAGACTTTGTCTGATGTACTTTGGACATGCTTTCAAGAGAGACCAGTCCCTAGGAAAGGACATCAGTCTTGGTAAGTCGAGTGACAGAGAGAAAGACCTTCAAGGAGATAGATTGACACAGTGGCTACAATGGTCTCAAACATAACAGCATAAGTGAGACGGGCACAGGACTGAACAGTGTTTCTTGTACCTAATTTGTTATGAGTTGGAACCGACTTTAAAGCACCTAACAATAACATAAAAAAACATTGATTGTGCACATTACTTCAGATAGCCTCTTTTAAACATTTAGCAAATATTTTCTTTTTGCACATATCGTTAAAGGATACAGATCTCCATGGTAATATGTAGTAAAGACAGTACATTTCCATTGGGCACCTTTTCATTGCTCTATATAACAACCAAGGCACCCTAGTGGCACAGTGTTTAAAGCACTCAGCTGGTAACATAAAGCTATTTTCCCACCAGCTGCTCCAAGGGAGAAACATGAAGCCATCTGCGCCTATAAATGTTTACAGTCTCAGAAACCCTATGGAGTAGTTCTACCATGTCTTCCAGGGTTACTATGAGTTGGAATTGACTAGAAGGCAGTGGGTTTGTATAACAATAACAACAATGAACAACTTTGTAAGCACTGAAATCTTGCTTTAAAAATTATAACACTTTATTTCGTTTTCAACAGAAACTAAAACATAAGCAGGAAGAGAGTTGCCTTTTTCCCTCTTGTAGAGCATGCGATATCAGATACACTATTGTGGGAAAAAGAAACCTTCCAATAACAACTTCCAACAGACCGATAAGAATGGTCAGCAATACCAACGGCCAGAAGTACCAAGAAACGATGTGCACAGTGTGCTCCAAGACATGTGTTTCAGAGAATTAGCTACTATCATTTTTATCTGCAGCTTGTTCTACTCTTTATGTAAACACATTACACAATTTACTTTACTAAAAGTTTCCTCTTATAAACCTTAAAGTGCTTTTCTAACAAAAGCATGTCTTTGATAATAATTAAACAGGTTTCTCTTAACTACAGGATTTGAGAATTCTATTTTGTCTTCCAGAGCTGATTATTAAGCACTATCATCATTTGGTAAATGTTTCCACCTATTAACTTCATCTTTCCAGAATGAACATGTCTTAGGTTCTTTCTCTGCCTTTCTTAGAAGCTAGGGTTTTTTTTTTCCTTTCCCTTAACAATTTTGCTGTCAAGTAAATTATGACATATGTACAGTAGAATTAAATGTTACTGTCCCTGTCATCCTCACAAGTGCCGGCATGTTCAATGACATTTTCATTATGTCAACTTGTCTGAGGGCCCCCTACCCTCGTTGACTCTGCTTCACCAGATATGAAGTTCTTCTCGAATCATTGATCCCTCCGATGACATACCCAAAGTAAATAAGTTGGACTGTGTGTGGTCAAAAAAAGGTTTATTAATAATTTTCAGACCAGAAAACTTTTCTTCCCACTCTTAGTTAATAAATTCTACTGAAACCTGCCCACCGTGCATTCTTGTGGTATTTGACATACTAGTTGTTGTTATTGTTGTTGTTAGATGCTATCTAGTCAGTTCCGACCCAAAGAGATCCTATGCACAACAGAAACACCACCCAGTCCTGCAGCAGCCTCACAATTGTGCCTGTGCAGCCACTGTGTCAGTGCATTTTGTTGAGTGCCTTTCTCTTGTTTACTACCCCTCCTCTGTACCAAGCATGATGTCCTTCTCCAGGGACTGTTCTTTCTGACAACATGTCCAAAATACGTAAGATGAAGTCTTGCCATCCTCGCCTATAAGGAGTACTCTAGCCATACTGCTTTCAAAACATATTAGTTTGTCCTTTTGGCAGTCAGTGGAACTTAAAACATTCTTCGCCAGCACCACAATTCAAACACATCAATTCTTCTTCAGGCTTCCTTGTCAGTGTCTAACTTCACATTCATGTGAAGCCAGAGTGGGCGGGAAAGAGGGAACCGATTACAAGGAACTATATGTGACCTCCTCCCTGGGGGACGGACAACCGAAAAGTGGGTGAAGGGAGACGTCGGACAGGGCAAGATATGACAAAATACCAATTTATAAACTATCAAGGGCTCATGAGGGAGGGGGGAGTGGAGAGGGAGGGGAAAATGAGGACCTAATGCTGGGGGCTTAAGTGGAGAGGAAATGTTTTGAGAATGATGAGGGCAATAATGTACAAATGCACTTTACACAATTGATGTATGTATGGATTGTGATGAGAGTTGTATAAGCCCCTAATAAAATGATTTATAGAAAAAGAAAAAGAAAACACCATCACTTGGGTCAGATACACTTCCGTCCTCCAAGTAACATCCTCGCTTTTCCATACTCTGAACAGGTCCTGCATAGCAGACTTACTCAATACAGCATGTCTGTTCTCTTGACTGCTGTTTCCATGAGCATTTATCGTGATGCTACCTATTGGTCCAGTTGTGAGGATTTTGGTTTTCTTTATGTTGTTGTAATCCATCCTGAAGGCTGCACTCCTTGTTCTTCATCAGCAAATGCTTCAAGTACTCGCTTTCAGCAAGCAAAGTTCTGTCATCTGTGTAATGCAGGTTGTTAATAAGCCTTCTTCAATCCGGATGCCCTGGTCTTCTTCATATAATCCAGTTTCTCTGATGATTTGCTCAGCATTACAGATTGAATAAGTATGGTAAGAAGTTGCAGCCATATCACACACCTTTCTTGATTTTTAACCATGCAATATTCTCAACTGCCTCTTGGTCATGGACAAGTCACTCGTGAGCACAATGAAGTGCTCTGGAACTTCCGTTCTTCTCAAGGGTATCCATAGTTTGTTCTGAGCTACACGGTCAAATGCCTTGGCATAGTCAGTAAAACACAAGTTACCATCACTCTGGTGTTCTCTGTTTTCAACCAGGATCCATGTGCATCAGCAATGATATCCCTTCTTTCTAGGTCTCGTCTCATGTTCAAAATGCATGAGATGAAGTCTCAGCAACCTCGTTTCTGGGGATCACTCTGAATGTATTCTTCTAAAAGAGATTAGTTTGCTTGTATGGCAGTCCTTTGTACTTTCAGTCTTCTTGTCTGACACCAACATTCAAATGCACCCATTCTTCTCTAGTCTTCCTTATTGAGTGACCAGCTTTCACATTCCTATGAGATCATTGAAAGTACCACAGCTTGGGTCATGTTGTTGTTGTACCTTAGTCCTCAACGTGGCATCCTTGCTCCTTAAACTTTATTTTTTTTAATATTTTTAAATTTTATTTTTAAAATATTTTTCTTCTTAAAATTTTTTAAAAATATTTTTCTTCTTTTGTACTTTTTTGGATCATCCGTTTTCAAGGCATCCAATATTCTTTGGAGATGTTCTTTAGGTTCAAGTAGGATATAATGTAGGTCACTTTTTTCTCTCATGGACTTGTTTTTGTTTTCTTCAACTTTAACCTGAATTTACTTATGAATTTATTTTGATGGTGTTTTCCGCAATTGGCCCTTAGGTTTGTTTGGGATGATGTTACTGAACTTCTTGATCATCTCTTGTGTAGCACGTTCGCTAAGATTGTTGTGCATTCAAACCAAAAACCAAACTCGCTGCCGTGGAGTCAATCCCAGCTCCTAGAACCCTACACCAACATGTTAGAAGATTCTAACTCCCCCTGTGGACCTCCCAAACGTGTCATCCTTGATGTTGCCAACAAGTTCATTGCAATGAAGAAATCATTGTTCACACAATTCCAAGAAATTTGGAATATAATTTTCTAACCAACTCTCTAGGAGAGATCCATATTTGTGCCCTTCCAAAGAAAAGTGATCTCATGTTAGGGAGGTAGTGTGGTCTGAAACCCCCACAGCGGAGTGAACCAAGAAGGGAGCATGCCAGACCGGCAGCTGGAGTAAGGCAGAGTCATGAAGCCCCTGAGGAGCCCCCAAGGTGGGGCTCCAGGCTGGAAGGGGCAGTCCCTGGACAGTCATGAAGGCCAGCAAACAGACCTGGGATATTTTTTCTCAGAAGATAGTTTCTCTTTATTTTTTTTTCTTTTGGTTTTGTCTGTCTTTCATTTTTTGTTGTTGTTTTTAAAATTATTTTATAGGGGGCTTGTACAACTCATCACAATCCATACATGCATCCATTATGTCAAGCATATTTGTACATTTGTTGCCATCATCATTCTCAAAACATTTGATTTCTACTTGAGCCCTTGATATCAGCTCCTCGTTTTTCCGCCTCCCTCCCCGCTCCCCTTCCTTCATGAACTCTTGATCATTTATAAATTATTATTATTTTGTCATATCTTACACTGTCCGATGTCTCCCTTCACCCACCGCTCTGTTGTCCATCCCCCGGGGAGGAAGTTATATGTAGATCCTTGTAATTGGTTCACCCTTTCTACCCCACCTTTCCTCCACCCTCCTTGTAATGCCACTCTTGCCACTGGTCCTGAAGGGATCATCTGTCCTGGATTCCCTGTTTCCACTTCCTATCTGTACCAGTGTACATCCTCTGCAAACCCGGGATTTTTTTGTATTTCTTCTCCCCTTCTTATCTTTCCTTTGCTTTTCTCCCTTTTATTTTTCTTCTTGTTTCTTCTCCTTTTCTCTTTTCAATCTTCCTTTTTTTAAAACACTTTGGAATATGCCATAGTTGGTGTGCCTACCTATAAAGGATAGGCATGGGAGACATGCCCAAGGAGAGAGCAGTGGGACCAACATTCCTGGGGAGACCTGAAGGGTGAGGGGGGTGGGAGAAGGGGTAGGTGAGCAGGCAGCATAATGGACAGAGGAACAATTGGGGTGTTGGAGTGAATAACAAGGAGGAGAGAGGGATCCAGGTGGGGCGAGTCAGAGCAACAGCAAACTAGCTAAGAGGAGGTACCAAGAGGCGGAAATAAGGGGAAAGTGACAGTGGGGCAGGATGAAGGTAAAAAGAAGCAGAAGAAGGACCTAGAAAGCAAAGCAATGGATAGAGGTATAAACAGAAGGGTGTACATATTTAAATACATTAATCCACAAAAATAGAGGTATTGACCCATATACATATATTTATACAGCAATACACTGAGGTAGGGGATGGACTTTGGGCATCTGCTCATGCCCTCCCTCAATACAAGAACACTTTGTTCTAACCAATAGGCAGTCTGAGATGTTCACCCTCCCAACACAATCACTGAAGACAAAACGGGTGCATTAACAAATGTGGTGAACAAGGCAGATGGTGCCCAGCTATTAAAAGATATATCATCTGGGGTCTTAAAGGCTTGAAGTTATACAAGCCGCCATTCAACAGAGAAGCAACAAGTCCATATGGAAGAAGTACACTCCCGGTGCAATCAGGAGGAGTCATAGGGACCAGGTAATAGGCATCAACAGATACATAGCAAACAAACTAGAACATATTTTTGAAATAGGGTGGGGGATGGGTGAAGCAGAGATCCAAAGTCCATCCGTAGACAGTGGAACAATCCTTCCACATGGGGCCACAGGGAAGGGATGAGTTACCCAGGGTGTAGTAAAGTATCGATGAAACACACAATATTCCTCTGATTTCTTGAGGCTTCCTCACCCCCACTACCATGACCACAGTGCTGCTTCTCAATTCAGATTAGACCAGAACATGGGATCTCACGACACACAGATTCTGGCATCAGGAGTTGGAATAGTGATACCAGAAGGGTAGGGGGATGAGGGGGAGAAGAAGGGAGAAAGGGGGTCATCAAGCATACAATAAAGACTACAATTCGAAGGTTAAAAAGAAGTGATCAAATCGAATGCAGAAATCATTGTATAGTGTGGTAAGTATCACACACAAGTAGCATTTTACTGGAGATCATTTAAAAACAGTTACAGCAGTCACTGACAAGGAACGACCACAAATGTAAGCCAGATTCAGAAGAGCATATAAAATAGGAATATTACCGCTGATGTCAGATGGGCATCGGATGAAAGCAGAAAACACCAGGAAAATGTTTGCAAAGACATTCCATTATGTGGATCCTACAAATCATGATCAACATTGTGAAGAACGGAAAATCCTGAGCACCTAATTGTGCTCATGGAACACCTGTGCATAGCTCAAGAGACAGTCATTAGCATAAAGACTACTGATGGTATAAACCGAGGGGAGGCCTTATCAGCGTTGGCTCCTTTCACCATCTGTACGCTGAGGCAATAATCTAAGAAGCTGGGCTATATGAAAGAGAATGCGGCATCAGAATTGGAAGAAGACCCATGAATTATCTGAAATATGCAAATGTTGCAATCTTGCTTGTTGAAAGTTATAAAGATTTGAAACACTTACTGAGGAGAATTTAAAAACTACAGCCTAAGGATTGCTTATACTTCAGACATCATGAAAAACAGAAAATACTGAAATTGCCAAGGTTGTCATTTTGCTATGATCCATAATCATTGTCCATAGAAGCAGCAGTTAAGAAATCAAATCTGCTGCCAAACTCCTCCGCAAGGTTTTAAAAAGCAAAGATGTCACTTTGAAGATTAAGGTGTACCTGAGCCGTGCCATGGGGAATGCTGGAAAATAAATAAGGAAGACTTTAGAAGAACCAATTCATTTAAAATAGTGTTGATTATGAATATTAAATACAGTAGGAACTTCCAGAAGAATGAAAATATTTATGCTGGAAGAAGCACAGGCAGAATGCTCCTTAGAAGCAATGATAATGAGACATAACCTCATGTATTTTGGTCATGTACAGTAGACATCAGTCTTTGGGGAAGGAAATCATGCTTGGTAAAGTAAAAAGCCAGTAGAAAATGGAAGATGCTCTAACAAGAATTGTCACATTGGCTGCAACAACGGGCTCAAACATAGCAATCATTGCGAGAGTGTTGCAGGACTGCGAAAGTTTCACTCTGCTCTACGCAGGATCCTTATGAGACCGAACAGACGAGACAGCACCTAACAGTAGACGACAGCCTTTACATTGTGATAGTTTTAATGAGGGAGGAGGACCTCATGGTGTTTGATTATGAAATCACAATCATGCTGAAAGAAAATTGATTAGACGGGAGTTTATAACAGGAAGACCTGTGACCCCACTGTTTTGACAAGCGTGAGATATAAGGATCCAGGGAACATGAAGAGCTATTGATGAGAAGAACCAATGGATTTTAATCAGTGTGGACCAGAGCAGCTCAGACTTTATTGTCATATTTTCTTGAATCATTTCCCATTCTGAATTATGTACCCACATTAATTGTACTCGTGTATTACTGAAATTACTTATGCTGTATTATGTAAAATGTACAGTAAAATTATACAAACTGAATTATGTCTGCTCACACTTGGCCATTTAGCATTATTTTCTAGGTGAGTTGGTTGTTATGCATTACAATATGTTCCCAAAAAGTATGTGTTAAAATTCTTATCCATGTACCTATAACATGACCTCGATTAGAAATAGGAGTTTTTATTTGATATGTTACCTAAGTCAAAGCAGAGTAGAGTGGGCCTCGAACCTAATAATTCCTGAGTCGTACAAAAGTAGAAGAGGCCCAGAGACACACCCAGGTGGAAGATACCATGAAGAGGCAGACCTGCACGGCAGATGCGTCTACAAGCACAGGCACACCATGCACAGCCAACTGCTAGAAGCCGCAAGAGATGAAAAGGACGTTCTTCTGCAGCGGTTCTCAACCTGTGGGTCGTGACCCCTTTGGGGGTCAAACAGCCCTTTCTCAGGGGTTGCCCGATTCATAAGAGTAGCAAAATTACAGTGATGAAGTCTCAATGAAAATAATATTATGGTTGGGGGGTCACCACAACATGAGGAACTGTAGTAAAGGGTCGCGGCATTAGGAAGGTGGAGAACCACTGTATCTAAAGCCACACGTCTAACTCAGATGTCTGGTCTCCTGAGCTGTGAGGAAATAAATTTCTACTCTTTAAAGATGCCTATCTGTGATATGCCACCCATGGTTAGTCACGTTTACCCCAAAGAGATAACTAGCAAGAACTCCTAACTTCATCTTTGCATCCAGTAGAATTTAACCTACATGTGACCTATGAAAATGATTCTAGGGTTGAAATTAGTTGGAAACACACACACAAACACTATTTGAGTGAATCATCTAAACACATTGGACTCAAAAAATCTTGATACCACATACATTTAGAGAGATTATGAGAAAGTGTTATTGGCATGGCAGAACTGGGGAGCAGGTAGGGCTAAGATTGAAGCCCTTGTCTCTTGAAAAACTGATTTTTAAGAAATTACTATTTCAAATATGGAAATTGGATACAGAGTTGTAAAACTATACATGGTGAGGATCTCTTTTGATAGCATAGAAAGTCACATTTTAACAACAAAAAAATCCATATTTAATGTGCAGTTGGACACGTGGATTTATAGTGTGTTTATCAGGACATTAGTTCTTCAAGATATGCTAAGGAAAAATAACCTCTTGGGTACCTTCCAAATTATATCCACTCTTAACAGCATCACCATGGACATTAGCATATTAAAGGCCAAGCCAAACCCTACAGTGTCTGTAGACACCAGCTTAACTTTCATTCACTGGCATTTTTCAAATTTATTTCACTTGGAATTTGGGGAGGTTGTGTGGAGGAAGTAGGAGGAGTTATTTCATTTTGATCCATAGAACTAGTGCTCTTTATTACATTACTCTAACAAGTTAAACAAGCTCAACCTCTTGAGAAAATAAAAATTAATTTGAGGGATATTTGTTTTGCTTTAGAGCAAGCGGCACCCTGAATTCTTTAATTCAGCTGGTGACACGATATACCACCATGCCAACTTAACTGGAATTCCTAATTTTTTTCAAGAAACACAAAAGTATGCAAAGAATCTGATTTTTCTTTTAAAGTAAAACAATCTCCCAGCCATCCAGTCACTGTCGATCCATAGCGACCTGATACAACAGAGAACTGTCCCTGTGGGTTTATGAGGCTGTAACTCTTTACAGGAGGGTAGCAGTAGCAGTCTTTCTCCAGTGGAGCATCTGGTGGGTTCAAACTGCTTACCTTGGGGATCAGACCCCAACTCATAACCACTGTGCTGCCAGGGTTCCTCTTCTTATTTATATTTTTTAAAGGGAAAGGAAAAATGCTAAAATTTCAAATATATAACTGATAAAATAAGTTTATCTTTCAAATTATCAGTCAAGTTATGCTCTGAGTAAATAACTATCGGATCCCTGGTACTGAAGCACAAAAAGAAATAAGATGATATTACAGAAAGCTAGATCTCCTGGTCTAGGAAAGCAGATTAAGCTTTCAAACAAAATCATCCAAGCAAAGAGAATCCCAAAGATGAGACAGATATATGTTCATCTATACTTAAGCACCTGGAGTAGGCTCTATCATGCATGTAAGTTCTATACTGATTAAGGCACACCAACCTCTGGTTCTTGGACTTAAAGCCAATAGCCACCTTATCATGTATCTGCTAACCTTTGGATCTCATTAGCAGCCTGCCATCTGACCTGCTGACCTTGGGTTTGTTCACCTCTCCAATCACAAGCCTGAGCTGTTAGACTTGGATTCAACTGACCCTGTAGCCCCAAGCCTGTGGTCTTCCTGCGAATCTTGGGCCCATCGACTCCCAAAACTGCTTGGGAAGCCTACAGTTTATCACTGACCAATGACCTTGGAACCTACCTGGACTCAGACTCGACCACTTCCACAACTGTATGAGCCATTTCTTTATATGTTTCTCTATAAGGATATACAAATAAAAAGGCCACTGGCTTTCATTCTCCAGAGAACCTAGCCTAAGACTGTTTGTTTTCATGCATTTATTATTTGCTTCATTCTTCTTGCCTGTGGACAGGAAAAGGGCAATAGTTGTACTTCAGAGGGGCCCCCACAAACTTTGAAGACAATCGTCACGACTAACCAAAGTAAGATGTAGAGGAACATTGTTTGGGGGAACTGTGTTATGCCAGTTGACGCTAAATCTCTTGAGTATGTGGTCTTGAACCCCCAGGCCCAGCAATGTATTCCCTCCAAGTGTTTAGTTATGGCTAAGAAGCTTTCCTAACTCTGCACACTCTATGCTCTAGCTATATTCATGGATGTGTTTGCAGCCTCAAAAATGCAAATGTAGAAACATCATTGTTGTAGTTGTTTTCTATTCCTAATCATAATGACCACATATAAAGCACTGCCCTCTGGCATCATCCTCACATTCATTCCTATGTGTAACTCCATTGTTGCAGCTATTGTGTCCATCCATCTTGTAGAAACCTTCTTCATTTTCAAAGACCTTCTTGACCAAGCGTGATGTCCTCCTCCAGGATCTGGTTCCTCCTGATAATATGGACATGTAGAAAAGACATAAGAATAATCTCCTCATTCTTACTGTTAAGGAAGATTCTGCCTGTTTTTCTTCCAACACAGATTGGTTCATTATTCTGGAAGTCCATGGTGTATTTAGTATTCTTTGTGAAAACTACAATTCAAAGAAATCAGGGTTTGGTCTTCTCATTCATTGTTTAGCTTTCACACGCATTAAGGTGATTGAAAATACCATGTCATGGAGAAATATCCTCTGTCAAAGCTATATATATATATATATTTGGGAGTATATTGTTGTTAGACACCATTCAGTTGGTCCCAACCCATAGCACCACAGAACGAAACACTGCCCAGGCTCTCATCATGCTCACAATCGTTCCTATGCTTGAACCCATTGCTGCAGCCATCGTGTGATGCTATCTCATTAAGGGCATTCCTTTTTTTCACTGCTCCTTTACTTTATCCGTCTCCAGATACTTGACCAACTGATTGGAAAAGAGCCATAGTTGTACCCATTCCAAAGAAAGGTGACCCAACAGAATGCTCAAATTATAGAGCAACATCTTTGATATCACATGCAAGTAAAATTTTGCTGACGATCATCCAACTAACGTTACAGCAGTATATTTACAGGGCGCTACCAGAGGTTCAGGCCAGATTCAGAAGAGAATGTGAAACAAGGGATGTCACTGATGATGTCAGATAGATCTTGGGTGACAAAAGAGACTATCAGAAAGAATTTGTGGCTAAAAGCCCACACTCATTCATCCTGCACGCCTATCCATGCTTCTACTCATAGATTATTGTTATTTTTGATTGTCTATTTAATACCATTAACCTGTGTGGCTTTTAACTCTTGTACTCTTTCATTGCCTTCCTTTGACTTCAAAAACCAGTTTTGCTGACATTACTCTTACTGTATACTGCCTTCTCCTTCCCCAAGTTAATACATGTCTGTAGTCTACTTAGAAATTTAACTTTTCTTCCCCTTCTACCCATGGTAAACCATCACGAAATACTACTTTTTGTGTGAAAACCTTTCCTCAACTTTCTTAAATAGTGGCCTCATACAATATTTGTCCTTTCAGCAGCTCCTGGACAGTCGTGAAGGCCAGCGAACAGACCCAGGATTTTTGTATATTTCTTCTCTCTTTTTATTTTATTTTTTCTTTAAAAATATAATATTTTTCCTTTTGTGATTAATTTGTTATATTCAGCATAATGTAGTATAGGTTCATATATATTATAAGGTGTTTCATAGATTCATCACTATTCTTAAACATTGTATAGAATTCCATTGTGTGTATGTACTGTAGTTTGTTTGCCCATTCTGCCATTTAGCTTGTTTCCATATTTTCCTACTATGAACATGGTAATGCTGCAAAGAACATGGATGTGCATCTATCTATGTGTCTAGTCTAGAATACTTACCTGATAATGGGGTTGCTGGATCATATGATATTTATATTTATACTTCCACAGCAAGTATCATACCTTTTTCCACAGTGGTTGTACCATTTTACAATCCTACCAGCAATACATGAGGATTCCGGTCTCTCCAAACCACCACCAGCACTTGTTCACCATGTTGTTTGGCCTTGTCTTTAACTGTACTGTTAATGCTGGGTGATATGATATCTCATTATTATTTTTAAAACAACTCTCAAATGGATAATGAACATGAACATTTTTATGTGTTTGATGGGTGCTTGAAAGGCTTCTTTGATAAAATATCTGCCCTTATTATCTTTCCACTTTAAAATTTGCCTTTAGTTATTGAAGAGCTGAAATTTTCTACACATTTTAGAAATTAGTCTCTTGTTCAGTATGTCATTGCCCAAACTTTTTGCCGTCTATTATGGTTTCTCTTTGTACTCTTTTGCATGCTATAAGTTATGCATGACAGTGTGTTTATGCCATGTATTATGGGCCCTAAGTTTGTCTCTATTTTTTTCATAATGATTTTTTATAGTTTTAGATGGTATGTTTAGGTCTTTTATACAGTTTCAGTTTGTTTATGTATATAGTGTGAGATATTGGTCCTGTTTCATTATCCTGCAGTAGATATCCAATGTTGACAGCACCACTTGTAAAACTGAGTGTCTCTTCTACGTTAAATGATTCCTGACATCGGTGGAGAGATTTACTTCTGGGTTCTCAATTCCGTTCCAGTGTGTCTGTCATTGTGCCACTAGCAAACTGTTTTGACTACTGGGCAAACTGATTGATTTTGACATCAGGAAGGGGTATGGGCACTTGATTAGTCCCAGACATGTGTCTGCAGACTTTCCAGGTTGTTTTGGGGGGAGTCAGAGTGCCCATCAGGCAGTACCCATTTTACTGGTCTGAATAGAAGAGGAGAGCATGGGTCTCGAGTGTGGGGGTATAGTGCACCTGGAACCTGATTCATATTGTCATTCCTCTGATACCAGGCACAGCAGGGGCTATTCAGAGTAAGGTGTAGGTGAGGGCTGCCACACTCCTGGTCACGGGGAAGGTGTGAAGCAGAATGGAGAAGATGGCACTTCTCTGATTGCCCATTACTGACGTGTGCCCTGGGCAAGTGGACACACTTAGCAGGTCACTTTCCCCAACAAACACTACTTGCGACAGTTCAAGATGACCCTGTGATTGGCCAGTTGATAGTTCACCCATTCCGTCTGTCTCCGCCCTTGCCATTTTTGTTCAGTTTCTCCTCATGGTTGATCTACTTTTCTATCCTTTCCTCTGCAGCAGAGGCTTCCAGGATTATCATCCAGTCTGTTTTATTTGGTCTCTTGTGTCTTTGCTGTCGAGGGTATGGGTAGTCTGTCTGCCTAGACAGCCATTTTGTTGAACGTGATTCTACTAATCTGTTCTTTAATCCCATGTTCAGATTATTTTCCTGTAATTTTTCTTCATATGTCCCCATCCCTAGTGGTGCTATGGGTGAGCTCTTGGACTTGTAACTGCAAGATTATTGGTTCAAATCCACCACTAATCCTCAGGGGACAGGTGAGGCTGCCTGCTCCCATAAAGGTTAACAGTCTCAGGAACCCTATATAGAGTTACCAACCGTCAGAATCAACTCAATGGCATTTGTTTTCTTATTATTATTAATATCACAGTATTTTGTGTGGACTAACTGTGCATTCATTTCCCTACAATATTGGATGATTCAGAAGAGGGAAGTCTTTTCCAACTATTTTCAGATACTCAATAAGTATTACTTGGATGGATGAGCGATTAACTGAATGATTGGTTTAAGCTACACAGTCTTTGTAGCTCTCCCTTATTTTAAATGAGTAAATGGCATCTCAACATTACTGGTAACTCCCTTTTTCGATATGTTTGCAGAGGTCAGCTTATGCCCTCTGCTGAGGGAGCTATGCAAAGTGAAGGAAGGAAATGAAGCCATCAAATAAGACATAGAAGGAGGAGAGCAGAAGCAGGAGGAGGAGAATCTAATCATAATTCTAAACCATCCATTTAACCATGACCTTGAAAAGAGCAGCTTCGGCAGCTTTGAAAATCACTCACTTGATAGGTCCTGTTCAGAAAGAAGTTCTCAGGAGGAAAAAAAAAGAATCACAGAACTATTCTCAATGTCAAAGGTTTTCGAGTGATTTGCAATCAGTTTACTCGGCATTCGAATGTCGCATCTCACTTTGAAAGGACCAAACAACCCATCAGGCTTCCAGGGCTCAGTCAGCTCTACTTTTTCATGAAAGTAGTCTGCCTTTTCAATTACCATGGTACCAGAGATGTGGGAAGCATTCCATTGAGAGTCACTCATATACAACATGGTTGAGACATGTTAATTTAGGAGCACACATGGAACGCTGGAACTTGGCAGCTTAATGTTGAATCAGAGAAGAACTTGATCAGCCAGCCTGCCTGACTCTTCAAATTATTGCATTCAGTAGATAACTTAATGATCCATCAAAATTATGCTGCTCTGGCTTTGCGTAAATTGTATGCTTATTTCAATTTTTAAAGATACATATGACTGTCTTAAACATTTTACTCTTAAAGAAAGAGTGATATACATCTTCTGAACTTTCTCTGCCTTACCTGGCATTTCTCCTAACCAGTTTTTATCAAGATGCCTTTCACAGACATATTGTACCAATACTGCTCCTAGATAAATATCACACACCTACACACACACACACACACACACACACACACACACACACACATCTACAGTTTTGAAGTTATTTACTGGTTCCATCATGTAGTATGTTACTTTATGTTACGTGTGAGAATGCAGAAAGACTGAGGGCTAAGAGGTGCTTCACTATGGGCATTCCAGAAGCATTTGAGGGGACAGATACTAAATGGCTGGCCAGGTCAATATCGCCTTAATTGAGAACATTTGTGCGCACTCAAAATTGTAAAATTCTTCTTCATTCTGTTGACCAATGCTATTACTGTATGTTTCTTGCAGTTCACAGGATGTTAATATATTGGAGTACTATATACATTTCAAGGAATCATAAACAGCATTTATTACCTTGGTAAAAAAAAAAAAGTCACTCTTTCTCTATATTCTGACCCAAGCGATGGTATCTTTAATCTCCTCACATGCACATGAAAGCTGGACAATGAATAAAAAAGAGCAAAGAAGAACTAATGCATTTAATTATGAGGGGTTACCTGCCAAAAAACAGAATTTCACTGGGCAGAGCATTCGTAGTATGCATTTTCCCCTCTAGGAAAGCATCCAGCAACTCTCTCTGAGTTAGTGCACCCAGTGACATTGTCTGGGAAGGTTCTCTCTGGTCACAGTGATTTTTTTTGTAAATGCAGTTTCACTGGAACCTTGAGTTTTTTGTTCATTTTGTTTTGTTTTGTTTTTGTTTTTTTTGTGATGGCCTTTCGAAGAGAAGAGCATAAGCTATAAACTTTGGTCTCCTTCTCAGAAAAATGCCACAGAATCTGTTGCGATGTTGAACACACCTTGCAAAGACAGTGCTAGGGGAGAAAACTCAAATGTACACGTGGTTTTCTCTTTTCAAAATAGGTGAAATGTCAATTGACAACAAACCTCGTTCTGGACATCCATAAACTTCCTGAACAAATGAAAATGTCATGTAGTGCATTTGGAGTTCATTCCATCAGGTCAGACTGGTAATCAAGCTTTCTATTTAGAGGTTCTGAAAAGATTGTGTAAGAGTGCACAACAAAAGAAGACTGATTTGTGGCAGATGGGGCACTGATTTTGCCACCACAACAATATTCCTGCTCACGCAACCATCTCAGTGCCAGTTTTGGGGGAAAATAAACAGCATGTCCCTCTTGTCCCATGTACCTTACTCACCTGCTCTCACTCCATGTGACTTCTTTTTGTTTCCATGAATGCAGAGGGACATGAAAAGACAGTAATTTAATGCCATAGAAGAGGTGAAGAAAAAAAAAACCAGAGAGATAGTGTGAATTATGAAAACAGATGAGTTTGAAAAAATGTTTCCAAGAATGGAATCACTGATTTGACTAATATATTAAGTGCAATGGAGAATACTTTGAAGGTGATAAGGTTTCTTTGTAAAAAAAATGTTAATACATTGCTTTGAAAAACAATTCTGTTTTTTTTAAAGTATCCCTTCATATAGTGTTGATATATTAAATATATCATGAGCAGCCAAAAGAATGAACAAATCTGTCTTGGAAGAACACAGTCAGAATGTTACTTAGAAGCAAGGATGATGATGATAGGACATCATGTCATGTATTTTGGTCATATTATCAGGTGGGACCATTCTCTGGAGAAGTACAATGGATAGTGTAAGACACAAAAGAACAATAATAATAATATATAATTGATCAAGGTCTCACAAGGGTGGGTGGGTGGGGGAGGGAAGGGAGAAAAAGAGGAGCTGATACCAAGGGCTGAAGTAGAAAGAAATTGTTTTGGAAATTTTGATGGCAGCATATGTACAAGTGTGCTTAATATCATGGAATGATGAATTATTATAAGATTTGTGAGAGCCCCCTAATAAAAAGATTTCTTTTAAAAAGGAAGACCCTTCATGAGATGGATTTACACAGGGGTTACAACAATGGCCTCAAATATAGCAACAATTGTGAGAATGGCAGTGTCACAATGAGGTAGAATTCACTCAACAAGTATGAAGATTATGACAAGTACGTGTGTTAGGGGACAATTAGACTCTATGGCGTTTCCAAAAGTGCATCACCAAACCTTTCTTCCTGGATACCTCTGAGTGGGTTTAAACTCCCATTTTTTTTAAAACAGTCAAATGCTTAACAATTTGTGCAACTCAAGATGTCATTCATCCAACACTTTCAGAAAGCAAAATTGATCTAAATAACCTCCAAGGATGGCTTATGCAAACATTCTACAATCCATCCTCCATGTTCTACCATTCTGCCGTCACGTTAGAAACCGTACCAAACTATCCTTGAAGCTGGCAGAGACACAGATGAAAGGGGCCTGTGTCCTTGAATCACGTCTTAGAGAAGAGCTTTCTACCAAACTAGGACATCCACTCAGGGTGCAACATCAGGAGGAAATAAACTCCCATTCTTTTAAACTTCTGAGACTACCTATTATACCGTGTATAGTAAAAATCACTACCTAGATTAGTAATTGAAGCAAAGATTAGTGTATCCATTTTAAGCCAGGACAGTCGATAACTCGGGGAAAGATGTCTTAATGTCAAAGTAACAGAACTCAAGTCAACCACAGATCTTTGATTCCTAGTTCTATGGCCTTTCCAAAACAGTGCCAACTCTTTTCCTGTACTTCTGATTTCTGGAAAATCATTGAATACATTCTTCAGACAACATACAGGCTTTTCTTTTAAAAAATGAGAGAGAGATACAAATCTCACTGCTTCCATCAAGACTGGAAGTACCTCCAAAATATTGGCCTTTAAATTGTTCTTCAAACCTGACACTGAACATACTACCATGGCTCAACTTTCAGCCAAATAATCAAGAAACTTAAGTGATCACACACTTTGGACATGTTAACAGGACAGACTAGTCCCTGAGAAAGGAAATCATGCTTAGTAAAGAGGTTGTTGTTTGTTGTTAGGTACTATCGAGTCAGTTCCCTCTCATAGTAACTCTATGTACACTCAACAAAATAAACACTGCCCAGTTCTGTGCCATCCTCACAATTATTCTTTTTTTGTGCACATCAATGCAGCTACTGTGTCAATCCATCTTGTTGAAGGTCTCATTCTTTTTCTATGCCACACTACTTTTTTAAGCATGAGGTCCTTCTCCAGGAAATGGTCTCTACTGACATGTCTAAAATACATGAAGAGAAGTCTTGCCATCCTTGCCTCTGAGGAGAATTCTAGCTGTACTTCTTCCAAGACAGATCTGTTTATTCTTTTGGCAGTCCATTGTACTTTCAATATTATTCTTCAGTACCACAATTCAAATGAATCGATTCTTCTTCAGTCTTCCTTATTCCATGTCCAACTTTCACTTACGTATGAGGCACTTGAAAATACCATGGCTTTCTACTCAAGTACTCCCTCAATGCAAGAACACTTTGTTCTAATAATCCGGAATTCTGTGATGCTCACCTTCACGACACGATCACTAAAGACAAAATGGGTGCATAAGCAAATGTGGTGAAGAAAGCTGATGGTGCCCAGCTATCAAAGAATATAGCATCTGGGAGTCTTAAAGGTTTGAAGATAAAAAAGCGACCATTTAGCTGAGAAGCAACAAAGCCCACATGGAAAAATCCCACCAGCCTGTGTGATCATGAGGTCGTTAATGGGATCAGGTATCAGGCATCAAAGACCCAGAACAAAAGAATCATATCATTGTAAATTAGGGAGAGTGTGGAGTGGAGACCCAAAGCTTATCTGTAGCCAAGTGGACATCCCATTGCAGAAGGGTCAGAAGGAGGAGACAAGCCAGTCAGTGTGTAGTATAGCACCGACAAAACATACAATTTTTCTTTAGTTCTTTAATGCTTCCTCCCTGCCACTATCACAATGCCAATTCTACCTTTAAAACTTTGCTAGACCAGAGCATGTACACTGGTACAGATACAGAGCTGGAATCACAGGGAATCCAGGAGGGATAAACTCCTCAGAACCAATAATGAGATTAGAAATACCAGGATGGGAAGGGGAAGGTTGCGGGAGAAAGGGGGAACAGATCACAATGATCTGCATATAACCCCCTTCATGGGGGACGGACAACAGAAAAGTGAGTGGAGGGAGACATCAGTTAGTATAAGACATGAAAAAAATAATAACAATATATAAATTATCAAGGGTGAGGGAAAGAGGGAGGGTAAGGGAGGGAGGGTAAAAATGAGGAGCTGATGCCAAGGGCTCAAGTAGAAAGAAAATATTTTGAAAATGATTAAGGCAACAAATGTACAAATGTGCTTGACACAATGAATGGATGTATGGATTGTGATAAGAGCTGTATCAACCCCCAATAAATTATTTTTTTAAAAAGAAAAGACAATCCCATGCCTTGGGTCAGACACACCTTAGTCCTCAAAGTAATAACCTTGCCCTCCACCACTCTAAAGAAATATTGTGCAGTAAATTTACCTACTGCAATATGTTTAAACTTTTGACTGCTGTTTCCGTGAGCACTGATTGTAAAACTAAACAATAAAAACCCTTGACAGCTTCAACCTTCTCTCCATTTATCATGATCTTGCCTACTGGTCAAGTTGTAAGGATTTTGGTCTTCTTAAATTGAATTGTAATCCATTCTGAAGGCTGAAAGCCTTGACCTTCATCAGCCAGTGCTTCAAGTCTTCCTCACCTGTAGCAAGCAAGGTTTTCTCATCTGCATATGGCAGGTTGTTTATACGCCATCCTCAACTCCTGCTGCCCCATTCTTCTTCATATAATCCAGCTTCCCTGGTGATTTTCTCCACCTGCAGATTGAGTAAGTATGGTGAGAGTGTGCAGCACTAATGTACACCTTCCCTAATTGAAAACCATGCAGCATTCCTTTGTTTCCTTTTCAACAGCCTCTTGATTCACGTACAGGTTCCACATGAGTACAATGGAGTGCTCTAGGATTCCCATTGTTCTCAAAAGTATCTGTTGACTGTTCCTCAGTCAACAACTGGCCTGGTTTTAGCTGCTGATATTGAGCTTCTTCATTGTGTCTTCCCACAAATGTAGCCAATGTGATTTCTATGTATTCTATCTGGGGAAGTCCAAGTGTATTTTCACTTTTTGTATCATTGAAAAAAGATATTGCTGTGAACAAACAATTGGTTTTGCAAATTTTTAAAAATTTTATTTTACTGTGATTCTTACAGCTCTTATGACAATCTGTACATATATCCATTGTGCCAAACACATCTGTACATATGTTGTCAACATCTTTTTCAAACCATTTTCTTTCGACTGGAGCCCTTGGTATCTGCTCCTCATTTTTTTCCCTTCCTCCCCATGTCCCTGTGTTAGACAGGGTTTTCTAGAGAGGTAAAACCAAATTGCTGATAATTTAATATATTTATTTATAAAGGTAATTAGATGTATAACAAGAAATGAACTGTTAAATCATATACAGATAAATATATAATACAAGAAAGAAACAGTTAAATTATAAAGCACTACAAATGGCTCAATTCAACTCACTCTATGAGAGACTTGTGAGAGACTAGCAGTCCTTCCAGTCCTGTCTGCTGCCAGATATTCCTCTATTTAGAGAGAGAGCTAGGCTATGTCAGCACAGCAGCCAATCACAAGGCATGTCACCAACTGCCAGTCCCAGCTCCAGCGATGTCTTAAAGGGACCTCAACTTACAGCAACACAGTCCACAGGCTAGGCATCCCACAGGTAGTGTAGCCTTTAAACTGAGGCACAGGACAAGCAAGGCAGTCGCACACTGGTCGGATGACCAAGAGCGAGAGACAAGAAAGGCGAAACTCACCAAGCCATTTATCTCTCTGCCCTTCAGTTAATCCCACTTGTGTTTATCGGCCAGGCTGGCACAATAAACTATCTCAGTCCCCTTGATAATTTGTAAATTATTCGTTTTTTTTCATGTCTTACACCAACCACTGTCTCATTTCACCCACTTTTCTGCTGTCTGTCCCCCTGGGAGCGGGGGGCCAAACATCGATTATTGTGTTTGATTACCCCATACTCCTCCCCACACTTCCCTTCCTTTCCTAGTATCGCTGCTCCCCTTATTGATCCGGAGGCATTTATCTGTTATAAATTCCCTGTGTTGCAAGCTCTTATCTGTACCAGTATACATGTTCTGGTCTAGCCAAATTTGTAAGATAGACTTGATAGTGGGGGGGGGGACGGGCTGTGCATTAAAGAACTAGAGGAAAGTTTGTGTGTTTCGTCAGTGTTATACTGAACCCTGACTGGTTCATTCTCTTCCTTGTGGCCCTTCTGACAGGGTGTGTCCAATTGACTACTGATGGGCTTTGGGTCTCCACTATGCCCTTCCCCTCATTCCCATTGATATGATTTTGTTTTGGGTCTTTGATGCCTGATACCTGATCCCATCTACATCTCTTGGTCACAGAGGCTGGTGTGCTTCTTCCATGTGGGATTTGTTGCTTCTCAGCTAGATGGTTGCTTGTTTATCTGCAAACCTTTAAGACCCCAGACACTATATTTTTTGATACCCAGTCATCATCAGCTTTCTTAACCACATTTGCTAATGAATCCAATTTGTCTTCAGTGATCGTGTCAGGGAAGGTGAACATCAAGTGTTCTTGCATTGAGGGAGTACTTGAGTGGAGATCCAATGTCCATCTGCTGCCATAATACTTTACAGGTAAATATATGTACATAGATCTATTCCCCTATCATTACATATAAATACATTTACATATATACATGCCTGTATTGATACCTCTATAAATGTCCTTAGCCTCCCAGGTCTGTCCTCTATTTCCTTTCACTTTCCTCCTGTCCCACTATCATGTTTGGCCTTCATGGGTTTTGGAAATTCCTCTCGGCTACACTGCCCTTGATTGACCGCCCCCCACCCCCACCCCACCCCCGCCCCCACAAGCATCCTATGCCCTCCTTGCTGTCAATTTCAGATCACTTATTCTTCCTTTGTCCCTAGGTTTGTTGACACCCCCTACTTTTCTCCCACCTCCCCCTCTCCCATGTCCCCCTGGAACCATGAGTCCCATTGTTCTCTGCTCCGGATTGTTTATCCCACCTATCTTGCCCAGATAGTCATGCATAGAAAATAATATGTGCAAAAACAAAGCAAAGCAAAACATAACAAAAAAAGACAAAAAAATTAATCAATAACAGCTAATACAACAACAAAAAATAAAATAAAAAACCAACTGCAAAAAAAGAAAAGCCCTCCAACAGTTCCATGTCTGTCCATTAACCTTTATGATTGTTTTTCAGTTGAGTCGGCTGGGGTGCCACTCTCTGACCCCAAAGTCCACCTTTGGCATTCCTCCGGGACTTTGTTGCTTTGCTCCGCTTGCTGCTCTGCTGAATGCCCTTAGTGTTTCACCTAAGGTGTGATGTAGTTGGATCGGGTACATCCCTCACCGTGTCCCCAGTGCTGTCTCCCTTAGCATTGCGAGAGTGAGGGACATCATGTCTCATGGTGGGGCCAGCCCTGTGGTCCTCTCTGTGTGTTAGTTGCTCTGAGCTGAAATATTGTCCTCAAAGCTTGGTGGGCTGAGGTGTGTTCCACTCTCTCTCCTTACCTCTTTGTTTGCTCCTCATCAGACACACCCCGCTTCCTGGGCAGCAGTTTTAGTGCTGTCCTCTGGAGTGGGGGTATGAGGGGTGCCTACGTAGTTGGGATTGGGGGCCGGCCCCATAGACCTCTCTATTGGTTCCCTGTTCCATGCATGTATGTTGCATTCACGTCTTGGCACACCAGGCTGAAGTCTGTTCCCTCTCTCCTTCTCCTGTGGAGATATAAAAAACGCCCTCCCCTCGGGTGGGTTAGTACCCTGTTCCCCACTACACGTCTTTTTGTTGCTGTTGTTTTCCCCTCCTTTTTAGTTGATTACCATACGTGTCTCTGGTTTGGGTTTAACACCCACTTTAGTACCTGGACCTCACCCCAGGAATATATGTATATAGTAGCTTTTCCCATCTGCCTCTTTTTGCATTTTTTCTTTTTTGCTTACCTCAGTGGACTCATGTTGTATTTGTCCTTTTGTGCTTGGCTTACTTGGCTTAGCATAATTTCCTACATTTCTTCCCATGCAGCGGTGTATTTTATGTGTTCACGGCTTTTTAGAGATGCATAGAACTCCATTGTGTGTACATAACACAATTTTTAATTCATTCATCTGTTGATGGAATTTTGGGTTGTTTCCAACTCCTTGCGATTGTGAACTGCGCTGTGATGAACATTGGAGCACTGATGTCTGGCCATGGATTGTTGCTTGTCTCTTCTGGGTATATGCCCAGTAGGGGAGTTGCTGGGTCGCATGGTAACTCAATCTCCATCTGTTTTAGATATCGGCAAATTGATTTCCATAATGGCTGTATAAACCTACCAGTTCACCAGCAGTGGATAAGACTTCCTATCTCTCCACAGCCCCTCCAATACTTGTTATTTTCTTTTTTTTTTTTTAATTAGCCTGTCTTTGAGAGTGGTAGGTGGTATCTCATAGTTGTTTTAATTTGCACTTCTCTTATGGCTAAGGATCAGGAACATTTTCTGATATTTTTATTGGCCATTTGGATTTCTGTCCTTATGAAACTTCTGTTCACATCCTTTGCCCACCTCCTCAGTGGGCAATTAATTTTTTTCTTGCTGTATGTTAGCAGAGTATTGTAGATTTTAGTAATAAGGCCTTTGTCTGATGTGCCATTGCTAAAGATGTTTCCCAGTCCGTGGTCTCTCTTATTATGCTCTTGACGAATTCTTTGGATGTACGCAAGTGTTTTATCTTCAGTGTTGCTCCCCTGTGTTTGTGGCCTTCCCTATTTCCAGTACTTATGTATTCCCTGAGTCAAAGTTCTCACATTTGTCCCAATTCCCTCATGTAATCCACCTTGAGTTTATTCTTGTGCATGGACTGATGTAAGGATCTTACTTCATTTTTCTGCAGGTAGATATCCATTTTTTCCAGCGCCACTTGTTGAAGAGAGCTTCTTCTTCCCAGTTGATATTTTTGGGACCTTTATCAAAAGTCAGTTGTCTGTATGCTGATGATTTTATTTCAGAGTTTTCAGTCCTTTCCATTGGTCTGAGCATCTATCATTATACCAGTACCACACTGTTTTGACCACTGTGGCTGTATAATAGGTGCTAAAACTGGCAAAGCAAGCCCTCCAACTTTGTCCTTCTTGCTAATCCTGGGTTTCTTCCCTCCCCATATGAAGTTGGTAATCAGTCTTTCCAAGTTTTTGAAGAAAGATGATGGTATTTGTATAGGGATAACATTAAATTTATATATCGCCTTGGGGAGAATTTACATGTTTACTATATTGAGTCTTCTGATCCACGAGCCTGGGATATCTTCCATTTGTTGAGGTCACCCTTGGTATCTTGTAATAGTATTCTGCAGTTTTCCTCGTATAAATCTTTTGGTTTTTTAGTCAGGTATGTATATCCCTAGATATTTCCATTTGTGCTTGGCTATTGTGAAGGGTACTACCTTTTTGATCCCCTCTTCCATGGTCTTGACTGATGTATATAGTAGTCCAATAGACTTCTGTTTATCTTGTATCCTGCCACCCTGCTCTATTTCTCTAGCACTTCCTGTGTGGCAATTTTGGTATTTTCCATATATAAAATCATTTCATCATCGAATAATGAGAGTTTCACTTCTTCCTTCCCCAGCCAAAAACTTTTAATGTCTTTTCTTTGCCTTACACTGTTAGCTAGGCCCTCCAGTACAATGTTAAATAGGAGTGGGGACAGGGCCCATCTTGTCTGGTCACCTTTTTCAGAGGGATTGTTTTGGTCTTCTCTCAATTAACTACCACATTGGCTATTGTTTTTTCATATATAGCTTATATTGTGTTGAGGAATTTTCCTTCCATTCCTATCTTCCTGAGTGTATTAAACAAGAATTGGTATTGGATGTTGTCAAATGCTTATTCCGCATCTATCGATAATATCATGTGGTTCTTATAATTTTTCATTTCAATGAGGCAAATAATAATAATGGTCTTTCATATGTTGAAGCATCCCTGCATCCCTGGTATGAATCCCACTTGGTCATGGTGAATTATTTGTTTTATATACTTCTGTTGGTCAGTATTTTGTTAAGGATTTTTGCATCAATGTTCATTAAGGAAATTGGTCTGTAGTTCTCAATTCTTGTGGGATCCTTGCCTGGTTTAGGTATCAGAGTTATACTAGTTTCATAGAAAGAATTTAGAAGTTTGCCATCTTTTTCTATGTTCTGGAAGAACTTGTCTAGGATTAGTGTCAGTTCTTCCCTGAATGCTTGGTAAAATTCTCCTGTGAAGCAATCTTGTCTGGGGGATGTTTTTGTTGGTAATCACCTGATAGTAAAAAAGAACCAACTTTTAGCAACGTTAATTTTTTCCCATAGAGTTCTTATTTTCCCTGTCCTGAATCTCAGCCCTGATTTTTATTATTTCTTTTCTTTTGCTATTAGTAGTATTGTCCTGTTGACTCTGCTCTAGTTGCTGTAAATTTCATGCCAGGCTGTCAATCATAAGTCTCTCTTCCTTTTTCATATGTGCATGTATTGCTATGAAACTTCCTGTGATAACTGCCTTTGATATGTCCCATACTTTTTAATGTGCTCATTCTCATTGGTTTCTAGAAGTTTCCTAATTTCATCTCTGATCTGGGCCAGGACACACTCCTTTTGTTATAGAAAGTTATTCATCTTCCCATTGTTTGCCCTTTTTTTCTTCATCATCCTTTTGTTGATTTCCAGCCTTATGGTGCAGTGGTCAGAGAGATAGGTCTGTGGGGTATCAATGTGTTTACATTTATGCAAATTCGACTGTGTCCCAGCATGTGGTCTATCTTCAAATATGTGTCATGTGGGCTTGAAAAGAATGCAAATTTTTTTTATATTTGTTTGGAGAGCGCTGGAAGTATCTATCAGGTCAAATAGTCTAATTGTAGCATTTAGATCTGTAGCCTCCTTGAGTTTCTTTCCCTGTGACCTATCTTTCTCAGAGAGTGGTGTATTGAAGTCACCTACTATAATTGTTGAGTCTGTAATTTCTTTTTTCATCTTTTGGAGTGTTTGATTGATGAATTCCATATCTCTGTTCAGTGAGTATATGTTTAATATGTTCACTGGTTCTTGGTCTACTGTTTTCTTGAGTATTATAAATACTGTCCCTCCTTATCTGTTGTGTCCTTCCTTATCTTTTGTTAGGATTTGCACTTTGGGAGTAATTTTATCTGAGATTATGATTGTAACCCCTGCTTTTTTTTGCATTGCTATTTGCTTGGTATGTTTTTTTCCACCCTTTGATATCCAGCCTATTTTTGCCTGTAATCCTGAGATGTGTTTCGTGTAGGCAGCAGATCAAGGGGTTGTGTTTACTAAGCCAGTCTGCTAGCCTTTGTCTTCTAAGGCCTGCATTCATTCCATTGATATTCAGGTTTATTATATCGATCTGTAGATTCTGTGATATCATTTCATCATTCTTGCATTGGGTGTTTTCCTACCTCCATTTCTTATCCATGGGTTGTGCATGTGTGTGTGTTGGTGGGGGTGAGGGGTTCATTCTTGCCTTCTTTCTATGGTTGAGTTAATGCTATTTTCCCTTTGTTGGTCTCTGGGTGGAGTTGTTCTATGTGGTGGTCTCTTTGTGTTTGGTGAATGTTGTTCTTCTGCTCATACTGGGTTGGCAAGGAACTTTTGTAATGCTAGATTTCTTTTAACATATTCTTTGAGTTTTTCCCTCTCTGGGAAAACTCTCACTTCTCCATCAACCTTGATAGATAATTTGTCTGGCATAGAGTATTCTTGGGTTTGTGCTTTTTTCTTTCAATTTCAGAATATGTTGCTCCACTCTCTCCTCTTCTTCAGTGCCCACTGATAGATCTGAGCATATTATTATCTGCTTTTGTTATATGTGATTGCTTGTTTTGCCCTAGTTGCTCTCATGATTTTCCCCTTTTCCTCAAAGTTGGATAGTTTAACTATTATGTGCCTTGATGACGTCTTCTTGGGATTCAGTCTAGCTGTTGTTCTTTTGGCCTCCTGAATGGTTGCCTGGTTTTCATTCATTATCCTTCACAAGTCAGGAAGGGATAGGAAAGAAGGCAAATGGAACACATGGAGGAAGTGGGAGGGGCCTGTTACAGTGTGGGGCTTGAATCACTGTCCTGAAACAAAATGTGTATGAATTGTTGGATAAACAACCAATTTGCTCTGAAAATTTTCACTCATATCACAATAAAACATTCGAAAATACTTTGCAAACTCTTCCCAGAATCCTTTGCAGAAATGGAAGGGTCAATGAATGAGTATCTTGGCAAGAACTGCCAGAGAGGTTGAATTTTTCCCTCATTTTAATCAAATCAACTTGAAAATGAACATGACTTTTAATCCTAAGATTTACAACTGTAGCTTCTGTCCAGAGGATAAGATTTTAGGTAAAGTTGCTTGGCTAACTGGGGAATTAAATTTTCATATTTCATCTTTTACTTTGGATAAGGAAGAATGCACAGATTATTGAACACATCATTTCCTAGCTGATGATATCGGTACTGTGAGCAATCTTTTATAAATGTGTAGTCACATAAACCAGTGAGAAAACCCAGGAATATAGATCAAAACTGTAGCTGAGTTTATTGATGCAGTTGTATGAGTGTTTCTCTTTTTCCCTTTTAAGATGCATATGAATGTCTTGAGTTTCTTACTGTCTTGAGCTTTCTTCAGGAGAGTTCTGGGAAAATATAATTATGAACACAGTGTTTCTGACATTTAACTTAATTGCTGTTTGCTGCTAGCTTCAGACCCTGACTTGAGTTGGACTGGGCTGGGATGCCTTCCTGATATAAATTTCCATCTTATAAATACATCTGCATCATTGTTTTTGTTTGTCTAGACAACCTAGCCTAACACACTCAGTGAATGCAAGATGGTGATATCATTAATCAGGAAACAAAATCAGAACTAGTAAGAAATTTTAGTGAAAGAATCAAATATTTTAGGGAATTAATATTCTTTCCATTATACCATTAATGTGCCTCTACTTTTATAATTGTTTATAATAGGATTGTGCAAAATAAATCATATGGTATTTAATAGACTCCAATAAAACCAATTTGAGTTGTTTGAATGTTATTCTAAGACATCTTTCTGGAAATATCCACCAAGCAATTAAATATAGGAAAATGAAGTTCATGACAGAAGTAAGAGACTGAGATGCTAATAAAGCTATCTGACTTGTAAAAGCTAACACAAAGTCCTTCAAATATGAATACACTAGGGTCTAGCAAGTGAATCTGGTCATTATTAAGTGGTGTGAAGTTGATTCTGACTCATAGAGTCAGATTTGCCCAGTCATGCCCAGTCATGCACCATTTTCTGCCCAGTCATGCACCATTTTCACAATTGTCCTATGTTTGAACCCATCAATACAATCACTGTGTCAATCCATCTTATCAAAGGTCTTTCTCTTTTTTGCTGCCTCTTTACTTTACAAGCATGATGTCCTTCTGTAAGGAATGATCTCTCCTGACACATTTCCAAAGAATGTGAGTTGAAGCTGCACTATCTTTGCCTCTAAGGCAGTATTGTGACTGTACTTCTCCTAAGACAGATTTGCTTGTTCTTTTGATATCCCATGGAACTTTCAATAGTCTTGGACACCATTGTACTTCAAATTGATAGGTTCTTCTTATGTCTTCCTTATTCAATAATCACCTTTCACATGAATATTAGGTGACTGAAAAATACCATAACTTGGATAAGCACACCTTATTCCTCAAAGTAATATCCTTGCTTTTCAACACACACACAGACACACACACACACACACACACACACCAAAAACAAACCAAAAAAAAACATGATTCATCCTTTCACAATCTACAAGAAATACACTTTAAACATAACTACACAAACAAACTAAAAATAAAGGAATAAAAAATTCTATATAACCAATAAATTTTAAAATAGTTGTAGCTATACTTAGATTTAATAAATCCCAAGTCAAAATCTATTCAAAGGAGTAAAAATTGTAGAGAACTTCAACACATTGCTTTCAATTACAGCCAATGCATCTAAAAAGAACATTACTAAGGACATTGAGACATATATAAAACCATATGCCGATTAGACCTAAAGGACATACACCATCTAAATACAGATTCTTCTCCAGAGAACATAAATAATTTTTAAGAATCGTTCATATTCTGAGACAGAAAACAACTCTGAAAAAGTTTTAAAATATTGAAATTATACAAAGCACAGTAAAATTAGAAATCAACATCAGAAAAAGAAGGGAGAAATGTGGAAACTAAATAAAACACTACTACAAAGGAGTTTGGACAAAGTTATTGGGTCATAGAATAAATTAAAACAGAAATTTAAGAATTCTTTAGAAATGAAATGAAAACCCTATCTATCAAAACATTTGGTACATAACAAAAGCAGTACTCTTCTGAAGGGAGTTTGAAGCCTACATTTAAAAAGAAAAAAGTTCCCTAATCCTCAGCTTAGGGATTACCCAGTTTTATCAACTTGAAAACTTAGAAAAAAATAAGTCAAAGGGTACAGGAAGAAAATGAAATAATAACAATCAAATTAGGATTCAAGGAGGACATGAAATGAGAAATATTGCTGACATCAGACGAATCTTGGCTAAAAGGAGAGAATATCAGAAAGATGTTTACTTGTGTTTAATGGACTATGCAAGGGTATTCAACTGTGTGGATTATAACAAACTATACAAAACAATGTGAAGAATGGAAATTTCTAAACAATTCACTGTGTTCATGCAGAGCTCTACATAGACCAAGGAGCAGTTGTTCAAAAAGAATGAAGGGATACGGCATGGTTTCAAATCAAGAAAGGTTTGCGTCATTGAGCTAGTTAAGGTTTATTGTGCCAACCTGGCAGATAAGTACATGTGGGAATAATTTAAGGACAGAGAGATAAATGGCGTGGTGAACCTCACCCTTCTAGTTCTCCAGTCTCTTGCTCTCTGATGGTCAGACCAAGGTGCAGCTCTCTTAGACAGTTCCCTGCTTCAGCTTGCAAGGCTCATTTCCTGCAAGATATACCCAAGGAGAAGCCACATGGACCTACCCTGACGCAGCCCTGGATGCTGGAGCAGCCATGTGGAGACCCCTGCCAGTGCTGAGATACTTACATGCTCACTGATTCAGCTTTCCTCCTGCAGTCAGTGTCATTGTGTGTGTTCTGTGAGATTGAGGTGGACTTTGTAGATGGTGTCGGACATATGGGCTAGTGTTAGACTTATGGGCTTGGACAGCACAGGGTTGGGATGCTTTCTTAATGTACACTTACCCATTAGGTTTCCCTAGTTTACCCAGACTAACACAGTCAGGGTTGTATCTTTTCTTATATTTATTCAATCTGTAAACAGAGCAAGTAGTCTAAAACAATAGACTATATAAAGAACATAGCATCAAGATTGGAGGAAGGCTCCTTAATAGCCTGCCATGTGCAACAACACACCTTGCTTGCTGAAAGCAAAGATTTGAAGCATTTCTGATGTATATCAAAGACTGCAACCTTAAGTATGGATTACAACTCAAGGTAAGGAAAACCCAGGTCTTCACAACGGAATCAATAACCCCATCATGATAAATGGAGAAAAGGTTGAAGTTGTCGAAGCTTTCATCTTGCTTGGATTTTCAATCATTGCCCATGGAAGCATCTGTTATGAACTCAAACAGCATATTTTATTGGGAAAATGTCCTGACCAAGACCTCTTTAAAGTGTTGAATAACAAGGATGTCACTTTGGGGTCTAAGGTACACCTGACCCAAGCCATGGTATTTTCTATTGCCTCAAATGCATGTGAAAATTAAATGAGTAAGGGAGACCACAGAATTGGTGTATTTGAATTACGATGTTGGGGAAGAATATTGAAAGTACCACGGAGTACCAGAAAAACAAAGAAATATGTCTTGGAAAGAACTATACTCAGAATGCTCTTTAAAAATAAGGATGATGACATGGGGAACAACCACCAGAGAGGCCTCACCAGGAGAGAAGTCTGGCATTCCTTGGAAGCTATAAAAATAACTTGAAAGCTAAGTACACCAAACTTGCTTAAAGTCAGAGGTCAACAACACCACTGATTGTTACTGACTCCTCTTCATCTTTAACCAATAGCCTGAGCTGCTTCTGTGCACTCCCTCTCCCCTGAACAAGCTGATCCTTCCCTGCCCCTGTTTCAACCCACCCGGTCAAACCTCTTGCCTTGCTGGCCTGTAGGGCCTGGTGTGGATAGCAGAGCATGAGGGCAGCTTGGTGTGGACATACCCACTACACAGGCAACACTTTTCCCTAGTAATTTTTTTTTCTTCTTTCCTCTTTCTGGAAATTTCCCCCCCACATGTACCCCTCTGCTCAGTTCAGTGGCTACTTGCACATACTAATCCTGTCAACAAGAAACTTCATACACACTGCAGCTTTATTATTTACTTTTAAGTTTTTGTATTTTTGTTTTATTGTACTTTATCCTATTTCTACTTTACTCATTGCCTCTCATTTCCTCTTCCCATGCAACCCCACTCCCCTGCAGATAAACGAGTCTCCCATGCAGATTCAAGCAAGCCACAGCCAACCAAGCCTGGGTTTTGTTTGTTTTTTAAGGCAAGCTCTTTTTCCCCTTTCCCCTGAAGGCTCAGACCTACCCACATTCATGTTTCCATAACAACAGACCTCATATCTACACACAAGCCACACCCCAATATTTTCTCCCTCCTCTTTGTTATGATGCTAGGCTGCCATCCACATGGTCAGTAGTTCTAACCCACCAGCTGCTCCTTTAAAAAAAGACTGGGCTTTTTGCTCCTGTGAACACTTAAAGTCTCAGAAACCCAGTGCTCGCTATGAGTCAGCAGTGACTCAATGGCAGGGAGTTTGCTTTGAGCTTATTCTCTGCCCATATAAGTTTTTCCTTCCTTCCTGTCTCTCTTTTCCTTCCATCTCTAGTTTTTTTCTATTTTCTTCTTTAATTCTTCTTCTTCCAGTATATTTACATACATTCTTTTCTGGTTTGACTATTTGCTTACAATTTCCACCTGCCCCAGCCACAATCCCTTTCTGCTCTCTCTCCTTCTCCTAGTGAAATAGACTAGTAACTATTAAGTCTCATTGCCCCTCTTAAAATGCATTTTACCATTATTTTAGTAGTTCTATGACATATAATTTATGTATTTTTCAATTCAGTAGTTCAATCATATTGGACTTTGGGCCTCTACTTAAATATTATCTCAGTACAAGAACAGTTTGTTCGACTTGGCTCCCTATGATCCTCACCTTCCCAATATGATTGCTGAAGACAAAATGGGTGAATAAGCAAACGTGGTGAAGAAAGCTGATGGTGCCCAGATATTAAGATATATAACATCTGGGATCTTGAAGGCTTGAATTAAACAAGCAGCCATATAGCAGGGAAGCAACAATGCCACACGGAAGAAGCACACCAGCCTGTATGATCATGAGGTATGAATGGGGATAGGTATCAGAAGTTCAAAAACAAGCAATCAAATTGATTTGAAGGAGCATAGACAAAGTGGAGACCCAAAACCCACCTGTAAGATAATTGGGCAGTTCCCCACAGAAGGGCCACATGGAAAGGATGATAAATCTAGGGAGCAGTATAGCACTGATGAAACACATAACTATCCTCTAATTCTTTAATATTTCCTCCCTTTATTATTAGAGTCTTTGTTTTACCTCATTAATCTTGGTAGACTTGTATATGTCCATTTGCATGATTAAGAGTGTATGATGAATAAAAGCTAAGATAGATAACCCTTCATAAACAGTAATGGGAATAATGATTCCCTGAGGGTATGGGAAGAGCTGGGGGAAGAGAGGAGGAAGGGTTGATAGCAATGATAGGAAGCTGATAGGAATGATGACTGTACAACCCAACTCAAGGGTAACAAATAACAAAGTTGCAGGTGAATTAATATATTGTATGGTGTAAGATAGGGTGACAAGGGCTCCTAGGGAGTAGGGTGGGAGATGGAGGGGATAGAGGGGAGCTGATATTAAAGAGTTCAAGAAGAAAGAAAATGTTTTGAAACTGATGGTGGGAACAATTGTAAAATGATCCTTAATCTAACTGAATTATGGATTGTTATAATAGCAGTGAGAGCCTCTAATAAAATGTTCAATAATAAAATAATTTTTAAAACAGGTTTGCAATGATCCATGCAATCAATTTTAGAACATTTTCTTCTTTCTTGTATTAATTGGGTTTTTTATTATTTTAAATTCTAGAGCTATAAGGATTATAAATGAGAAAATAAAGACAAATTTGAAGGCCCTACTGCAGACATACATGGACAACTAAATATAATTAAGGATGAGTACACAGTAGCAGACCAAACAGATGATTGGGACCTTCTAAAAGTAAAACACTTATGCACATCAAAAACTTCACCAAAAGAATAAAAGGAGAGCCCATGGACTAGGGAAAACCTCTTTAGCAACAGCACAATGAAAAAGAGGCTAATTACTAAAATCTATAGAATTCTACAACACCTCCATAAGAAAAAAAAACACCAAATAATTCAATTTAAAAGTAGAGAAAAGACATGAACAGACAGCTCACCAGAAATGACACTCAAATGACTAGGAAACACATGAAATAATGCCCATGATCACTCTGGATTTACATCAAGAAATTCAAAACAAGATAATAATGAGATACCATATTACACCCATGACAATATCCCAATTCAAAAAATAGAAAACACCAAATTCTGAAAAGGATGCAGAGAGATTGGAACACTGCTGGTGGTTTTGTAAACATCTACAACTAGTGTGGAAAGTGGTGTGGTTCCTCCTAAAACTACCAGCAATGACAAACCCATATGGCCCAGCAATACCTCCGCTGGGGACATACCCCAAAGAACTAAAAGACAAAAAAAAAAAAAGGAGACATACCATCTCCCATATCTTCTGCAGCACAGTTTACAATAGCAAGAAGCTGGAAACAGCCTAAATGTCCGTTGGTAGAAGAATGGATAAAGAAATTCTACTACCTACACACAGTGCAATACTATGCATCCCTCAAACAGCTCATGACATAAATGGGCCTGAAGCCATTTTGCTGAACAAAGTAATTCAATTACAAAAGGAAATATATTGTATGAAACCACTGCTATAAGGATAAAAACACCAAGACAAAGGCAGGCTTCTGTTCTCGGGTGATCTAATTCAGTCTCCCAAGCAAGTCATGAGCTTGCATAGTGCTTAGGAATCATATGTCATCATCGTATCAACAGAGGGGTCACCTCAGGTGGGGTCAATTTCACATATTTCAGGGAGAGGGAGGAGACCGATCCAATCCTATTGTTCTATAATCACCTTGAATCAACAGATACTCCAATAAGGGTGCTGAGTGAACCTTTGGAAATTCAAGTCAAGAGGTGTGAGGGGACATGTTTGTTTCAGAGAAGGTTTTTTAACTTCTGTTGGTGAATAGACCAAGTGGAACAGCCTTCCATTGAGAAAATGCTTAGCATTCCTTACATAGAACCCCGCCCCAAGGGAAAATACACCCATAGTATGTTCTTAGTTGGGCACTTTTGATCAAGAGTCTATTCAATCCCTTGTGACCCATGCCATGTGGGACTTAACACTGTTCTTTCAAAGTGCACAACACCCTTCAGGCCACACCAGAAGATCTGACTTGAAAATCCCACTAAGGAAACTGGACTTTACCTTAAACACACCTGCAGCAGATTGAAGGAACTGAAAAGTTTTTTTAATTTATTTAAGATGGAAACATCCTGGTGTAAGAAGATATTGATGACAACTATCACAAGATGATGGATTTGGAAGTCATTGGACTTGTGCTCAAATCTCTTGCTTTGAGAATGCCTAATAACTGGCAACTCAAGACTGTCATGAATTTACTATTTTCAGACTCTATGCATTTTTGTGAATGTCTTCATGTAGCAGGCATAGTTCTGCTTTTGTGAATGAGCATTATTGAATGTTTTGCCCTTTCTCCAAGCCTCATTTTTTGTGTAAATAGTATTTAGTCACTTAAGGTTTTATTCTTTACAAGTCAATAATCCATGTCTAAAATAGCTGCCTGAGATAGTTAAAGTTTATTGTTCCAACCTGGCCCATAAACACATGTGGGGTTAATTGAAGGGCAGAGGGATAAATGGCTCGGTGAGCCTCACCTTTAGAGTTCTTGGGTCTCTTGTGTTGTGATGGTCGGACCAGGGTGCAGCTGCCTTAGCCAGTTCCCTGCTTTAGCTGGCAAGGCT
>NW_022111372.1:22015124-22045509 GCF_000313985.2 Echinops telfairi
CACATGTGATTATCGGCCAGGTTGGCACAATTAACTAACTCAATCCACCCCTTGCCAACCTGGCACCTGTATATAATTCTTAGCTTCACAATTGCAATTAAGTAACACCTATACCTTAACCCTATAATCCTGTGAATTTTTCCCCCTACCTATGAAAGTTTGTAAGCCAACCACTTCATGCCTTTATCTCCCCGAATTTTGGGTATCAAATTTAATACCTTATCATTTTATTTTCCTTTTGACCCAGTAAATTTGTTCTAGTCATCAATATTTTTTTTATTTATCTTCAATTGAAAATTTTCTGTTTTATTTTGTAAGTGTTGTTGGGTGGTTTTGTTTTTTGTTTTTGTTTTTGTATGTTTTTCTGTATATGAAATCCAGGACCGGTAAATCTATAGAGGCAGTAACGGATCAATAGGCAAGGGAGGTTGGGCGAAAATGGGAACCTAATACTAATGAGTACAAGAAAGAAGCGTATGTTCTAAAATTGATTGTAGTGGTGATTGCAAAATTATTTTTTAATCATTTTATTGGGGGCTCATATAACTTTTTGCTCAATCCATACACACATCAATTGTATAAAGCACATTTGTACAGTCATTATCCTCATCATTCTCAAAACATCTCCTCACCATGTAAGCCCCTGGAATCAGCTCATTTCCCCCCCTCCCCCTTCCCTCATGAACCCTTGATAATTTATAAATTATTATTTTGTCATATCTTACACTGTCTGATGTCTCCCTTCACCCACTTTTCTGTTGTCCGTCCCCCAGGGAGGAGGTTATATGTGGATCCCTGTAATCGGTTCCCCCTTTGTAGCATACTTTTTAATATATAATTGAACTATTGAATTGTATGACATGTGAATTTATATGTCAATAAATCTGTTTTTTAAATGAGGATGGCAAGACTTGGTCTCACACACTTGGATGTGTTATCAAGAAACCAGTTCCCGGAAAAAAGAGGCCATGGGCATTGAGTATGGATTCAAAGCAAGATGAAATCCTTAACAACTTCCATCTTTTCTCCACTGATCATGATGTTGTCTATTGATCCAGTTATGAGAATTAGTGTAACAGATTAGTGAAAAACAGGAAACCCTCAAGGAGACACATTAACACAGTGGTTGCAACAATGATCTCAAACATACAATCGTGAGAAAGGTGCAGGACCAGTCAGTGTTTCTTTTTGTTGCACACAAGCTCGTTATGATTTGGAATGGACTCAAACTTGCAAAGAAGCACACTGGTCTTTGGTGGGTAGCAGGGAGGGGGTGTGTGGGAAGTACGCTTTACACAGTAGAGACCAGTTACATTTGATTATGGGAGAAGTCGTGCTGAGTGTGGATGTCGTGAAAACACTACCAAAATTAAAATGTATTTGAGTACATACGAATGAGTACAGGTAAAATGGTACATGGGTAGGTACAGATGTGTACAAAAGTAAGGTCAGGTAGAAATATTCATGAACTTGACGAGGGCAGCAAATGTACAAAAGTGCTTGACACAATGGATGGATGGATGGATTGTGATAAGAGTTGTATGAGCCCCCAGTAAAATGATTTTTAAAAAGGGAAAAAATTCATGAACTATTGTCCTATCACTCAACTGTCACTGAGTCAATTCCAACTCATAGAGAGCCTATCGGTGAGAGTAGAACTACCACCATGGGTTTCTAAGACTGTAAATCGTTACAGAGGTAGAAAGCCTCGCCTATCACCCAGGGAGCTCCTGATGGGTTCAAATAGCTGATCTTGTGGTTAACAGTCCAACACTTAGCCCATTAAGCCACGGAGGATCCTTCAACTGTAGGACAGAATAAAACATCTCCTTGGCGTTGCTAAGATGGCAATCCTTATGGAAGTAGACTGACTCTTTTTCTCCCTTGAAGCAGCTGGTGGGTTTGAATCACCCAGGAACTCTGGCAAGTGATATAGTCAAAGCTAATGTCATTTCAAGGAGTTCTAGTGGCTCTTTTGGCTAAGTGTTGTCCTGCTAAGCTCTGGATTATCAGTTCAAATCTGTTAGTCTCTCCATGGGGCAAAGATGAGGCAGTCTGCTTCTGTAAAGATTTACAAAATCAGGAGCACTAAGGAACAGTTAATGTTCTTCCCTGTTCTCTCGCTATGGGCTTAAATTACTCACAGCAGTGAAAAGAAGGGATTCCATTTTAAAATGAAATGGCAGGAAGCCTTAGCAGAGACATGAGTTTATTCCTGTAAAACAAAGA
The DNA here is from genome assembly GCF_000313985.2 of Echinops telfairi. NCBI lineage: Eukaryota > Metazoa > Chordata > Mammalia > Afrosoricida > Tenrecidae > Echinops > Echinops telfairi. The sequence goes on from NW_022111372.1 coordinate 22,017,354, forward strand.
CATGGATGTTCCTTCCAATTCATAAATGGATCTAACCAAAGCTAAGTGACAGAACAAGTGAGCCAAACACCTTCAGAGTGAGAGCTTAAGCTGCTTTACACAGCTCTAGGGCATTGGATGCAAGCTGCATTTCTAGAGGTTGGCCAAGAAAGAAAAGAAATCATTGCTACCCTAAGTTTTATAACCGAATAAAAACTTGGAAACTTTACCAAGTATTAAGTAGTGAGGCACAGCATGGAGAGCACTTCCAAAATTTTTGAAATAGAATAGCTCTACAAGTACAAAAAACAATTTCCCCAAACAGAGATTCAAGCAAGGAAATAGCTTAGCGGAGCTACTGCAATTTCCTTGAGTGTTCTAACCAGCACAGTAAATAGCCCAAGCAAAAGCTTATTCATATCTACCCAGTTTGTAAAGGAATCTAAATTCAACATTACTAAGCAAATGTTAGAGAAATCCAATACATTAGAGCTGATTAACATCTTAGCATATAAATAAAATTAAAAAGAAAAGCATCTCTATCCTTTCCAATTTTGAAATAAGAACTTAGATATCTGAAGAGTTAAAAACAAGAACATTTTTAAATGTCCACCAAGTTACTTTTTATTCCCTCATAGAAATTTCTGAAAAAAGACTGCTTTTTCAAGTCATATAGGAAGCATTTAAACTAAACAATAAATGAGTCATATATACAACAGCTTTGAAGGATCCATATATTGTTCCCTGAGTGGTTTTTTATTTTAAAATAATTCAGAGCTTTTCTGAAAACAATGCCTTTAATTTTTTAAGACAGGGTGATGGTGGAATTAATATATAATAAACTTCATATCTTTTCTTAAGATATTACTGTGAGCTAAATATATTAACATTCCTTTGGTTGGAGGACATTTTATTCTAAGAATCGAGTCAACAGTAGAAGAACTGAGCATATTACAGCCATATGTAAAATGTCTATACACTTTGCCTCTCTGAGGGAAAAAAAGTTAAAATACCTGTAAAATAAGAAAAGCAGGGGCTTAAGTGGAGAGCAAATGCTTTGAGAATGATGAGGGCAATGAATGTACAAATGTGCTTTACACAATTGATGTATGTATGGATTGTCATAAGAGTTGTATGAGCCCCTAATAAAATGATTTTAAAAAGTAAGAAAGCCACTTTGCATTGATGACAGGGACTGATGACAACATTCTCAACAAGGCCCTAAGCACCTCCTGATATGAGGAAGACATCCATTGCTCATGTCACTGCACCGCAAATGTTTACATTTTCTGTAAAAACCTCCTGCTTCTATTTCTCCCTGAGCAACTCTAAAAGGAAATACAGAGGTGTGTCCCTAGACATAACAGAGGATAAGGGCAGATGCAAACCAATTTCCAGCCAGTTCTCACTTTATAGAATGGGAAAATGCGCACGTCCCCCAGGATCAGAGAGTTTGCTCTCTCAGCTACTAGGTTTCCTGCGGAAGGCGAGCCTATGGGTGCCAAAATAAGCCAACATATCTTTTACTTCTGTTTTAAGTCATTCCTGAATGGATTGACTAAAACATGGAAGTTTTACTTTTTCAGAGAGTCCCTGGGCTGGGCAAACAGTCAGCATGTTTGACTGTTAACCAAGACTGGAGATCTGAGTTCAAGCAGAGGCATAGCAGAAGAAAGGCCTGGCAATCAACTTTTGAAAGTGGCGCCCAGTGCCCCCTAGGGGAGAGTCCCGGAAAACAGTATGGAGCACAGTTCTGCTCTCACACACGTCAGTCAGGGTTGCCATGAGTCAGGATTGACTTGGCAGTCAGTCCCCGGTTATTGCTGTTTATTGAGGGCAGTGGTTCCCAATGCGGGCAGGGCAGCTCAGGGACATTGGGGCGAAGGGGCATAGGATCAATCCAAGAGTGTTACAAAGCAGATACCTACATTTGTTCCCGACTTTGGGATACAGCACGAAAGGGTTTCATTGGTAGAAGTGCTTGAGTGATGTTTTTCTGAAACGGCAGTGGTAGGCCCTATGATTTGGGGAACCTATGGTTTAGAGGCTGTTTGGGAGTCTACTGATCTACCAGAGGGCGTGAAATGAGTATAAAAGGACTCTCAAAGCATGGATACCCATGTTCCCACTCTTCCTTCTCGCTCTGCACCCAGAATCTTTGTGGGGGAATATTCTGCACAGGCTTCCACCATGGTCCTGTGCTGAAGTAATACTGGGCCCCGCTGATCCCTTCAGGGTCCAACTCCCCAACGTCTTGGTTCCACCAAATTGCTTTCTTTCTCCCTCATTGAAATGATTGTGTGAGGCCATAATAATCAGAAAAATTAGAGGACAACTCACTCCCCCAAACCCGGCCCAGGCTTCACCAGACCCCCCAAAGCAATCTCTGACAGACGAAAGCATATGATGAGCACTTGCTCAGTCATGAGCACACCAAATCTGTTCGCAGCGTTCAGAAAAGAAAACCAGACCCTGGCTGGCAAAGACAGATTCTTCGACAGCAAAAACCGGGGCAAATAACGAACTCGACTGAGACAACCATTTGCAATGCCAACTAGTGCAAGTTTATTGAGACATATACAGTGTGTTGTTGTTGTTGTTTTTCACAAACAACAAAACCGAAGCCAGAGGACACAGCAGCAAGATGAAAACACTTCAAAACCATCAGAGACTTGCGTGTGAGTGCTCGGTGACTGGAAATAGGCAGAGGCACACACAGCACCAGCGAACACCACTGAAAACAGGCCTGGCACTGGCAGGAAAGTCTGAGGTTGACAGAGGTAATGGAAGGATGGCTAACAGCCAGAAACCAAGCAGCTGGGAGAGGGGCCAGCGGGCAGCATGCTAGAAGATCCTGGAAACAGAGCTGACAGGTCATGGATTCTTGATTCGCCCACGGCTCCTACTTTCTCAGCAAGTTCGCCGGCAGCTGGACACGAAGGACCTCTGGTATCCCCTGGAGGCCCCACAGGCTGGTTGGCATATATTGGAGATTCCTCCCACTGGTTGGCACACACTGGAAACTCCTACGACAGGCTGGCACACAGTGGAGATACCCACTGATTGGCACCCAGTGGAGATTCCACCAACAGGTTGGCAGACACCAGAGATGCCTCCCAGGGGCTTACAGCCACTGGAGACAAAGGTGAGTGGTCGGTTGCAAGGAGTTGAGCAAGGGCTGGAGACACAGGTTACTGGACGAGAACAAGTCGCCTGATTAGGGCTGACAATGCAAGGACTGGCCTGGAAACAAGTCGGCTGGCAAGCTGTGGGCTCAAAAGCGGTCTCCTGACAGTGATCCAGGAGCCAGGAGCCAGTTTGGAAGGTACTAGGCAAATAGATGCCACTCAAGCAGTCAGCATCTTCCATCGCAGCCACGGCAGCTGGGGCCCTCTGGACCGTGCGTGATCCTCCAGTTGGTCTAGAAGCCAAGTTCGTTGTGGAGTAGTTGTAGGACATGGTGCCAGACAAATGGGTGTCTTGCTGCAGTGAGCTCTGAGCTGTGAGTGTCAGGTTAGGTTTCATCGCTTTTATATATCCTAGCTGGTGGGTGGGACTGCCTCTCTGCTCACCTGACTGCTGTGGCTCAGACAGCGTGCCTTAGAACCTCTTGTGAATCTGCAGTTTAATTGCCTATTGAGAAGCCCTTACCCTCATAAAGAAAGTTTAGGAGTTTGGTAACTAAACTATATGTCTTCTGTACTGACCTTATTGGCAGGATGAAGAAGGCTAGTTTATAGCTTCAAAGCTATTGGTCATCCCAGCCAAACTTCACCCCTCATTCATCTTGCTTGGATACACTGAGTGTCCCTCTGAGGGCAACACCAAACACACCACCCTACGACCACCACATGCTCTCTCCCTTCTGAGGAGGACAATGGATAAGCCCTCGAGCATATTGAGTTTGTGTTGACACTTAACACGTTTTAAACATAATTTCACCAGTTGCTCTTTCATAACTAATGTGGCTTCTGATAAGGAGGGTACATCTGAACATGCTTGTAGAGGACAATGACAAAACTGTCAGGAAAAGGGACACAAAGATGTATATCCTGTGAATGGGCTCTGAAAAATTAATCAACCGATGGATGCAAAGATGTCCACAAAAAGGGGTAGAGGCAGTGAGACTGCATTGGCAGCCAAGTGTCTTTCTAAATAAATGGGATGAGCCTTATTCCTAACAATTTTTAATCTAGTAACAACGGAGAAGAGTAACTCATGGCCTCATTAATATGTCAAGAAAAAACATAGCTAATTTCTTGAATTATTATGACATTAATTCAAAAAGAGTAGTTTCTCTGAAGATGCTCAATATATTCAAAGGATATTTATGTTCACAAACTTGTATAGATTGCATGCTGACAAACGAAAGATTCTTCAAGGTCATTGTCTTCCTCAAGGATAAAGGTAGGGAAGGGTGAGAGAAACAGGCGTGTCATCCTTGCACAGGGGTCATGCTAATCTTCTCTGTATCGTTCCAATATTAGCATATGTGTTGCCGAAGCGAGCACGAGAAACAGGCACTTAATCAATGTTGGTCATGAATAAATGGCAGACACATGTGGTATAATATTTAATAGTACCTTTATTCTTGGGAACAACATTGTTAGGATATCATTTCCTTCCCATCATCTCACAACAGTATGGGCGAGTCTGAATGAACAAACTGCCTCCTCTTTTTGGTCTACATGCACACAAGTTAATCAGCCCTTTCAATTTGGGCAAAAGTATTCACCTCAACATTCCTTAAGTGATCAATAAAATGTCTACTTAAAAACAGCTGTAAGAGATGACTTGTTTTACACACTTATCTGCATGGAAAATGAAGGGGGACTATAAAAATGGATTTTTCAGATATTCAAGCGCTACGGGTAGACTGCATTTTCAACATGCACAAAGCAAATGACTTCGTAGTATTCGTATTAGAACTCATCAAAAGTCCCTTTGTTTCAATCATGTCCATTTGTTCTACTGAAGTCATGTTGGGAGCACCCCAGGTCTCTAATTGGAAGCTAATAACACCCTAAAAAGAAGACATCGGACAGTGTAATTTATGACAAAACTATAATAATTTTTGAATTATGAAGGGTTCAGGAGGAAGGGGGGGAAGGAGGTGGAAAATGAGCAAACGATATCGAGGGCTAAAGTAGAGGGCAAATGTTTTGAGATTGATGCGGGCAACAGGTGTACTTATATGCTTGACTCAATGGATGTATGTATGGACTGTGATAAGAATTGTAAGAGCCCTCAATAAAATATTTTTTTAAAAAAAGAAGACACTGGGCTATGAGCTGAATTGAGTCTCAGAGACCAGACCACAATATCCAGTGTCTTTCTCAATAACTAGAAGCATGTTCTCAGGTGGAAGTTAAAACAAAAGAGGTGACTGATTTCCTCAGTGTTGCTGCTGTGCTCCTCGCACCACAGAGAATGCCCCAGTTAGTGCTGGAATGCCAGCGTCCCCACCACATGGGCTGGTTGCCTGCTTTAAAGTAATGAGTAGTTTAAAGGCTTCTATAGGCTGAAGATGGGTAGGCTTAATCATTTAAGTACCAAAAAGAGAAATGAAGTCAGTAATAAAATTATACAGGAGAACCTTTTGATACCCTGCATTGAGCCTTTACATCCACCAGCTTGCTGATTCCTTTCAGCAACCATATGGGATGGGAGGGGTAACGTGTCACCTGAAGGAATGGAAGTTCAGAGAGGTTTAGTGGCTCATTATGGTTACACAGTTTACATGGAGGGGTTTCAAAACCATCATGAAAATAGAATTATAAGCTAATGGAATTTTTCCATAAAATTTTTGAAGACTTCTTTTATTTAGCTACATTGACATTGAGATTGTATATATGTATATACATATATAGATAGACATACATATATGTATATATATATAGACATACATATATGTCTATATATATATGCATATATTCCACGAGATATCAATTCTCTGTGGCAATATTTAAAAATGTAAGATGCCTTGAAAGTTACTGGATAGTACAAACAATTAATGTACTTGCCATTAACCAAGAGGTTGAAGGCTCATGTGCACCCACAGGCACGTCACAAGAAAGTCCTAGAAACTCATTTCTGCAAAACCATCCATTGAACACCTATGGAGCCCGACTTTAGTATTCTGCTCCAGCACACATGGGATTGCCATGAGTCAAGCCATCTCAACAGCAACTAGTTCAGATGACTTAAAGAAGGACAAAAATGATGCCAAAAAGAAAATAGAAAACATTTTATTAGTCAAAGAATTGACTAATTCCTCACAAGTGGTACTCTAAACTATATAGTTCTCATCTCTTTTCCTGGTTCAGGTGACTAAAAAAGAAGGAAAGAAAGTATAAATACAATAGTAGCATAGCAACACTTCATTTGTTTTGTTTTTTAATTCTGTATACTAAACATTTTTACTTCATTAAAATAAAATGCAAGGAAATACCAAGAAAACAAAGACTAAAGCTATCAGTAGTGTGAAACCACAATTTAAAATCACAATGAATTCTAATGGTAATGCATACCATTAGAGCAGTAGAATAGTGAATTGCTTTTTCGGGTGTAGGTGGCTAGCCTAAAATACATAATTCACAAACTCTGAAATCACATTACTATGAGATTTCATAAATAGTCTGTTTCTAGTGATAAGCAAATAGTATCTTGTTAGTAATGGAACCTAAGGGATCTATTCAGAGATTTGGTGTTCGGGCTTTTTTTAAATAGATCTGACCTACATCGTACTGCTGCACACAACCTCTTTAACGTACTGAAGAGCGAGGATGTCATCTTGAGCGCTAAGGTACACCGGACCCAACCCGTGGTCGTGTCAGTCATTCACATGCGTGTGAAAATTGGCCAATGAGTAAGGAAGAACGGATGCTTTTGAACGATGGTGTTGGAGAAGAATATTGAAAGTACCATGGAGTTCCAGAAGAACTAATGAATCTGTCCTGGAAAAAACTACAACCAAAATGCTCCTTGAAAAGAAGAATGGTGAGATTTGTCAGCTGGACATTGGAGATGTTATGGAGGAAGACTCTGGGAAAGGACATCATGCTTGATAAAGTGGAAGGTCAGCAAAAAAGGGCAATGCCATCTTTGAAATGGGTTGACTCAATGAGTTCAACCATAAAGCCAATTGTGAGGGTGCCGCAGGAGTGGGCAGCTTTTGTTCTGTTGTAGGCAGCGTTGTCATGAGTCAGACTGACTCAACAGCACCTAACAGCTACAATATCTTACAAGACTCAACTAGAGCAAAGAAGGCTGCTGGGAAAGTGTTTCCTAATCCCAGTTCTATGAGTTTATAAGAGGAAATCAATAAATCACCCTTTCATTATTATGGAAGAAAAAAATCAGACAACCAGAAAGTGATCACTACCTAGTAATGCACACATGAAATTCAATTCAGCCGACAAGGTTTATGGAGATTATTCTCATGACTGCAAGAGTGTGAAGTGAAGGGAGGGCATGATGAGAGACAGAGAAGATTAAAGAACTACCACCGTTATCTTCATCACTGGTGGATAATTTGTTCCTATTTGTATAGCACAATCTACCCTTATACAATAATTGTCACAGACTGGAAATGATTCATTATTCGTAGCCATCACTTAAAAGCTCAAGCATTTGAGAGGAAAATGAATTAAGCATGCACGAGAAGCTCAAGGTTTGGTACGCAGGAAAGATATTTTTCATCGCAATGTCAGCAATACTGCTGACCAATTGCAGTTCAAAGAAAACTGGTTAGCCTCATCAAATGGAAGAATTGCGAACTTGATGGAAAATTAATAAATACAAAATGAGATTATGTTACTCATTACTTGTTTCCAGGATACTGACACTTTCCAGCCAGAGCTATGCATTGTCTCTTAAGAAATATAAAAAGAAAATTCAAAAGTTTAAGTACAGAACATAATTGTTGTCTTAAAATTAAATTCATTCTTGGTTGGGTTACTCTGATTTTTTTTTTAACTGGACATAGACCTCTGGGTTGAACCTCCAGAATTCATATTAACCAAGACATTATCTATCCCCAAAGGGTGGGTGATTTAAACTGCAAAACGGAACTGAGTTTCATTCTCCAACTGTTTGGAGAATCAATCATACTAAGGGTTGAACCATATGGGCTGGAGGGAACAGTAGAGAAGAAAGCAGAGGTGAAACAAGCAAGCAAAGACCAGAAAAAAATAGTTGCTGCTTTTAGAGCTTGAAAATAGTGATCACCAGCTACACAACCTGCAAAAAGAATAAACCCTCTGAGGATAATAAGGACAACTGAGAAATTCTACCCTGAACTGCACTCATTCCCTCCCGCAACCCTCGCTGATGCCTGTTTTCAAATGTTTGTATTTTCTTCATATTGTGAAAGAAATCCTGATGGTGCAGTGGTTCCATGATGGGCTGGGATCTGCATGGTGAGCAGTTCGAAACCCACCAGCAGCTCTGAGGGAAAAAGACTGGGCTTTCTTCTTCCCTAATCAGTTACAGGCCCAGAAACCCACAGGGGTCGTTATGGCTCAGCCTTGATTCCATGGCAGTGAGTTTGGCTCTTTGGCCTTTATTGTGGCTCAGAATCAAAGCGCTATCCACCAGTATGAGAATCCCTGGTTGGGGCAAACAGTCAATCCTTGGACTGTGAACCAAAAGGCATCTCTGGTTATCTACTTCCAAAAAATAAGCCATCAAAAGCACTGCTCTACCCTGACACAGATGGACTCAAGGGAGTGCCTTCAGTACTCTATGGTACCTGCTATCAACATAAAGGTCAACGGACAGACCTGGAACTGTTTGAGAACCTTTCCTTTTTGCTGTTGGCTTTTTATTTATGTAGTTTGTTTTAGTTGTTGTCTTGCTTTTGTGTTTCCTTTTGCTGTTATGTTTCGCTTTGCTTTTGTTCTTGCGCATATTCTTGTCCCTGCATGTTCTTCTGGACGAGATAAGTGAGGTGAACAATCCAGAGGAGAGAATGATGAGACTGATGGCTCCTGGGGTCATGGGAGAGGGGGAAGTGGGGGAAGGCAGGGGGTAGACAACAAACCCTGGGATAGGGGAAGAACAAGTCAGCCGGATTTTTTTTCAAGCCACCCATTTGTGGTATTTGTATTAACAGCAGCATTAGCAAATTAACATAGGCCCCTGAAAAAGAAGCTTCCATGTTATTCATGCCATTCAAGGTGTATCATTCTTCCCCAATTCAGATTTATCCAGGCCTGCTAAGTCCCCAGGATCATGGTAGGGCTATGTAGGAAACGGCAAAAATATAGGTTTGGTCATCATCCAACTAAGTCCTTTCAACACCTTTCTTGGTCTCATCAGCCTTCTTGAGGGTCACATTTGTCTACCAGCAAGTTGGTGGAGTTCCTGGATGGTGCAACTGACTAAGTGCTTGGCTGATACCTGGAAGATTCGTAGCTAAAGTCCACCCAGGAAAAGAATAACGATCTCTTTCTGAGAATCCCTATGGAACACAATTCTAGTTTGACACACATCAGGTTACCATGAGCATACTTGACTTCATGGCAGCTGGTATATCACATTGGTAGTTAGACTGTCACATTGAAAGGGTCTTAAAGTCCTATAGGCCAATTAGTCTCCCAAGTATGTTGGGAATTGCTGTGCACTACTTAAAAACCATCTCATCCTACTTCTTACTGCCACAACCCTGCACAGACAACACTGGGTTCATGTTGGTGCAACCAGACAGCGCTTCCAGGACTTTAAGGTCGCTCACATGTATCTTCATTTCTCTCCTGGGCTCTTGATTCTGTCCTTGCTTCTTCATGGCAAGGGGAGTCAATATGAATTTGCTCTTATATGCACAGCCTAGACGTGGAGCCTTGCCTAAACTACAGGGGATGCAAATTAATGAGTATTTTTTTTTACTGTTTCACCTTTCATCCTACAATGGAAAATTCTGACTCATTTCATAAAGTTTTATTGAATCCTACAAATTGCTTGTAGTAATAGTCATTGTGATACCTTGTCCTATAGTGGCTGCCCTTGTGTTTCTGTTTCACCTCCTGGGCTACATTCTCTGGAATAATATTATCAAACAAATCATCTCGGACTCTGTCTTCACTCACTCTCTCAACCCATAGCAACCCTATAGGACAGAGTAGAACTGCTCTGAGTTTCCAAGACTAATTATTTACAGGAGTAAGAAGCCCAGTCTTTCTTGTGCCAAGCTGCTGGTGGTTTCGAACCATGGACTTTTCAGATTGCAGCCCAACGTATAACCACTATGCCTCCAGGGCTCCTTCAGAAGCTGCCTTTGGGGAGAATCTGAAATGGAGACACTAGTTTCCAAATACTCTCCACCAGAAATTATAGGTGGTTCTTTTAATCCCTGTTGCTGGATGGTACAAACAGTTAATGTGCCTGATTACTAAACAAAAGTTTGGCAGCTCATATCTACCAAAAGAAATTTCAGAAGAAAGGGCTAGCAATTTACTTTAAAAAAAATCAATCTTTAAAAATCCCATGGAGTAAGTACTATTCTACACTGACACACCTTGAGGTCACCATGAATCAGACTCAAATTGGCAGCAGCTCATTTGGTTTATTCAAATCCTAGCTTAATCAGTGAGCTTTTGATTGGTTTCTTTTAATCATACCACACTTTCTCATTCCCTAAAGGTGTGTGTGTGTCTTTGTTCATGAAATCCAATGTAAAGCCTCTACAGACACTGAGCACCAAACAAGAAACGTTCAGACTTTTTGTGCCAGTTCTGAAATGACCAGATAAGAAATGAGAACAAAAAATCTTACCATAGTGAATGATGGGGGGAGTATGGAGTGGAGACCCAAAGCCCATGAGTAGGCCACTGGAGATCCCCTTACAGAGGGGTCTCGGGGAGGAGATGAGCCAGTCAAGGTGTGATATAGCAACGATGAAAAATACAACTTTCCTCTAGTTCCTAAATGTTTCCTCCCCGCTCCCACTACCATGACTCGAATTTGACCTTGCAAGTCTGGCTAGACCAGAGGATGTACACTGGTACAGATAGGAACTGAAAATACATGGAATCCAGGGCAGATGAGCCCTACAGGACCAGTGGTGAGAGTGGCGATACTGGGAAGGTAGAGGGAGAGTGGGTTGGAAAGAGGGAACCGATTACAAGGAACTATATGTGACCTCCTCCCTGGGGGGATGGACAACCAAAAAGTGGGTGAAGGGAGACGTCGGACAGGGAAAGATATGACAAAATAACAATTTATAAATTATCAAGAGCCCATGAGGGAGGGGGTAGCGGGGAGGGAAGGGGAAAAATGAGGACCTAATGCCGGGGGCTTAAGTGGAGAGCAAATGTTTTGAGAATGATGAGGGCAATGAATGTACAAGTGCACTTTACACAATTGATGTATGGATGGATTGTGATAAGAGTTGTATGAGCCCCTAACAAAATGATTAAAAAAGAAAAAAAGAAAGAAAGCAACAGCAAAAAAAATGCAAATATAAAAAAAAAAAGAAACTACAAAAGCTCATAAACATACTTGCTGTTGACACTTGCTGGTGGGGGCCATTGAGTTGGCTCCAACCCACACTATGCCCAGCAGAATGAAACCCTGCCCAGGCCTGTGCCATCCAAGAAAGCGCTCCTATGCCTGATCCGTCGATGCATCCACTGTGTCCATCCACCTCGTTGAGGGGCTTCCTCTTTTTTCCACCCCTACACTTTACCAAACATGATGTCCTTCTCCAGGGATGGGTCGCTCCTGACAGTATGTTCAAAGTATGTAAGATGAAGTCTTGCCATTCTTGCCTCGAAGGAGCACTCTCGCCTCACTTCTTCCAATACAGATCACTTTGTCCTTTTAGCAGTCCACGGTATTTTCAATAGTCTTCTCCAGCACCACAATTCTAATACATTGATACTTCTATGATCTTCCTTATTCGATGTCCAACTTTCTTTCTTTTTTTAAAAAATAATTTTATTGGGGGCTCATACAACTCATCACCATCCATACATACATCAACTGTGTAAAGCATTTTTGTACATTCATTACCCTCATCAGTCTCAAAACATTTGCTCTCTACTTAAGCCCCTGGCATCAGCTCCTCATTTTCCCCCTCCCTCCCTGTTCACCCCTTCCTCATGAACCCTTAATAATTTATAAATTATTATTTTGTCACATATTGCCCTGTCTGACATCTCCCTTCACCCACTTTTCTGTTGTACATCCCCCCGCCCCCCAAGGAGGTTATATGTAGATCCTTGTAATCAGATTTCCCTTTCCACCCACACTCCCTCCACCCTCCCGGTATCACACGATGCAATGGAGAATACTATGGCTTGGGTCAGGCGCACCTTAGTCCTCAAAGTAACATCCTTGATCTTCAACACTCTGAAGAAGTCTGGTGCAGCATTAAACATACTTAGATTGTAGACATTTTAAATTTCTTAAATTTAAATCTTAAATTTCTTACACGTAAGAAGGATGGTATCATGCATTGGACTTCAAACTATAAGGTGAGCAATTTGAAATCACAAGCCCTCCTAGAAAGATGAATCTTTCTGCTCCAGTAAATATTTATAGGCTCAGAAATTCAAAGGACAATTCTACCATGTTCAATAAGGTCACTATAAGTCAGAACCAAGTTGACGGTTGTGAGTTTAAGGTGGCCCATACTGGGGTGTTTCCTGAACCTGGATGAACCAGTCATTGAGTTTAGACTCCAAACATGAAAGTGTTGGAAGACTTTATTACTGTCAGTACAATATCATAGCTGTGTTCCAAAATAAAAGTGCACTTTTTTTCTCGAAGTGAGAAGAGCACTTTTTAGTTTTAGTAGTCATAAATTTATATATATATAGATAAATTAAAATATGGGTATGACATTCAAGCTAAAATGTTATGAATATTGTTACACAGAATGAGGCATGAACAGGTTTAAATATTTTTATTGTAGTAAGTAGGTAAGTAAAAAATTGCTTGCCACTTCAACATTTTTTGTTTAAAAACTGAGCTCATGTAATTAAAAGTATTAAGTAAATAATATTGAAGATGATATGAACATATGGCAAAAGTTGTCAGAATGAAACCAGAGCAATGGTTAATGAATGTTTAAATGACTGAATAATTTAATTAGTGTCTTAATACATATTTAACTAATAACTACTTTAAGTGGTCTAATCAATATTTAAATAAGCTAAGCTTATTTTCATTCAGGGAAATGTGACTACTTAACAATATTCCCTCAACAGACATATATACTTCCAAATCTCCTGCTCCCTGCCCCGGTGATCAGTTACTTTATAACAAACTATCCCCAAAGTTTAGTGACATAAGACATCCATTTCTTATCCTCAGGGACTCTGTGACTCAGGAATTTGGACAGAACAACAGGATCGGTTTGTCTCGATCCCACAGTGTCTACAGATGACAGGGCCGCGGGGGGCTGGAATTACAGTATCTGAAGGCTCGTTCATATGCGTGCCTGGCAATCTCACCTTTCAGCGGAAATGCCTACCTATGTGGCCAGAACGTTCTTCACAAGAGTGTGGTCAGTTCCAGGACCGAGACTCCTGAGAGGGAGACAGAGAAGCAGAAGCTGTACCAGTTGTTCTAACCTAAGTTCAAAGGTCACACATTATCAGTTTTCTTCCATACTACGTATCAAGCCAATCACAAAGGCCCACTCAGTTCCACAAAACCAATGAAGTCCACTGCCCGTTGACTATGGCTCGTAACCACCCAATAGGGCAAAATAAACGATCCCTTTGGGGTTTTCTAGACTTTAAATCTTTATGGGAGCAGCTAGTGGGTTCAAACCACTGGCCTAGTGATTAGCAACTCGATGTGTAACCCATTACACCACCTGGGTAAGATTGACTCCACTTCTTGGTGGGTGAGCGGCAAGGTAAAGGGTAAGAATTCTTATCCTAACCATACACTGAACATGGTTTAGTCCTTGATTCCCTGACCACAGTTATCTAGGATCTTAAGTTATGAAGTGAACCTGAAGCCAACAACTGTTTTGACTAAAGAATCAAAAGGGGATTAACTGACCCTTCCAGAAGGAATTAAGATAGAACAGTTACATAATTTTATCATCCACTTCATTCTTTAACTTTAATATCTTTGCTCCTCTATTGACATTAACCCAGGAGCCACCTTTCTGTCCTCACCTAGAAATCTACAGCTTTCGGACAGCCATTATTCCGAGACATCTACAAAAATATGAGGATAAATCAAAAAATATTGCTACTAGTGTCCCAGTTCAGAGATGTTAATATTTATTCCACATAACCATGGTTAGCCATGTCTTTGTGATCAGCGGGTGGTTGCAGACAAGTTCTCTCAGGGATATACCTGTCTTCATCTCATTCGGGAGCTTTCAAAACCAAGGTTCAATTCAAACTAACTTTTGAGGGCATCTTCAAGGCCTGCAAAATTCCACACAGAGTTCAGCCGAGAACTGTTTGGTGACTGCATTTTGATATTCCAAATGAGTGATCTTGATAGATTTTCTTGAAGAACAGAGGACAATCATGGTGGTTTGTATGAAGAAGTTTAAAGAAAATGTAAAACTTCATTGGTAAGAAAAAGTCACACACTTTGTACCAAGGTCTTTTGGTTTGTTTCTTTTGGGTTTTTTTCCATCACAACAAGGCAACAGTTCATTCTGTGATGATAGTAATGGCTGTCCTATGAGAATGTCATTGGGAAATCTTACTCCATCCACCCTACTGGCCTTTTTGCTCCCAAAACTTAAATAACATGTAGAGGGAGCATGATTTAAGACTTGTAAAGATGCCACACTACCGTTTTGGTGTGGTAAAAGTTGCAACAGAATTCGTCAGGGGAGGTTGACCCAGATGGAAGGACCTCCTTGAAAAGCGTATTGACCTAGATAGAAGTTTGTCCAGAAACAAAAGCTTCACATGCTTCTATTTTGGTTCAATAAATGTTTCTCTGTTTTAGTAGCAGTAAAGCACTCAAACATTTGTGTCACCCAGGGACCACCTAAATAGAAAGAGCTGAAAGGAATGCTTGACTTTCTATATAAAGGATTCTATTATATATAATTGAAAAAACAAATGATTGCCCCATATTTGACACTAGCAAAAAATCGGGGGCATATCAGAAGCCTAGCAGTCATCTTATTAACAGAAATCAATAAGAATCAATATATAATGAAATAAGTGAAATAAATGGAATATAATATGGTTTACATCTTCAGAAATAACTGACTTTTGATGAAATGGCAACCAAAATATGTGTTTCTCTGACTAAATTTCCCACCAGATGTGAACCCAAGAAGGAAGGGTGACTATTATTGCAGAATCTCTAGTCCAGCTGTTGGAAACCAATCAAGGAGGGTGTTATTTTTGCACAAAGAAAGAGGCCTGTAGGGCATCTGACCAAGAAAACAGATGTTTTCATTGTCCACTAGGCAGATTTTTTGGTAAGATTTAATGAACAGACCATTCAGATCATCAGAACTTTGAACTAAATTCTTCCAATAGAACTGGGATATTAATTTGTTTTCCAACTTGCTTTGCATTCTAGAGGGAAATAAGGGGGGAAGACCTAGTAGCTGTCATAAGAACACCAACTTGATTTCCATGTGAATTTAATTTCCACTCCACTCTAGTTTATACGTCAGCCCCTTTGAAGTTCAACTAAACTCTCTAGTCATCCAGAGTCTGCTAAATCTGAATATACTAACAGCCAAAAGCTTCAGCATGCAAAACAGAGGGCTAGACTCACATCCTGGGTCTTGTCCAGAAAGTGCAAGTACTATTCCACACTGGGCTGTCAATCCACCCCCTCAATGATCAAACCATTTTAACTGTGATTGATATGAGTGCACGTTTCACTGACAGACCATTACTAACATTATCTAAGGAAGCCCATTTTTCTCAAGATCTTTCAACAAAATTCTTGCTTCAGTGAAATGGTGTAAGTGGTAGAGGCTGGGTTGAATACATGGCCTCTATCAAAAGGAGCCTCTATTTTTTAAATGGTGTTTGGGGTTGCCATAAAGTCATCTCCAATGAACTGTTTCATCTTCCCAATCTTTAGTATGCTCAAATCCAATATACATCTACTGTGTATTTAAATCATTTCCAATGCAGTGGGAGGGGGGGTGTTCATCTGCTAGCACAATATCAATGTTCTCTAGTGATCCACAGGGTTTTCACTGAGTAATTTTAAAAAGTAGATTACCAGGTCTTTCTTCCTGGTCTATCTTTGTCTGGAAGATCCACTAAAATCTGTTATTTAAAATATCTGCTCGTATTTTAAGTAAAAGTGTCATTGCTTCTAGTACACAGAAACACACAAGCCACTCCAGTACAACTAATTGACAAATGGTGTATCTAAATATCACACGTCATCGATTGCAATTATTGTTTACATCTCCCACTGAGTTTTCTACTGTGGCATATGTTCAATGTTTTCCAATTTAGTTACTGATGTCACATGTCAGACATCAGCAAAAAATTTCCCTAAGAGTAATCTAGTAACCTCCCATCTATAGACAAACATAAATGTTAAATACCAAAATATCAATTATCAAATTGTAGCCAGTGTGTACACACACACACACACACACACACACACACACTTTAATTTCAGATTCATTTTAACTAAGGTATAATTTAGCTATTTCATCAGAACAATAATTGCTTATTGCAAAATAGCTCTTCAAATAGTTCTCCATTTAGCTTCCTCATTTATTAGTTCCTCTCACTTCTTAAGGCATCAAATTGAGGGTATGTCAAAAGTTCCAGGAGTTCTTTCCCCAGATTTCCCATTGACTCATTGCCAGACCTTCGACGCTCCTGGAACTCCCTGGACTTGTTTCATGGTCGTCTGTAAAACAAGGATAATGGGGCCTGCCCCACCCAGTGGGAGCTGCAAGAATGAGTGATGGTTTGCAAACTGCTTTGTGATTCACACATAAAAGGCACTACAAGAAAGGAGAATGTCACTGAGCATTATAAACAGTTTTAAACCCAATTATTTTTAAGTAAGGAAAGATGAATATTCTAAACGTCCAAGAGCGATTAAAGCAGCCTGATGTTCTAGAGAACTTCTCAAATTAAGGTGAGAAATTGCTGATTCAAGTGTTTTGAGTCCTTTTTCAGGAACCAGAAATGCCTTTTATATATCGTGCAGTAAGGTCAAAACTGAGGAAAACGTAAACAGTTGACCCTGGACTCTGGCAATAAGACAGTTTGCGCCTTTCCAATTATCCCCTGGAAACTAGCCCAAGTAATCTGTAGATAAATATCCTTACTAAGTTTCAGCATTCTAATCAAATCTGTGTGTTGACCCTAAAGATGTAACATTAATTTGCATGTCTTGGAGGTAAGCTAATTAAAGGCTAATTTTATTAGGCTTGTTCTTACACTGTCAGCTCCAGCCCCACGTACAACAGAACAAATGATCTCCAGTCCTCTGCCACCCGTATGATATGACATTAGTCCATTGTGATTCATAGGGTAATTGTGATCCATTGGATAATTTTTTCAGAGGTAGATCACCAGGCCTTTCTTCCTAGTCCATCTTACTGTGGAAGCTCGATTGAAACCTGTTGAGAATCATAGCACTCTGTTGAGGATAAATGGTAGCTGCACATGAGTTACATTCACTGGGAATAAACCCCAGGTCTTCCACCTAGAAGATGAGAAGTCTGCCAATGAACTGCCTCTGTTCTCTTACACAGTTGTTGTTAGGGTGGTTCCGACATATGTTATTGCTGTTGGTATGCACCATCGAGTCAGTTCTGTCTCATAACAACCCTGTGGACAACAGAATAAAACACTGCCTGGTCCTGTGACAGCCTCACAATAGTTCCTGTGTTTGAGTCCATTACTGCAGCCACTGTGTTAATCCATCTTGTCCAAGGCAATCCTCTTTTTTTGGTGCCCCATAAGTGCACCAAGTATGATGTCCTTTTCTGGGGACTGGTATCTCCTGACAACATGTACAAAATACATAAAATGAAGTCTTACCATCCTTATCTCTACATTGATTATTTGCTCATCCAACTCATAGTGACCCTATGTACAACATAGTGACCCTACATACAACAAGTATGTACAACCCTATGATGTACTGCACATTCCTGAAACATCCACACAATTGTCGCTATGTTTTAGCCCATTATTGTAGCCACTACATCAATTCATCTCTTTGGGGGTCTTTTGCTTTTTCAATGACCCTCATGATGTTCTTCACTTGAAAGCATTGAAATTGAAAAACCTAATATTAAATTAGACAGAGAGAGCAATGGTGAACTTCTGTGATAGCTATATAATCTGTTGTCAATTTGAGGATTAAGAGTGCAGGGGTGGAGTCTAGCCTGTCAATCATTGTATAGCCAATGAGGCCTCTGCGTGGGCATGGCTTTCGCCTGAGGATTCTGGGAACTCCAGTATTCCTCCTTAGAGGCAGGAGACAAACTCTCTCTCTGTTGACTTCCTGCAAGACATCCCTGAGGAGAAGCCACGTGCACCTACCCTGATGCAGCCAGAGCCCTGAGAGCTGGAGAAGCCATGTGGAGACCCCTGCCAGCACTGATATGCTTACAATGCCACTGAATCCACAAGACCTCCCACCCACTGGCCTGTGATCTTCCTGAATTCAGCATCATTACATCGTGAGTCAGAAGAGGATTTTATAGATTGGGATCAGACATCTGGACTAATATCAGACTTATGGACTTGATCTGGACTGGGCTGGGATGTTTTCTCAATATTCAATTGCTCTTGTATATAAAGCTATTGCCTATGTACAATACGTGTGTTTATGAATTTGTTTCTCTAGTCTACCCAGACTAACACACTATCTACACTCTTCTTTGAATTTCCTACAATCATCTTTGGAAGAAGTGGTAGGTAAAGAAGATATTTATGACTTATAAAGTTACAATGTTTGACCAATTAATAATTTGTTTTAGATGCATTGTACTTATTTTCACCTTTAAATTGTAACTGCATGGTGAATAACTACAATTTTTCCTGTTATCTTGTGGATTTCCATAGTAAAAAGCTCTTGGCACTCTTGGCACTGAAAATATCAGAATGATAATTAAAATAATACTCACCCTCTTCCAATCAAGAAAGTAATTTAAGTGCTGTGATGAGTGGTGAATGTCAATGTCTTGGCTATAATATAAAGAGTAGGTCTACAAATTAGACACAAGTAAACACTAAAAAAAAAAAACCCCAATGATTCTAGTGATAAGACCATTTAAACCAACCATGATCAATAGACTCAAGATGGCTTCACAATAACCTTGTCATATTCCATTAGTGAATACCAATGATCCAATTTGGCCAGTTAAACTAAGCTAGCAAAAACTTTGACTATCTAAATTATCTCATATTTTAATATGATCATATAATTGACTTATGGAAACTAGACTTTACCCCATAACTAGCTGTGTGACCTTAGGTAGACATTACTCACTGGGACTCCTTTATCTTTCACAGAAATGAGAATAATAATAGGACTTGCCAAACTTAATAAGCCTTAACTAAGTACCTGCACTATACAGATGACTCAGCCTTGCTTTCTGAGTGTGAGGAGCACATAAAGCACTTGATGACGAAGGTTAAGGATTAAAGCCTTCAGTGCAGATTGCAACTCAATATAAATAAGGAATACCAAATTCTTCACAACTGGAATAATAGACAACATCACAATCAATGGAGAAGGCATTGGAGTTATCAAGGATTTCATCTTGCTTGGATTCAATGTTCATGGAAGTAGCAACCAAGACATCAATGCACATATTTCTTTTTCTCCCCAACAGTATTATTGTAACATAAATTATACATCATACAAGTCAACAGTTCAAACATTCAATCATATCAAGAAGAATTTTGCAATCATTACCTCATCAGTTTTAGAACAGCTGCCCGCTCCATGGTTAAATTGCCTTTAAAATGAGTAGTGCAATCACAATCAATTCTAGTGCTCCCTCCTCCTTTCTGCCTTCATTGTTAACTCCCTAAATCCATGTTCCCTCCGTAACACCCACCCCCAAACCTACATCCTTTATAAACCCTTAAATGAGTTATTATCACTATGCATCCACTCCTCCTGTGCTTTACAAACTGGGAAACCCAAGAAAAAGAATAAAAAACAAAATGAAAATAAGGTGGTACAGATAAAATAATATCCTTATTATTAAAAAGTCAGGGAAGAAATTTCTGTCATGGAACAAGTAAGAGATACTTGAACATAGAACAAATTTAGGTTGGATATATAGGGGGCATCAACTGGCCAAGCATTGAGTCAATCCAGCATAATCAAGATTACAATGGTCTCTACTTGATAGTAAGGCTTTTGGAGATCCTGGCCTGAGACTAGAGAGGATCTGCCAGTGACTCAGTCTACCTAGATACTCTGTAGGTGGGTTTGGGGCTCCCATTGTCCTCCATAGGCTTCCACAAAGTGGGTATTCAAAATGTTAGCTCTAATACTTTCCTCTTCATCATACTCGAGTTTTGTAATTGTCATACTGGGATCACACAAGCTTGTGGGCCTGTTCCATGTAGGCTTAGTTGACTCCTCACTTAGATGGCTGCTTGTTTGAATACAAGCCTTTAGGACCCTCAGCACTATTTTGATTGCTAGCTGGGCACTATCTACTTTCTTCACCATGCTTTGCTGTAACACCCTTATTGTCAGTGCTCACTTCACGAAGGTGAGTATCAAGCAGGGCCATGTTATCAGAACTAATTGTTCTTGAATTGGGGCCAGAATTTATTGGAGCCTAAACTCCATCTGCTTGTCCATGGGGTTTTCACATCTCAGATTTACTTTGATGAGCGTTATATGATAAAATCATAACCCTATAAGACAAAGTGCATCAATAGCAGCCATAAGCCAACCAGCAACCAAGCAAACAGAACACACACACACACAAAGAAAAAAACCAAGCGACAAGCAGGAAAGCCAAAACCCATATAACAAAAAAGTACAGCATTGTCAATCACTCCCCTGGGGTATAAGTCAATTACACTATTATCATCCATTTTCCCAATGACCCAGGCTCCAGCCACTGTCAGTATGAGGAATTTTTATCAGTACGGTTCCACCTTGAGCTGCAATCCATGAATTTTTTTCCCTACAATGTTCAGTCTCCTATTCGATTAGGCTCTGTTGACCTGAGATATGGGGATCTATGTCAAGCGCGACCTTCCTGGGTCAATTTTTCAAAGTGCAGATCCTTTCTCCACAGATCAGAACCCATTGTGCCACTCACTGTGGACATCAAGGTACTACATGTCTGATAATTCTGGGTCCCTCTCCCTTGAACACCACCAAGCTGGGAGACCCTCCCACCCCAAGGTCCAATGACTGCCACTTCCACAGTCCTGGGACAGCCACTCTCTGCTTCCTCTCCCATCCAAGTACCCCAGTCCTCAATTCAAGGTTGCAGGCAACCTCAAGGCAAGTTCAGTTCATTCAGTGGGGTCTCTATGTTAAGTCCTGGTGTAGCCTCTGAATTATACCATGCTGCTTGAAAGGTCAGCTTCTATGATCATCATGGTGCTTAGTCCATGATGTGGTTCACGTAAGGTTGGATAGAAACATTTTTGTGTGTCTACCAAGGAACATAAAATCTGTCCCATTGCCCCCATAGGTTCCTTACACTCATTATGTAGCATCCTTTCCCTCTGTGAGGTTAGTGCTCCCCAACAACCCACCATACTCCAACAGCAGTAGCAGCATCTCCTCCATAATGTAGATGGTCCCCTCTCCTGGCCTTGCCTTGAACTTCTGGGAAGCTTCTCTTTCTATCCCTGTGGGGGGCCCATTGATTTGTCTCAACCTTGTTTTGATATTGTATAGCCTCAAGTAGCTAATCATCTCCCAATTCCCCTCTCTCGAGGGAGCGACCCCAGGCAATGTGGGGGTCCACTTCCTCACACAAAGTACCTATTTCATGGGGTCAATCTGCTGCATAAGAACTGATGAGGGCAATGAATGTACAGATGTGTTTTACACAATTGATGTGTGTATGGATTGTGATAAGAGTTGTATGAGCGCCCAATAAAATGATTAAAACAGAAAGAACTCTTTAAAGTGTTGGTGAGTTAGGTTGTCATTTCGAGGACTAAGGTGCATCCGATCTAAGCCATGATATTTTCAATCACCTTATATGAAAGCTGAACACTGAAGAAGGACGATGGAAGAAGAATGGGTGTATTTGAAGTATGGTGCTGGCAAAGAATATTCAAAGTACCATTGAAGCAGTAAAGCATTGAAAAAGAAAAATACCCTCAAATATATATAGTGATACAGAGACTGCACCAATGAGCTCAAGCGTAGAAATGATCGTGAGGATGACACAGGACTGGGCCAGTAGTAGTGATGCCAGAACTGGGTTGCTGTACTTTTCCATTAACTTTAGTCCCAGGACATGGTAGTACCTCAAACACCTCCTTGATTCCAGACCTATTCTTCTTTACCTCTATTATGTACCTTTAATCCAATTTCCCCTTAGTAATAAAAATCAATCACTCCAACCCGTACATTAACCAGTTTCTTCACTTGTTGACCAGAGGGATAAGCAGCCCAAAATGACTAAGGGTCTCCTTTTACTTACAGTTTAAAGGATTCAGTGCTTTGCTTACGGTTAGGATATTTCTCCCTTTGGAACAAAGATCTCCAGATAAAAAGAACATAGAGTTGGCGGAACAAGAAGCAAAAAATATTGTGAGTGGGTGATTAGTAGTAATAGTGAGTGGCGTCGTTCCCTTTTCCCCCCTCTGGGTCCTGGACCTGTGAATCCAGGCTATTGGAGAAGCACTGATATAAAGCATATACTGCTTTCTGAGGAGCATTCTCTAGCCCTGATCAAAGTTTTGTCACCCAGCTGGCACTGTGTGTCTTTAGAAAGCCATCCCATCCTTCTATAAAGCCTGCTCTTTCAGGATGATAGACAACTTGGTAAGACCAGTGAATGTCATGAGTAATGAATTCCATTGCCACACTTAATTTGCTGTAAGGGAGTCCTTTCATCTGAGACAATGCTTTATGGAATACCATGACAGTGGGTGAGAAATTCTATAAATCCATAGATGGTAGTTTTGAAAAATCCATAGTTACAGTAAATGTCAACTACAAGAAGAACAAACACTGTCCTTTCCATGATAGACGTGGTTTGATGCAATTAGCCTGCTTCCTGGTTGCTAACTGATTGCTCAGAGAAATGGTTCAGATTGGGAACTCAGGTTCTGGCAGACAGGGCACTCAGCAATGGCGATAAGCAATTCTATGTGGTTGAACTCATGCATAACCCACATACCTGCCACCATGGCCACTTTGTTCAAAGTGGTCATCTTATCTATTTGATTGTTAAAATCTTCCTCTGCTGATATCACCCTGGATGAACATCCACATGAGACACAAGTAATCTTCATTACTTTGAGCCATTCAGAGACATTGATCCACACGCCTCTACCTCACACCTCCATGTAACTACCTCTCCAATTATGCTCCTCCAAAGTCCTTGACCATCCAACCAAACCACTGGCCACAGTCCATGAGTCAGTGTGTTAGTCTGGGTAGACTAGAGAAACAAATCCATAGACACACATATATGTATAAGAAAGAGATTTATATACAAGAGCAACTGAACATTGAGAAAACATCCCAGCCCAGGCCAGATCAACTCCATAAGTCCGATATTAGCCCATACGTCTGGTATCAATATATAAAGTCCTCTTCAGACTTATGAAACACAGTGGGTAGAAAGTCTTTGGGTCCAGTGGAATTGTAAGCATCTCAGTGCTGGCAGGGGTCTATATGTGGCTTCTCCGGTCCCAGAGGTCTGGTTGCATCCATGTGGCTTGTCTTCTGCAATGTCTCCCAGGGAGTAGCAGAGAGAGAAGTGTCTTCTGCCTCCAAGGAGGAAGTCCCAGATTTCCCAGAATTCTCAGGAGAAGGCCATGCCCACAGAAGTCTCATTGGCTATCTCCAGATTGACAGCCTAGACTCCACCCCTACACTCTTAATCCTTGCATTGACACCAGATTAGGTGACTACCACAGTCAGTATACAATGGCATATCTTACCATTTCTCCAGCCAAGCAAAACGAACAACCAGGTGCACTATTGAAGGTTCTGCACAAGGGAGGATTTCCCTTCACCATATACCACTCTGTGCAGAACGTTTTATCTTGTAACCAAAGAAATCAAAAAAATCTCACTCACACCTGCACTTCAGTTATTTTTGTTTTAAATAATCATTTTATTAGGGGCTCGTACAACTCATCACAATCTGTACATATGTCATCTGTGTCCAGCACTTTAGTACATATGTTGACTTCATCATTCTTACGACACCCACTTTCCATTTGAGCCCCTGGTGTCAGCTCATTTTCCCCCTCCCTCCCTGCTCCCCCCTTCCCCTGAGCCCCTGATAACTTATAATTTATTATTATTTTATCATATCTTACCCCATCCAATGTCTCCCTCACCCACTTCTCCGCTGTCCGTCCCCCAGGCAGGGAGGCCACATGTAGACCTTGTCCTCTGTTCCCCTTTTATCCCTCTCCTTCCCTCCACCCTCCGGTCATTGCCACTCTCTCCACTGGTCCTGGGAGGTTCATCTGTCTTGGGTTCACTGTATTTCCACTTCCTATGTGTGCCAATGCACCTCCTCCGGTCCAGCCAGATATGTAAGGTAGAATTGGGATCATGGTAGTGGGGGGGAGGAAGCATTTAAGAACTAGAGGAAAATTGCATATTTCATCGTTACTACACTGCACTCCGATTTGCTCCTCACCTCCCCGCAGCCCTTCTTCAAGGGAATTTCCAATTCCCCCAGATGAGCCCTGGGTCCCCACTCTGCACTCCCCCTCATTCACAATGTTATGATATTTTTCTGTTGTTGCCTCATTGCACTCAGTCTGGTGATGGTACATAGCATGTCTACCTGGAAGGGATAGGCAGAATAAACAAGCCAGAATAGAGAACAATGGGATGACAGATCAGGGGAGCATGGGGGGAGGGGTGGGGGGGAGGAAGAAAGAGAGTGTTAACAAGCACATGGACAAGGGAACAACAAGTGATCCAAAATCAATGTCAAGGAGGGTGTGGGAAGCCTTGCAAGGCTGGATCAAGGGCAATGTAACCAAGAGGAGTGCCTAAAACCCAAATAAAGGGAGAACATGATAGTGGGAGAAGAGGAAAGTACAAAGAAACAGAGGAAAGAACTAGGAGGCAAAGGGTACTCATAGAGATGTAAATACAGGCATATAAAGATGTAAATATATTTATATATGATGAAGGGGAAATAGATCTATGTACATATATTTATAGGTCGAGTACTAAGAAAACAGATGGACAGTGAGCCCCTACACAAGTACTCCCCCAACACAAGAACACTTTGTTCTAACAATTTGGTCATCTGAGATGCTCACCTACCTGGTATGATCGCTGAAGACAATGGGTGCACAAGAAAATGTGGTGAAGAAAGCGGATGATGCTTGGCTACCAAAAGATATAACACCTGAAGTCATTGAAGACAATGGGTGCACAAGCAAGTGTGGTGAAGAAAGCTGATGGTGCTCAGCTACCAAAAGATATAGCACCTGAAGCCTTAAAGACCTGAAGATAAACAAGCACCATCTAGCTGAGAGACAACAAAACCCACACAGAAGAAGAACACCAGCCTACCCTTACTCAATCGCTGAGGACAAAGGGGGTGCATTAGCAAAAGTGATGAAGAAAGCAGATGGTGCCAAGCTGTCAAATTACACAGAATCTGGGGTCTTACAGGCTTGGAGACAAATCTGGGGTCTTACAGGCTTGGAGACAAAAAGACAGCCATCTAACTAAGAAACAACAAAACCCACAAGGAAGAAGCACACCAGCCTACCCCGACACGAATGCTGAAGACAAAGCGGGTACATAAGCAAATGCGGTGAGGAAAGCTGATGGTGCCAAGCTGTCAAATTACACAGAATCTGGGGTCCCACATGCTGGAAGATAAACAAGGGGCGATCTAACTGAGAAATAACAAAGCCCACATGGAAGAAGCACACCAACCTGTAAGATGACAAGGTGTGAAAGGGTCAGGTATCAGGCATCAAAGATTTCAGTTATTTTTAAATGTATCTATTTACTCACTTCCATGTAATTTGAGGATATTTATACGTTCATAGAAGAAGCCCGAGTGGCACCATTATTAATGGTTTTGGCTGCTAAACAGAAGGTCAAGAGTTCAAACTCACTAGTTGTCTCATGGGAGAACGCCGTGGCATTTTGCTTTCAGAAAGATTTACAGCCTTAGAAACCCTATGGGACAGTTCTCGGTCATGTCAGTCACTGAGAATCTAAGTCAACTTGACAGCAGTGGGGTTTGGTTTGGTTTAGTTTGGTCTGGTTGGTATACTTTCAGGTATAACCCTACTTTTTACTCCTAGGTTGTTGTTAATACAATTTGTTTCTACTATTCTTTGTCAACGTCTAATAGCGATTTTTGAACTAAACACAAATGATTCTACAACTACAAACACAATAACCTCTTAGATGTCATTCTATTTTTCCATAATACATTCATCATTAGTCGTTTTCACTAAAAATAGTACCTTTCTAAATTTGGGCTTTTCTTTCACTTTTTCCCCTCTTAATCCCTCATGGTTTAGGAAGGATACATTATGAGTGGCGTACTTTTCAGCCCATTGTTGGTGTTGTCAGGTGCCATCATGTCAGTACTGTCAGGACCAGCTCATAGTGACCTTATGAACAACAGGACAAAACATGGCACGGCACGGTGCCTTACTCACAACTAGTCTTATTTTTGAGCCCATTGTTGCAGCCACCGTGATAATCCATCTCATCCAGGGCTTTCCTCTTTTTCACCGCCCTTCTAATTTACCAAGACTGATGTCCTTCTCCAGGGACTGGTCACTCCTGACAACATGCCCAAAGTACATGAAAGGAAATATTGGCATGCATATCTCTAAGGACATTCTGACTGTACTTCTTCCAAGACAGATTTGTTGATTCTTTGGCAATCCAGCGTACTTTCGATATGTTTTGCCAGCATCATCATTCAAATGCACTGATTCTTCTTCTGTCTTCCTTATTCAATGTCCAACTTTCATATGCATATGAAGCAATGTAAACTGCCATGGCTTCGGTCAAACGCATCTCAATACTCAAAACAACTTCTTGCTTTTCAAGCAGATAAAGAGGCCTTGTGAGCTGATTTACCCGATGCAATATGCTATTTGATCTCTTGACTGCTACTTCCAGGAGTATCGATTTTGAACTGAAGCAAGATGAAATCATTAGTTTCTCATGTGAAAGAAAAGTCAATCAGGTATAAAAGTCTAAGGATAAAGCATAATTTTACCTCAGAAACCTGGAAGACTTGATTCATTTTTTTTCTTGCAGTTAATGATTTCAGAGGAAGGCTCAGTCTGAGTCTTATTCAAAACACAAAGGTCCCTTTCCTAATGAATTCCCAAGCTCTGTGAACCTTATCATCTTGTTTGTTTTTGTTTTAATGTCTAGGGTCAATTTTATCTCTTTAATATCGTCCTCTGAATTCTAGGAAAGCTTCTCACATTTCTCTTCCATATGTGATTTATTGCTTTATACAACTTTTTTTTTTTTTTGCCATTTCAATCTTTTACTGCAGATTCTAGTCCTTCTCCTACAGGTCTTAAATCAGGTATCACATTCTACCAATACTCATCTGTCAGTTTGTCCTGCTGTGGTGCTGGAATCTACACCACTGGTCTAAATCCTAGCAGGACAAGGTTTCCTTGGAGCTTCCCAACTAGGACAGACCAGGTGGGGAAAAGCCTGGAAATCTCAGCCTCCAAGAATTACTCCATGGAAGCCCTAGCATTTAAAGTAGCATGTTGTCCAACACAGTGCTGCAAGAGGAGGCCCACAGGAGCCCTAGTATTTAAAGTAGCATGTTGTCCAGCACAGTGCTGCACGAGGAGGCCCACCGGAGCCCTAGCATTTAAAGTAGCATGTTGTCCAGTACAGTGCTGCAAGAGGAGGCCCACAGGAGCCCTAGCATTTAAAGTAGCATGTTGTCCAGCACAGCGCTGCAA
The DNA here is from genome assembly GCF_000313985.2 of Echinops telfairi. Lineage (NCBI taxonomy): Eukaryota > Metazoa > Chordata > Mammalia > Afrosoricida > Tenrecidae > Echinops > Echinops telfairi. Next base: position 22,045,391 of record NW_022111372.1, read on the forward strand.
GAGGAGGCCCACAGGAGCCCTAGTATTTAAAGTAGCATGTTGTCCAGTACAGTGCTGCACGAGGAGGCCCACAGGAGCCCTAGCATTTAAAGTAGCATGTTGTCCAGTACAGTGCTGCA
>NW_022111372.1:22045609-22084456 GCF_000313985.2 Echinops telfairi
AGGAGCCCTAGCATTTAAAGTAGCATGTTGTCCAGTACAGTGCTGCACGAGGAGGCCCACAGGAGCCCTAGCATTTAAAGTAGCATGTTGTCCAGCACAGCGCTGCACGAGGAGGCCCACAGGTTAGAGGGTACTCTAAGTAGTACAATAACTATGGTCAAGAGCAAACGGATTGTCATAAATGGGACACAAGATTAGCAAACTTCTGTTCTATTGTACATGAGTTTGTCATGAGTTTGAATCCACTCAAGGCAGCCAAGAACAACCACCTTACATTTTAGTTACTGTTCAACTTTTCCTTACCTCGTTTTCATTGTAAATTAGGTAGGGGTTGACATTTCAGATCATCAACTCTGTATTCAATGGTTTAAACCAATCATTAAACCTACCAATAACTTATCCCTCACCCATTCCCTGATTTATCTTCTTCTACTTGTGGACTGCCATCTTCCATTTCACCCAAGTTAATACCCATCAGCAATCTAGCCCATCTCATTATCTTCCCTCATTGCTCCTCACCGCCGTTGGCAAAATCCAAGGTCTGTTTCCTCGAGTGTGACAGTCTTGAACTTGGATTTCTTTCCACTTACAGGAGTCTCATGGAATAGTTGACCTTTTGTAATTGGCTAATTTCACTCAGCACACTATTCTCCAGGTCTATCCAGGCCATGAGGTACTTCATGGTTTTGACCTTGTTCTTTATTGATGCACAGTATTCCATTGGATGTATGTTTCCATTCTTCTACTGATGTGAATTTCGATTGTTTCCATCTTCTTGCTATTGTGAGCAGTGCTGCGCTGAACATGGGTGTGCATTCACCTCCGTCTCTCTCAGCTACCAAAACCAAACCAAACCTACTGCTGGGGAGTTGATTCTAAATCATAGCAATCTCCTGCAAGGTTTATGAGATACAGGAGCAGACTCACCTTTCCCCCAAGGAGTAGTTAGTGGGTTTGACCCACAGACCTTGTAATTAGCAGTCCAATGGCTGCCCAAAGCACTTGATCTCCATATTTTCTAGAATTGTACTGTAAGCAAGAAGAGAGTATTTAATTTTTCCCTTTCTTTTTGGAAGGTACTTCTTTTAGAAATGAAACTCAGTTTCAGTGCATTTTCTTTTTTTTTAAATCATTTTATTGGTGGCTCATACAACTCTTATCACAATCCATACATACATCCATTGTATAAAACACATTTGTACATTCATTGCCCTCATCATTCTCAAAACATTTGCTCTCCACTTAAGCCCCTGGCATCAGCTCCTCATTTCCCCCCTCCATCCATGCTCCTCCTCCCACATGAACCCTTGATAATAAATTATTATTTTGTCATATCTTACACTGTCTCTTCACACACTTTTCTATTGTCCATCCCCCAGGGAGGGGGTTATATGTAGATCCTTGTAATCGGTTCCACCTTTCTACCCCACCTCCCCTCCACCATCCCAGTATCTCAACTTTCACCACTGGTCTTGAAGGGATCATCCGTCCTGGATTCCCTGTGTTTCCAGTTCCTATCTGTACTAGTGTAAATTCTCTGTTCTAGCCAGATTTGTAAGGTAGAATTGGGATCATGATAGTTGGTGGGGGGGGGGTGTAAGCAATTAAGAACTAGAGGAAAGTTGTATGTTTCATCGTTGCTACACTGCACACTGACTGGCTCATCTCCTCCCCATGACCCTTCTGTAAGGGGATGTCCAGTTACCTACAGATGGGCTTTGGGTCCTCACTCCGTACTCCCGCCTCATTCACAATGATATGCTTTTTTGTTCTTTGATGCCTGATAACTGATCCCATCAACACCTCGTGGTCACACAGGCTGGTGTGCTTCTTCAATGTGGGCTTTGTTACTTCTGAGCTAGATGGCCGCTTGTTTATCTTCAAGCCTTTAAGACCCCAGACACTATATCTTTTGATAGTGGGGCACCATGAGTTTTCTTCACCACATTTGCTTATGCACCCATTTGTCTTCAGAAATCTTTCGGGGAGGTGAGCACACAATGATGGGATTTTTTGTTCTTTGATGCCTGATAACTGAGCCCTTCAGCACCTCATGATCACACAGGCTGGTGTATTTTCTTTGAGACCATATTGAGGTTTGGGGTTGTGGTTCATCTAAATTTAATGAAAAATAAATCTTATTCTCTTAAGATTCATGCCCTGTCTTTTGGACATTTTACCTAAAAGAAAACATTCAGATTTGAAATGGAAAGATTAATTGTTATGCATTACATATCTGCTTGGCTATTTTAGAGGCTGAGAAAACGGAGACGTGTGAATGCTGGGAAGAGCCAGCCCAAACACTATTGTCCCCGCTGCTGAGAGCACTCTTCAGCCTTTGCTTGTGTTCAGTTTAACCCTAATGGCAGATATTCACGGCACACATTGCCCAGTTTGTCCAACCAGTATTTTTCATAGCATAAAAAAGACTATGTGTCTACAAACATCTCACCTCCCTGGTAGGTTTTGCTTGGTGTGAAGTCTATATCAACCCCAACACTTTTACAACTCATGAATAAGGTACATGATGAGGGAGAATATTCTACCTTTTCTATGGTCCACAAAGGAGCCGTGGTGATGCAGTGGGTAAAGTTCTTGGGTAAGAACTGAAAGGCTTGTGGTTCAAACCCGCCAGCTGCTCTGTGGAAGAAGGATGTGGAATCTGCTCTGCAAAGATGCATTGCCTTGGAAACTCTGCTTTATCCTGTAAGCTGACTGAGTAGGAATCTACTGAATGGCAGTAAGTTTGGTTTAAGGATTTAGGGTCCACGACAAGAGGGCTCCGCTGAATCACCCTGTGGTATCTTGGAAGAAAGATCAGGGAGCCGCTGCTGCTGCTGTAAAGACTGCAGCTGTTGAAATGCCCATGGAGCACAGTAGGACTCTGAGACATGAACGGTCACTTGAGACTGCATGAACCCAATAATGACTGGTTTGCTGTTGTTTAATGATTTTGTGTTTTGGCGGGGAAGTGGGACAGAGGGTCTGAAGTGACCCAGAATGTTCACTACACTCCTCCATTAATCATCACTGAAAGATCTCTCAGTGTATCAGGAAGCCCTTGTTTTGCCTTATTTCACTTTGGCAGAATTGGCAAGAAAATATTCACTATATCCAACTTTTTCATAGTAATTTCAAGTGATGGTGTCTACTTCTTGATCTATTTGTACCTCCTCAATTATTTTTATGGGACTCTAAGGTCAATGTCAAGTATTTGCAAAAATTATCACCATCATTGTTATCTGGAAGACAGGATATAGGTATTTTAAAACTAAGCAATCATAATGAGATAAAAATTCCCAATTTTCCCAAATGGCTTAGCCATGAAGAGAGAAAAGTACTGTGGGAAAGAGCATCTTGAGCTATTTTATTCTTGCTAAGTCTCAGATGTTAATTCTGTCATTGTGGTGAGCCATTTCCTTCAGTCTGCTTTTAGCGCAATTTTCAGGTGAGTAACCTCAAACTGTAAACTAGCCCCATTGCAGCAAAGAACTATGAAACTTTCCACTCTCCTGTGAAATAAGATGATTTGTGAGTAGCATAACCCAAACAAGATTTCTCAGAGTTGTTTATTTGCTTCTTCTGTGATAACTTTACTCAATTGAGTGTCTGGAGCATTCTAATGTTAATCTAGGAGAGAAAAAAATAAAAACAGCACCAAGAAAAGGGCGGTTATTATTATTATTAAGTAATAATCCATTTATGGGCATGCATGTGCATTGTGTTCCATATTACATTGTAAAAAAAATTGAGATGGAATAAGCATCTTTCTTAAAGTCCAAAATCTTAAAATATATACAGGATGAGTTTTCCCATGATTTGTGGGATGAATAGGAATTATTATTCTTTAACAACACATTTCAAATGCTTCTTAAGAGTGAGAAGTATTTCCTGGTAGTTTTCTATTCATATTAAGTAACCATGTGATCTGATACATCAATGGAGAATAGAGCAAATAGAACCCCCCCCCCAAAAAAAAAAATAATAACCACTTCTAAATTTCTACAAGTCTGTGAGCTGACAAAGGAGTACCTGGAAAAATACAGGGAATTGCTGCCACCAAGCTCCAGCTTTGGGAAGGAGATCCTCACTTTCCTGGCCCTATTCTCGCTGTCCTGGTGCCCAAGAACAACCTGCACAAGAGAATGGTCAACACAATCTCTTCGGCCTTTTACTCTTATTCCTCAAACAGAATAAAGTTCATGTTTCTTAAGGGTCCCTTATAAGCAGCTCAGACCATCTGATAGGCAAAATGAATGATATTACGAAATTCTACATCACCAATTTAATCATGCATGGCTAATGATATTGCCTTGTATCAGTTAAAATAATATGATGTAACAAACCACCCCAAAACATAGTGGCTTAAAATAATATGCCTTGATTCACTTAAGAAGCAATGGGCTGGTTGGTTTGGCAGGATTCACCAAAGAAGTTTTTCTGGCTTCATCAGGTATGGTACTTACATACACTGTGGTCAATTTGAGTCTTAAGAGTGAAGGGGTGGAGTTCAGCCTGTCACTCATGTCCCAGCTTGATGATCGCATTTGGAGGCTCTAAGGAGATAAAGAGCTCACTGGAGGTGGGACACACACACTCCCTGTAAGACTTTCCTGTGGAGAAGACACATGGAGCTATGCTAGAATCCTGGAGTTGGAAGAGCCACGTGGACACCCTTGCCTGTGCTGAGATGCTTCCACTGCCACTGGATCCACAAGACTTCCCACCCACTGGCCTTTTCTCTTCCTGCATTCAGCATCATTGCATGTGTTGCATGAGTCTGAGGAGGAATTTACAGATTGGTATTGGGCATATGGGCTAGTATCAGACTTATGTACTTGATCTGGACTGAGCTGGGATGGTTTCTTAATGTACAATTACCCTTTGATATAAAACTGTCACTTACACACATATGAGTATCTCTGAATTTGTTTCTCTAGTCAACTCAGATGAACAAAATAGGGCTCCCGTTCAAGGTAAGGGTGTCAGGCTTATAACGGATCTAGAACACCCTCAGCTAGGGTGATTTGAACATTTGGCTCTGCTGTACATGTTTCATCCTATCGCTGGACATCCACACATGGTCTCATGATAATCAGAGAGGAGCAAAAGAGTTGAGTCAAAATATGCAAGCTCATGTTCAGGTCTCTGATTAAATCATTTTACTCACCTTCCATTGTCCAAAGCAAGTCAGACGGCTGAATTCAAAGTCAAAGGTGAAGCAGAATGCCCGACCCAGAATTAGAAGGTAAGCAGTACACAGTCAGGGTATAGAATCAGACCACTGATGCAATCAGTCTACCATGCACTGTCATCAAGTCACTTTGTTCGCATAAGCAGCCCACCTAGGGTTTCTGACGCTTTGTAAATCTTTGTGGGACCAGATAGTCTAATATGGTGAGTTTGAACTGCTAACCTTGAAGTTACCAGTCCAATGCTCATCTGTCAGTGCCAGCAGGGCTCTGATAATAATTAATGCGAATCATTAATATCAAGCAATTGGTCTCTTTTTTGAGCCAATGAAATGCTGAATAGACTGTTTTATGAACTTACCTAGTCCTTGATTTAGAGGCCCTGGTGATACAGAAGGTTAAATATTGGCTGGCTAATCACAAGATTGGCAGTTCCATCTCACCAGCTGCTCAGCAGAAGAAAGATGAAGCTGTCTGCTCCCACGAGGATTTGCAGTCTTAGAAACCTCATGCAGCAGTTCTCCTCTGTGCTATGTAGATTTTCTGTAAGTCAGAATTGACGCAATCGTAGTTGGTAACCCTTGATCCGTGCTCACTGCCGGCTGCCATTAAGCCTTCTCAGACTCCCAGCAGCCTCATGTACAGCAGAACAACGTTACCTGGTCCTACATTACCTGGTCCTACGCATGCTCAAGTATGTGCTCACATGCATTGTTATAGCCATTGTGTATGTGTCTTTAGTGCCTTCCAACATAGAGTGTTCATCTTCCAGCACTATGTAAGACAACTTTGTGTTCTCATATTTAGGGTTTTTGGCAGCAGGGCTTTCTTCCCAGTCTATCTTCGTGTGCGAGTACCACCAAAACCTGCCCATCATGCGTAATGCTAATGGTACTTGAAATGACAGTGGCATAGCTTCCAGCATCATAGTAACATGCTAGCCACCACAGCACAACAAACAGGCAACCAGTGGTGAAACCTTTGGTTTAAGGCCCTCAAATCTGAAACCAGCTTGTTAACCGGAAAAGAGTTGCGAGTCACTAAATAACTATAAACAGCAAAACATGAAATTTGAGATACATGATTCTGATTCAATCACTATAGGTAAATAATTTCTCATAGTAAACAAAACTAACTCATATCCCAGGAGTACAGGCAAGTAAGTGGTAAGTCCACTTGTGTTCTTAACAGACCCAGTGAATAAATTATTCTCTAGCAAAACAGGAGTCGTGAGGGAGGGGGGAGCGGGGAGGGAGGGGAAAAATGAGGACCTAATGCCGGGGGTTTAAGTGGAGAGGACATGTTTTGAGAATGATGAGAGCAATGAATGTACAAATGCGCTTTACACAATTGATGTGTGTATGGATTGTGATAAGAGTTGTATGAGCCCCTAATAAAATAATTTTTTAAAATTAACACACACAAAAAAAATAAGAGCATACAAAATAAACTGAGAATCAAAGAGACGTTTGCTCAAAATAGTTATGTAAAATGCATATGAAGGGCTTCTCATAGTTTGGGGTTCACTGGACGCTCTGGAGTCAAATTCTGTCCCTACCTTAGGTTTGGGAGCTTAGTTGCTGCCTAGATCCCTGCTAGCTATACACTGGTGAGCAGCTTGAAGGCACCAGACAGTCCAGTGGGGGGAAGACTGGGCTCTCTGCTCCTGCAAAAAGCTACAGCCTTGGAAACCATCAGGGGGGTGACCGCCTGCCCTGCGGGGTCGCTGGGAGCCAACATTGTCTCCATGGCAGAGACTTTGGTTTGGATTTTGGAGTAGTTGCATACATTTGGTTGAAATCAAAATTTTCTTCTGAAAAATTTAATCTGAGTCCAATTTTTCAGGTTTTTTGAGTAGTTGAGTTATAATTGGACTCTATTTCCCACTTCCACTAGCCAAAATAGAAAGCCCAAGTTGCTTGGGATAGTATATATATATATTGCTTGGGATTATATATATACACACACACACATATACATATATAATTTCCTTAGGAGGAGATGGTGAAATAAGTCAAATGATTAGTATTAATGCTTTTCCAATAAATTCAGAAATAAATGTTCTTGATCATTGGCATAAACTATGTGTATTAGTCCGGGTAAACTGGAGAAACAAATTTATAGACACTCATATGTGTATAAGGAAGAGCTTTATATACAAGAGCAGTTGAATATTGAGAAAACATCCCAGCCCAGTCCAGATCAAGTCCATAAGTTTGATATTAGCCCATATGTCTGATACCAATCTATAAAGTCCTCTTCAGACTCAGGAAACAAATGCAGTGATGTGGAATGCAGGAAGATCACAGGCCAGTGGGTGCAAAGTCAGTTACAATAGAAGCATCTCAGTGCTGGCAGGGGTGTCCATGTGGCTGCATCAGGGTAGGTCCATGTGGCTTCTCCTCAGGGATGTCTCACAGGAAGTGAGCAGACAGAGTCTCTCTGGACTCTAAGGTGGAAACACAGGAATTCCCAGACTTCTCAGGAGAAGGCCATGCCCATACAGAGGACTCATTACCTATATCTTGATTAACAGGGCATACATACTCCGCCCCTTCGTAATCCTCTCAAATTGATACCAGAATATGTAACTACACCTCTATGTATATTCTTCTGTAAACTCTTAATCTAACCATTTGACTTGAATTTTGATGACTTGATGACATGGAATTCTCATCACATTTGGTAGAGCCACAACTGTGGAACTATTTAAATGACAACTGATTGGATTTTACATAGTCCACACTTCTTCCCCACTGCATGTTCAAAACAGTAAAGTGATGGTAATGGTAGTCGCTTCTAGCCCAGATAACTTTGAATAACACAGTTCTATCAAAGCAGCAGAATTATACCCTCTTCCAGGATCAATTCATTTCTGGCTGGTTATTCATAAAGTTTCTCTCCTCTTCCTTGATACATTTGTCTCTTTGTCTAGCCAGGAGAGGGTGGAACATTTTCTCTAAGAAATTGCTGCAATACCAATTTTAACTCTCATTTTTCTTTTTGAGACTGAAGTATGGAAGCAGATCACACAATACAAATCCAAGCACAGGGTGATAACAGCCCTGACAGTAGCAGGCACCCTTTTATCCAATTTCCCTTATCATCACCTGGGCTGTTTAAGGGGGCTGGGAGGGGGGAGGGACAGAGATGCTTTTAGGAACCAGAGAATATAGCACTGTCTCCTCATCCACAGAAAATCCTACACAATGTTAGTAACATAGTCCCTTTCAGAGAGTCTAAATTTACCAAAAACTCTACATGTATCTATCCTTTGTACGCCGGAGACATCCCCTGCCTTCCCTCATTTTTTGTCCCTAGCTGTGATATGGAATGAAAAAGATTATGACAGTAGCTCTTTATAACAGAAGGGTCTATTTCTTTCCAGATCTAATACCGGTTCAATTTGAAAAATCACTCACATGAAAGATAAGGAAACATCACCATTACAATTTTGTGTGAAAGTGTCAAGAAAAATTTTTACGCAATTTTCAGTGTCTCTTCCTACTCTTGAAAAACAACCAATGTTTTTTAACTAATAACAGAAATGTACCACATTAACTAAAATAGCAAATATGATTTTCCATCTTTTTCTCTCACTGTCAAAACACCCCTGAAAGTCGTCTATGTCTTCTTTCTATATCCTCCCCCACCTGCTCCTGCATTAAACCTCTAAATTCTGGCTTCCGCCTCAGCGATATTACTGAAATTGTTCTCTTGAAGGTCAGCAACGAATGTTTTATTTCTTTTTACTTGTTATATCATAAAATACAATCTCTGGCTGGCACAAGTGATTAAGCACTCAACTGCTAACCATGAAGCTGGCAGTTGTATCCCACCCAAGACACCCACCCCAGAGAAAGGTTCGATAATCCGCTTCCCAAAGGTCACCGCCTTGAAAACCTAACGGGATGCAGTTCCACCATAGAACACAGGGGGCGCCAGGGCAGGAACCGCCGCGACTGGTAGTTTTCAGGGGGGTTTTATTGTAAAGCATGACAGAAATGTGGGTGAAGGGAGGCAATGGACAGTGTAAGATACGAAATAAAAATATTTAATTGATCAAGGATACACGAAGGTGGGAGGGTGGGGGAGGGAGGGGAAAAAAGAGGAGCTTATACCAAGGGCTCAGGTAGAAAATGCTTTGGAAATGCAGGTGGCAACATATGCACAAAATATGCTGGATACAGTTGATATATGGAATGCCACAAGAGCTGTCAGAGCCCCCAATGAAGTGATCAAAAGAAAAATCATAACACGCAGTGATCATAGGGATGGGACAGGGATGGGTACTTTTTGTTTCCTTTGTCAGTGGGGCTGCAGCAGCGAACTACAAATAATAGAGAAAATGGAATGAGACAAAAACATTCCGCTCCATTAACGATTGCAAGGAACACTTACGTAACCATCTCCCAGGACAAAAACAAAACAAAATCATTGTCAGTGCTCCAGCGCACTCTTCCACACCTCCTCCCTCTTCCCGAAGACGGCTACTCTCCTTATGCCTGGCCCTGAGTGCAGTCCGCCCGTGCTTGAACTGCCCTCGGACAGACTGTCTGCCTCATTCAGGGATGGGGGGCATACGGATTTATGCACTGAGCTGCCAGTCACAAAGTCAGCAGTCTGAGACCACCAGGTGCTCGGTGGGAGGAAGATGCGGCTGTCTGTTCCAATAAAGTTACAGTCTCAGAAACCCACAGGGGCAGTTCTACCCTGTTCTATTAAAAAAAGAAAAATCAAACTCGCTGTCATTGAGTCAATGCTGACTCATAGCGACCCCCTATGGGTTTATGGGACTGCAACTTTTGGTGGAAGTAGAACGCCCAGTCTTTCCCCCGCACTCTGTCCTAAAGGGTGGCTATAGGTTAGCATTTACTTGATCGCCCTGAGGTGCAGCAGTACATTCATTTATTTTCATTGTTGTATGGATAGTTGTATTGTTACCTATTCTCTCTCTTTCTTGAGGGAGTCAAAGTACAAATGTGCTTGACACAATGGATTTTTGTATGGATTGTGATAAGAGTTTTACAAGCCCCCAATAAAATGATTTTTAAAAACAATTAACTCTTAAACATTGTAAGACATGAGCTAGAGAACATTATGCTTAGCAAATTCAGTCTAACTTACAAAGATAAATATTTATTATCACCATTGTTATATAAGTAAAAAACAAAGAAGAAGCATGGTTTGTACACCGATAGACAAGACTTTGATGTCTACAAGGAGGCCAAAAATGGAGCCAGGAACAGAGTAGGGAAGGGGGGGGGGACAAAAATGGAGTGCATAACAGGATATTGTTGTTGATTTCATTTCTTTACGTGCATTATATATATAGTATGTCTCTTTAATAACAAAACAAAAATCCCTCCATATTCCTTATCCCTGACCTAAATAGTGATTTGAGTGGCTTAAAAAGAGAGATGACATATGACAAAATAATAGAAGGTGGGGGGATGTCGGACAGTATAGCATATGACAAAATAATAATTTATAATTATGAATTCATAAAAATAATTTATGAATTATGATGAGTTCATGAGGGAGGGGGAGGGGGCAGGGAGGGAATAATGAGGAGCCAATATTAAGGGCTCAAGTAGAAAGCAAATGTTTTGAGAATGATGATAGCAACAAATGTACATATGTGCTTGACACAATGGATGGATGGATGGATTGTGATAAGAATTGTATGAGCCCCCAGTAAAATTATTTTTAAAAGAGGAGACAGAGAGAGAGAGAGAGAGAAAAGTAAAATTAAAATGGACTTGAAATCTTTAGTGACAGATAAATGCAGCTCAAAAATAAATAAATGAATGATCCACACAGGGATGCTACAAATGTTAGGGGCTCTCACTGTCATCCATAACGTTCTGCAAACTGGGTGCTCAGAATTTAAACTCTAATACTATTTCCTCCACTGGCCTTGCATTTCATTATTTGCAATCCTTGAATAACACAGGCTGGTGGGCTTCTTCTGTGTGGACTGAGCTATCACTTCACCTGTATGGTGCTGTTTTAAGACAAGCCTTTAAGACCCTGGAGCCCATTCTTCCTGAGAAGTGGGCGCCATCTGATTTCTTCACGACGCTTTGCCAAAGCACCTATACCTTTAGTAAGGGCAGGTAGCAAATAGGACCATATCATAATAACTAATTGTTCTTAGATCTGAGCTATGATTAGGGCTACACATATCTCTTGATACATAAATATATGTACATGCTGGGTAGCTAGGAATAAAATATCAAAATTGTGGATGATAATATATTAATGCTGCAAGTGGTAACAGCAAGAAGAAGAAGAAGAAGAAGGCCATCAGAGAGATGGATTGACACTGTGGCTGCCACCAAGAGTCAAAGATAGCAACTGTGAGGAAGGCACAGGGCCAGGCCGTGTTTTGTTGTGTTGTGCGTGGGTTTCTATGGGTCAGAACCAATCTGACAGCACCCCATAACAACCACCCTCAACAATAGGCTCAAAACTAGCGAGGACTTTGAGGGTGGCACCGCGGTGTTTCATTCTGCTGTACAGAGAAGTCAGTGTGCTTCAGAACTGACTTGATGGTGCCTAACAACAACTAAACCCAATTCACTGCCACTGAGCCAATGCCACCTCTAGGGCAGGGTAGAACTGCCTCTGTGGGTTTCTGAGACTGTAACTATTATAGGAGTCGGAAGTCTTTCTCCCTTGGAGTGGCTGGTGGTTTTGAATAGCTAACCTTGTGACTTGTAGCCCAGAGTGTAACCATTTTGGCACTAGGGCTCCTATCCAAAACTTAAAGGCAAACTTAAAGCAAGCTAGATAACAAAAGCTGTTCTATTCAAGAAAACTATGATAAAAATAACCACTAACTTCTCAGTCAGAAAAACAAAACAGAACAGAAGGCAGTGGCAGGAGACGTTTCAAGGTATGAGATAATCTATAACCAGCCAAAATACTCTTCAAAATTGGTGACACAAGAAACACCTTTAGAGTAATAAAACTAAGAAAATTCATCCATCGAGAATTTTTTTTAATGTTTCAAAATCAAGGAACGACTGGAAATGATGGGAAGTGGTTACAGCACACCAGAGAATAACAGAAGCCCTTGGCTTTGGCCTTGGCCCCAGTTCCTCATCAAGACGCTGTCTCTGTGGAGTGGGGATCGGAGGCGTGCATACTCTAAAGGAGCAGCGCAGGCCACCGGAGGTAGAAAAGAGGAACAACGGTAGAGGACTGACGTGAACCAGTGGGACAAGCTAGACTCCAGAAACAAAGAGCCGGCTGTGCTGGTGATAAGGTAGGGAATTGTTCTAGAAGCATTCAAATCACAGGAAAAGGAAGGACTACTCCATACAAGATGGTGTTGGCATTACGGACAAGTCATTTGGAAGCGGTAGATTGTTTTCTTATCTCCCCTTTTCATAACACCTAAATAAACCCAGATGGCTCAAAAGTTAAACAATTATAAAAATGGCAAGGCATTGCAATAGTAGTGTGTAGTTTAGCATTCAATCCCAGAAGTACCTGAGCAACTGGAGGCCAATTTTAGGAGTTATATTCCATGCTTGTAAATGCTGGAAAATGCGAGCTTGATAAGGAAATAGCAAAGTTAGGTCCGAGTTTGAACAATTAGGTTGAAGGGTGATGCTGTATGTTTCTTGCTTGCTCTGCCTAATACTGTCCTCAGGTCTACCCTAAGACTTCTGTAAATATTTTATTGATCAATTCAACCAAAATGCTGTATTTCCTCCTAGAAGACAAGGAAAAGTACTTCCATGAAGTTTCCATTTAGAAAAAGTATGCTATTTGTCAAACCTTTCATCCTTCCATCTGTTCTCAATATTGTTCTATTGCAAATAGGATTAGCTTAGGAACGCATCTGCATTTTACATTAGATAGCATAAGAAAGAAGGATCTAAAAAGTTTGTTTTCGATATTCTGTATTAAACACCTATTCTGTAGACTTTAATGTGCATATGGATGTTTAGAAGCTGATATCACTTAATCTATTTCCTATAAATGGCAGGATCAATAAGAGTTATGGTATCACGTACTTGCACAGCATGTGTTTTATAAATATTTCAAATGGATTTCACTCTCAAAAAAGGAAAAGTCCAAAAGCAAATACATTATTAGCTCACAATTTGCTGTTACTGGTTTCAGAAGTCCTGAGCCCTGGGTTCACACACCGGACTTTTCATGTTGCCTTCTGCTTGGGTTTAGGCTTACAACCCAGAAGTCTAGCAGGCCGGTGACTAAATCTAATCATTGTATTTTCAGACTCTGAAATACCATTAAAACCAGAGTCTTTAACCTTCTGGATTTGTTGTTATTTTCATTAGTGGTCCCGAACTCATGGCGACCACATGCACAATCAAAAAACAAAACACTGCCTGGGCCATCTCCATGTCAACTGAGGGTTGGACCCGGTGCTCCTTGGAGCTTACATTCACTGGTTTTCTGCCACGGATTGCCAGGCCTTTCCTCTGGTCCATCTTGTCTCAAAGCTCACTAACAAAGGATTAGTGCCTGTGCATGAATTGAACCGAGGTCTCCCTCATGGGAAGTAAGAATGCTGTCACTGCTTCCTTTAGAATCCATGTGCAGTTTTCAATGGAAACTGATTTTTTGGAAATAGATCACTAGGGGAGTTTTCACTGGGTGAACTCAACCCCCTACCTTCTCACCCCCAGGAGACAGTATTTCCCATTTGCACCACTCTGTGGTTCCTGCCTAGAGCTGGGAGACCATTGCTCTGCCTAGTTGAAGTGAAAACAGACCGGCCCAGAATCGCCAAACGGATCTGAAAGGACCACTCACTTAAAATAGCCCCCCCGCACCTTTGCCAACAGTTTTTGAATGTTACTATGATTGCTGGGGTGAGGGGAAATCTCATTGTTGTTTGAATTTGTGTCTCTCTAGTTGCTCATCAAACACTCGCTGCCATTGAGTTGATTCTGACTCGTAGAGATCCTATGAGCCAGAGGCGGAGTAGAACCGGCCCTGAAGGTTTCCAAGACAGTACATCTGAACCGGAGGAGAAAGCTTCATCTTTCTCCCCACTAATCATGGTGATTAACAGCATTTCGTCTCGTGTTTTGCCCCATCTGAATGTGTCTATCCGTACCCTCTGCCCATTTTTAATTGTATTGTTTTCCTTTTTGCTATTGAAGTGTTGAAGCCTTTTACCATTTTTAGAGATTATATGTCATTGCTAAAAAACCATTTCTCCGCAGATGCTCATTTGTCTATTTAGGAGAAGTTTTTGATCTGCTTAAGTTTTAACTTGTAAAAGTTCCCCTTTGCCTAACGTATCTTCTGTTACTTGTGCATCAAACTATGTTTGGTAGTCTAATTATTCCATAAATTAGGGTCTCTATCTTGCCCCTAGAGTGGTGGAACCCCCATAGACTATAACCTTTAATAACCCTTCAATCCTGGAATTGAATGCACCCCCCTGGCTCAACTTTCAGCCAAACAATAGACCTAAAAGGTGAGTAATAACACCAGGCAGGTAGGCATTCCTTAAACAGTGGTTCTCAACCTTCCTAATGCAGTGAGCCTTTAATACAGTTCCTCATGGTGTGGTGAACACTAACCATAAAATTATTTTTGTTGGTACTTCACAACTGTCATTTTGCCACTGTTATGAATCAGGCGACCCCAGTGAAGGAGTCATTCGACCCCAAAGGGGTCGCAACCGGCAGGTTGAAAACCACTGCCTTAGCGCCATCAGCTGTGAGCGATCTAAAGGACAGGATTTGCCATGAGAGAGAGCTCAGAAGACAGGAAGGAAGAGCAAAGAGGGTGAATGGCGAGAGTAAACACGGAGGGGGGAAGGGGGTTGCCGTTGCACTGCAATCCATGTCATGAAATAAAACATGTATGAATGTAAAATCAATTTGCTCTGTAAACTCTACTCTCTCTCTAGTCGCAATAAAAAGTAAAACATTCAAACAGTTATCCCCCTATACATGGCAATAAGTGGAGATTCATTCGCGTTGACATGCGTTTCTTATAAAATGCAACTGGGAGAGAACCATGTTTGCAAGGAGGATGGCAAACTGGACATATGTTCAATCTCTGCCCAGGTCGTCTTTCTTTCCATGCGCTAGTGGCGGAGTGGCTCCGAGTCCTCTGCCAACCGCAAGGCCCGCAATTTAAAGCCGCACTCTGCCCTTGCGGGAGGAAGATGGGGTGTGCTGCTCCTGTAAAGAGTAAGTCTTGGAAACCCGCAGGGGCAGGTCTCCCCGGTTCTACATGGTCACTGAGAGTCAGAATAGATTTGTTGGCAGTGAGGTATTTCATTGTTGTTGTTACTTCTTCATTTCTAATAACACTCGTGATGTGCAAAGGTCAATACATACAATTTGGATGTTTTCCTTCTATCAAATATGAGAAGCCGTCAAAAGCTCATTAAAATAGAATGAAAAGATAATAGAATTTTTCCTATGAAATTGTTGAAGCTCTCTCATATGAATGTATGAAATGTCGTAAGAATATATTCATTACACAAATGGTCTCGGGAAATTAGACAACATTGAAAAACTAATATATTTGCCCAAATTCAAGAGCTATTTTGACTATGCCAAAAAGCACGGGTCCTTGCAAGTCTGGCTAGACCAGAGGACGTACACTGGTACAGATAGGAATTGGAAACACAGGGAATCCAGGGCGGATGATCCCTACAGGACCAGTGGTGTAAGTGGCAATACTGGGAGCGTAGAGGGAGAGTGGGTAAGAAAGAGGGAACCGATTACAAGGAATTATATGTGACCTCCTCTCTGGGGGACGGACAACAGAAAAGTGGGTGAAAGGAGACGTCAGACAGGGCAAGATATGACAAAATAACAATTTATAAACTATCAAGGGCTCATGAGGGAGGGGGGAGTGGGGAGGGAGGGGAAAATGAGGACCTAATGCCGGGGGTTTAAGTGGAGAGGAAATGTTTTGAGAATGATGAGGGCAATGAATGTACAAATGTGCTTTATACAATTGATATGTGTATGGATTGTGATAAGAGTTGTATGAAAAAAAAGAAAGAAAGAAAGCAGAAAAAAAAAAAAAAAAGCAAGGAGCCCTGGTGATGGAGTGGGACATGTTGGGCTGCAAGGTTCGTGGTTTGCAACCACCAGGGACTACACGGGTGTTGTACTCTCAGAAACCCACGGCAGTTCTGCTCCGTCTTCTCAGAGCACTATGCGTCAGAATGGACCCTTGGCAGTGTGGTTTACGCCTAGAGTCCCCGTGGAGCGACAGCTGAGAACTCCACCGTTTGAGTGCAGATCACACCCCCAAGCAGCTCCCAGGAAGAAAGACCTGGCAACCGACTCCTCCAAGGATTACAGCCGGAAACCCTGTGAGGATTTTCCACGGAACCTGTAGCAACAACACACATGTCTAAAGCAGACAGAGAGGATAAGAAATAGAGAAGACACATAAAAAGACAAACTACTAACAGAGCACTAGAGGCATTTTAGAAGGAGCCAAGCCTGTGAAGCCATTTACAATCAGTGGCTGATGCGGAGGTTGGCGATTGCCACCTGCACAGCAGGTCATGGCAGAAAAGGCCTGGTGAGCAGACTCCGTAGTGATTAGAGTCGCAGAAACGCGACATAGCAGGCAGTTCTGCCCTTTAACACGAGGGTCTACATGAATCAGAGCCTGGCTAGGTGAGAGCTAGCACAAGAACAAGGCTCATTTTATATGCCTTGAAATGAAACTAAGTCTGTTACATAACTTCATTGATAAAAAAGATAGATAATTGATTAAAATAATTTAGTTTTGAGATGCCAGATACTCCTATTTTGTCTTCATGCTCTTCGTCCTTCCATTTTCTCACTTGAGAGTGGAGAGGTAATGCCCTGAAATCAGCTTCTGACTTTACTAGAGAATATCAGTTGTATAAAGTTGTATGTTTTGACATTTCAGGAGCAGATGGTCTTATTTGAAATGCTCCAGCACTCTGTAACCCAGCAGCTTGAAAGCCATACCTGAACTAAGGTAAGGAAAAGCAGATTAAATTTTCTGATCTCTGAGGGTTTCCAAAGGGCAAATTCCATGAGCTGAATCTCTGGTTGGTCTGGGGTGGAGGGGAGGCTCCCAGGGAGCTGGGGGAGGACGGGCTGTGGGGAGTGGAGGCAATCAAGGTCGGTGGAGGATTACGAGGCAGCATTGATATGATGGCTGCCCACAAGGCACTACGCTGGCCAGAGACAGGAGAGTAATGTCCCGATAAGAGTGTATTGGTTGCAATAGCACTACCAGGCTTTGAGGAAAAACACCAGCAACCTTATAAACAAGAATTTAATTTTAGTCGCTCTCCTGTCTCTTTCAAAAGAGGCCAGGTTATTCAAACAAAGTCATACACTTGATTAATACAATAGACCTCCACTAAGGCACTTTGCTACACAGATCAAGAACGTTAAATGCAACAAGCGAAGCTTCTTTCCCAAAGCATAAAATGACATGACATAACTTAAAAAAAAAACTCAAGAAGGAAGTGCTAAAGACATCCGTGAACATCAAAGATGGTGTGTTGCTATTGACCACTCCATCCAGGAGTACTGCACATATGGTACTGTCCCTGGCCATTTGATAGCTAGGATTAGTTTGTTCACTAGGTGCCAGTTACGGTTTTAACTAATTTACGCCTTACAGCAACCAAATGAGGTGAGTCCCACTTTCAGAGGTACATAAATATTCCATAGGTGGCAGAGTTGGGATCAAGCCTACACAATCTGTCTGGTCCACACCTGTTATTAGCTACTATTGAGCGGGCCCTCAGCTCATGGAAGCCCCACATGCAACTGATTTCGACACACATGGACCTTGTAGGGTTTCTGAGACGGTGAATCTCTATGGGAACAGACAGCCTCATCTGTATCCTGCGGAGCAGCTGCGGGGTTTGGTTTCCTAACCCACAGCACCACGAGGGCTTCATAACACCTGGAACGAAAACAGGACCTTAGTTGTTCAGAAGTATTTCAGAGGTTCCTCCAAAGAGAAGATGGCCGAGCCTATCGAGGAACCACTGGGTATGTCTTCCGAACTATCCCTTAGCATTTAAAGAAGTGAACTAGGCCCCCTAAGAAAACACCCCACTGCCTGCAACAGGCTCCGTCAACCTAATGTAGAAGCTAGGCATGGAACTCAAGTTCGTTCAAGCCTCTTCATTTTCCAGTGGTTCACTGAGATCCCTTGATCAAGCAGTGCCCTTCCACTGGACTAGGTGTTCTTACCTGCAAATTGGAGGGTTCAACTCAATGATGCTGAAGGTACTTCACAGATGGGTATTTAGAGGAAGCCTCCAAATTACAAATGAGATCTCTTTCTAAGTCTGTCCTTAAGTCTAACCTGTACATATGTCAGAACAGTTAGGTAATATGAACAGTTAGGCTCAGTTCACATCTAATGTGAGTTGGTCGGATGTCTGCCTAATATGTAGTATGTAGTGTACTTTCTATGCATAAAACACTAAGGAACACTTCCAGATATACGAAAACATTTTTAACATAGTAACACCATGATAATAATGCTTCATTAATGTGCATTCCGAGTATTTTCAGTTTGTTCTTGTGAATCACTGTATCTTCCCATGACATATATGGGAAAGACTCCACAATCCCCAGATGGACAGCGGTAGACCTTCTCCTGGGTTCATGCCTTGCTCTGCGTGCAACAGTAGTTAGTGTCTCATTCCTCTTACAGCCAGATTCTCCTCCACTCCCATCCTTTGAGCCTGATGCCCAGTTCAGGCTCCATGCACAGTGGGGGGAGCAGTTGCAGTAACACAGGGGATACACAGGATCTGGAACTAGGTTCAGAGCCATTATGTCACTCCTGACACAGAACAATGTCAAAATAACACCTGACTGGGCCATACCCATCCGCATCTCACCTTCAACCTCTCGGCCAGCCCCAGATAGAGCCCTAGCTGGCTCCTGGTGTATGGTGGAGGCATCAGGCGGATGCCTGCCCTGTGCTTCCTTCATCGCCTCTGCCTTCCAGGCTGGATTCAAGGCGGGAACTGTCTGGGCTGAGGTGGATACATACAGTGCCTGCTGGCTGCTGTAGAACAAGTCAGGCATGAGACAGGACACCACTTAACCCCTTTCCATGCATGATCTCTGTGTTTGCTCACAAGAAAACCTATTTTGGGTTTGGTTCTTAACTAAAAATTGCACATAAATTGGATGTTCATCATTTAGGAACTGCCTATAAACTTGAATGTGTAGATGAGATGAACTTGGAAGAGTCTTTGGGATTGGTCCTTGGGAAGAACAGTCCTGAGACTAGAACTTACACTATGGGGAAAACAGCCCCCAACCCGTCCCATCGCCTCCTCTCCCCCATGGAAAAGAGAACCCAGTAAAAACAATCACCAAAGTCTGTTTATGGGCTCTCAAATCCACTGGACAAGATGGCAAGGATGTTGGAACAATGCACATAGAAGGGGTGAGAGGAAATGTGCTAATCACACCATCGTACCAGGGTGAGGATGAGACTCACAAGGTGACAAGGGCACACATTTAAGGAGGCAAGCCCGTGAAAGTCCTGCAAGGGATGTAAGCAGTGCCTCCTTAAGGGTTGTGCCCCAGGTGCCCAGCTTTCACGAATCACACAAGTACAAACTCAGTCCTTGCACCTTACTTTCTTCAGATGTACATCCTAGAATACATGACTCATCCTGGCCCAGGCCTGATATTAGTGTTGCGAGCTAGTGTATTCCTACATGTAGTTACATATTATTTAAAGATAAGGAAGGCAACTTTGAAGGCATCTGATTGAGTCTAGATGGGTGGCAAGAAATCTTTACCCCTGAAAACTGAGCACCTTCACATGTTGTGCCAAACTGCCATGGGTTTAATTGTTGCTTCTTTACACTGACGGCCAAAAAAAGTTCTCCCTCCTCCTTGGGCAACCCTGCGCGGGCCCTGGGCTGCGCTTACTCAGTATGAACGTGTGGTCTTGAATTTCCTCATTCCTCTGGGCTCTTTCATTTCTCCTGATGATCATTTTAATCAGCTTCTCAGGCAAATTAAACAAATAATAATGAGACCCAATTCAAATTACATCTCCAAACCCTAAATTGATGATCCTTTTATTTTAGAGCGCATAAGATTCATCAAAAGAGTCTGTTAAAAACAGATAGTTCAACGCCTCTTATTGTGTTCCAATAAATGTAAGGTTGAGCCAAAGATCCACTGTGCTGACATGCTTGTTTTCTATGTTGTCTTTTGGTTAGTTTGTTTTTTAACAAAGACTTTATGATTCTGAATCCTCAGCCTGAACTTAAAAATAGTGCTGCTTCAGGACCGGGTTTTTACTGGATTTTTAGGGGGCTCTCCAGCTTCCCTTCTTTGCTTCTCCACTCCTGAACTCCTTTCTGCAAGTCCCTCCCATTTAATTTCTCCTCTAGTCTTTACATTTGAGGGACTTTTTTTTTCTCTTCCCTCAGGTTCCAATCTATATCCAACGATCATTTTTTTCCAAATCTATATGTAATCACTTCCAATATATGCCCATGAATCACTTTCCTGAATACTTAAAAAAAAAAAAAAAGCCACTGCCATTGCGTCAACGCTGACTCATAGTGACCCTCTAACTATTGATGGGAATAGAATGCGCAGGCTTTCTCCCGAGGCGGATTTGAACTGCCAACCATGTGGGTCACAGCCCAACATGTAACCACTAAACCACCCAAACACTTGGTAGCTATTAATTCCTGACCACTGCACCTTAAGGGCAATCATCACCCATCTGTCAGTGGAGACTTAGATGTGGCCAGGACGCTGAACAAGATTCAGTAGTACTTTCAGACTAAGACAAACTACAGGGAAAGGCCTGGCTCTCTGCTTTCAAAATATTGAGCAATGAAAACCATAGGCATCCTACCAGTCCAATCTACATTGGATCGTAAGGATAGCACAGGACCGGGCTGTTTTATTCCTTTGTGAATGTGGCTGCCATGAGTCTGGACAACCAGACAATAGCTCACAACAATAACAACAATAAAATTGAACCATAGCAGAAGGAGCAAAACACAGCTGACCTTTGAGAATGCTCTTCAGTGGCTGAGAAACAGAATCAGAGTAAGAAAAACGACAAGAAATGAAAAGCAAATTCCCTATCTATTTTCAGACGAGTCTCTCTCTTTGAATATAGGAGGCACTGTTATTCCTTTAGGAGCCCTGGTAGTATAGTGGTTACGAGTTGGACTGCTAGCCGCAAGGTCAGCAGTTCAAAATCACCAGCAGCTCTACAGGAGAAAGAAGAGGCTTTCTAGTCCTGTAAGGAGTTACAGTCTTAGAACCCCACAGGAGGCAGTTCTACCCTGTCTTATATGGTCACTAGGGGTCAGCATTGAATTGAAGGCAGTGAGTTTGGTTTCAGTTGGTCATTTCTTTAAAAAAATAATCAGTCGTACAAATGCGCTTTACACAATTGATGTGTGTATGGATTGCGGTAACAGTTGTATGAGCCCCTAATAGAATGTTAAAAAAAAAAATAGTCAGCGACATCCCTCACTGACCCATAGCCCTACAGGGGACACCACTGGAGACACAGTGTGGGAATTGTGCCCGATCTGCCCCCACCACCGAGGGAAAACACTAAGGGTGTGCAACAGAACAGTAAGAGGAGCAGAACAAAGGGAAGTCCCGAGGGAGTACCAAAAATAGACTTTGGGGCCAGGGCGTGGCACCCCATCAGACTCCACCTGAAAACACTCCTAAAGGTCAACAAACAGTCCTTGAACTATATACAGGATTTTCTTTTTTATTTATTTTTTGTCATTGTTTTTTGGTGGTGGTGGTGGTGGTGATGTTTTGTTTTCTTTTGTTGCTTTGTTCTGGGCTGTCTTGTTTTGTGCATATTATTATCTCTGCAGGTCGATCTAGATAAGATAGGCTGGCATTCTGGAGGAAAACAATGGGACTGATGGTTCTGGGGGGATATGGGAAGAGAGGGAAGGTGGGGAAAAGGAAGGGGTGTTAACAAAGTCAAGGACAAGGGAACAACAAATGATCCAAAATCAGTGTCGAGGAGGGTGTAAGAGGCCTGGTAGGGCTTGATTAAGGGCAATGTAACCAAGAGGAATTACTGAAACCCAAATGAAGGCTGAGCATGATAGTGAGACAAGAGGAAAGTAAAAGGAAATTGAGGAAAGAGCTAGGAGGCAAAGAACATTTATAGAGGTCTAAATATAGGCATGTACATATGAAAATATATTTATATGTGATGATGGGGAAACAGAACTATGTGCATATATTTATAGGTTTAGTATTAAGGTAGAAGATAAACATTTGGGCCTCTACTCAAGTACGCCCTCAATGGAAGAACACTTTGTTCTGTTAAACTGGCATTCTATGATGCTCACCTTCCTGACACGATCACTGAAGACAAATGGGTGCATAAGCAAATGTGGTAAAGAAAGCTGATGGTGCCCGACGATCAAAAGATATAGCATCTGGGGTCTTAAAAGCTTGAAGGTAAACAAGTGGCCATCTAGCTGAAAAGCAACAAAGCCCACATGGAGGGAGAAACTCAGCTTGTGTGATCACAAGGTGTCAAAGGGATCAGGGATCAGGCATCAAAAAAAAAAAATCATATCATTGTGAATGAGAGGGAGTGTGGAGTGGAGACCCAAAGCCCATCTGTAGGCAACTGCACATACCCTTAAAGAAGGGTTGCGGGGAGGAGACAAGCCAGTCAGGGTGCAGTGTAGCAATGTTGAAACATACAACTTTCCTCTAGTTCTTAAATTCTCACCCCACCCCACACTATCATGATCCCAATTCTACCTTACAAATCTGGCTAGACCAGAGGATGTACACTGGTACAGATAGGAGCTGGAAACACAGGGAACCCAGGATGGATGATCCCTTCAGGACCAGTGGTGAGAGTGGCGATACAGGGAGGGTGGAGGGAATGTGAGGTAGATAGGGGGAACCGATCACAAGGATCTACATATAATCCCCCCCTGGGGAATGGACAACAGAAATGTGTGTGAAGGGAGAAGTCGGACAGTGTAAGACATGATAAAATAATAATAATTTATAAATAACAAAGACTCATGAGGGAGGGGTGTTGGGGAGGGAAGGGAAAAAATGAGGAGCTGATACCAAGGGCTCAAGTAGAAAATAAATGTTTTGAGAATGATGAGGGCAATAAATGTACAAATTTGCTTGACACACTGGATGGATGGTGATAAGAGTTGTGTGAGCCCCCAATGAAATGATTTTTTTTTTTAAAACAGTCAGGTTGCTGAGATCATAGAAATCTCAGCGGGATTAAGCATACCTCTGCCTTGGGGTGAGTCCAATCCACTCAGCTGCCTCAGGGTCTCCACAGGACCACCTAAAAGAGCTAGAAGTCCTTGGCTTCAGGACCATCAACCACCAGGTAAAACAATAGCCATTGCCAGCAATGAGAACACACTGAGCTCCACCCCACCCGGAAGTACAGGCTCCTCTCTCATCATCAGTGCGCACGGACGACAGTGATCCCAAGGGAAAGTTTTCCCCCGGAGAGTCCACGAAGTGCGTGCTTGCGGTTTGACCACAAACCACTGGTGTTTTGTCCAGCAGGCTTTAAATCAAACACCCAGCCCAAATGTACATATCCTGCTTGAAATCGCTTACTTAACAAGAATCTTAAAGGCGCAGTTCAGTTTGTCTTTTAATAAAATGATAGAGTCTACAGACTTCATACTCCCTTCCCTGTTGAGCAGTTTTATCGCCTTGGCCCACAGCATCCTGACCAATACTGTTTCTTCAAATGAAAGCATTCCATACAAAAATTTAAATATATATAAAAAAGCAAGAATCATGAGTTTAGGCTATTGTGTTTTATCAGATTGAGGAAAAGTATTTACGGTGCTCTGATAAGGAATATCAGAAGCAAATGCCAAAAGAAGCAAAACACATTTCTGATTAAAAAGCCTAAGTTATTAAGATGTACCATGTGATAAAATTTAGTATATGTATCAAGAGGTTTTCCCACAGAGGTTATATTTTTCCCAATTCAATCAATGTTGATTCCAGATAAGGGCAGAGCCAGTATTTCAAATATATTTTAAGGGCTACATTGAAAAATATCGGAAGACTCTAACTTCAGCTCAATTTAACAGTAATTTTCAAGGAGATCAATATTTTATAGATCTGAGATAGTAACAGGAGATAAAAACTTGGGTTCAATAGACACAGCATGACCACAGACCAACTCATAACCCAGGGTTATGTTTTCAACCAGCACTTGTGTCCCAATGTATGATATGATTTACCACCCCTAAATGGTCTCATCCATCATCTTTCATTCCACATGTGTCCAGGGAGCGAGTCTGAAGAAAAACTAAAATTTATGACATTTTCCCCTTTCTCTTTCTTTGTCAGAGATCCTTAAAGGGCCCTGGTAGCTCACGGAATAAGCACGGGGCTGCTGTTAACTGAAAGGCTGGGAGGCACCAGCTGTCCCACAGAAGAACAATGCAGCCATTTGCTTCTGCAAGAACTGCAGTCTTAGAAACCCTCGGGAGCAGCTCTCCTCTGTCCTATAGGGTGGCTATGAGTCCACGTTGGTGCTGGAAGGTGGTGAGTTTGGGATGAAGACCTCTGAGTGAGCTGAATGCAACTGCTTAGCTACTAAAAATGAGGATTGTTACAACAGGGATGCGAAAAGGGAGGACTGTGTTAAGATCAGGCTTTTGAGATCCAAAGCAGAGTTTTCCAGCAAGTTCTCGAAAGCCATGTTCTGTGTAGACTAGAAGTGTTCCTGAATTTGTTTAGCATATCAAGGGCACTCCTGTCCTGAGACTTTACTCCTACCTGGACAGGAGCTCTCCTCTCACCTGTGAGACAGCCTGTCCAGTCTCTGCTGCTGTCGGATAGAAATGAGTATAGGCTAAGAAAGTGAACTGCCTGGTCCTTTCCTTCTGGTCCTGGTGGACTACGAGGAGATGGGAAGAGAGGCCTGCAAGACTTTCCCCCTAGGGAAGGGTTTCTTAGCACGATTTCGGTTGACATTGACATTCTGGCTCATTCATTCTTTCTTGTTGGTGGGGGTATGATGGGGGGTAGCTGTTTTGTGTCTTTGTTTTGATATTTTTGCAGAACAATGTCTCAATTGAAACAGAACTGCCAGATACTAATCTTTTATTTTAAACCCAAATGTCTTCCATTTCTACCCCATGTTTTTCTTCCTATACAAGGCCCCAGTCTTCACACTCTCTTCTGAGTAGTGCCCTCTCAGGTTTCCCAGGACCAGCAACATACTTGATAATTCAATTAGGAGAGAAAAGACCAATGACCCCGAGAGTCCCTTCACTCAGGATTGAACAGCTTTAGGAATGCTTAATATTTGTGTGACTGAAAATGCCTTAGTTAATTACTGCTGTCATCATAGACATATCACCAGGAGGGTGACTTTAGCAAACAGAAATTCATTTTTCATAGTTTAGGAGGCTATAAATCTGAATTTAGTGGGCACTGGCTCTAGGGAAAGGTTGTTTCTCAGACTGCTCTGGCGCAAAGCTGTGTTTCACCTTCCCTAACCCAGTGTCCCTCGGTCCCGCTGCAATCTCAGTGTAGGATCTATCTGTCCCCCTGTCTGTGCTTGTCTATGCACCTAGTCTGATCCCTTAATTTGACTTATTGAACACTGATGAAAGAAGACCTGGTGAGCTGTGGAATGACATTACAAGGGTCATACATGAAGAACATAAAAGGTCTTTAAAAAAGCAGGAAAGAAATTATCAGAGGTGATGGCAGAAAAGACTCAAATTTGCTCTCCATCATAGAATCACTAAGGCAGATGGAAGAAACGATAAAAGAATTGAACATAAAATTTCAAAGGGCAACTTGCGAAGACAAAGTAAAGTCTAAAAACGAGATGTGTAAAAACCTAGAGTTAAAAAAAAAACTGGGAGAAAGAACACACTCAGCATATCTTAAACTGAAAGAACTGAGGAAAAAGTTCCAACCTCAACTTTCAATACTGAAAGATCCTATGGAGTGAATATTGAATGATGCAAGAAGAATCAGAAAAAGATGAAGGGGTCACTCATATATAAATACATAAAGAACTAGTCAACATTCAACTATTTCAAGAGGTAGCATATAATCAAGAACCAATGCTGTGGGACTCTACTTAAGTATTCCCTCAACACAAGAACACTTTGTTCTGATAATGTGACACTGGGCAATACCCACTACCCCGACACAATCGCTGAAGACAAACTGGGCACATAAGCAAAGGTGGTGAAGAAAGCAGATGATGCCCGGCTATTAAAACCTTGAAGCCGAACAAGCGACCATCTAGCAGGGAATAAACAAAATGCACAAGGAAGAAGCACACCAGCCTGTGTGATCACAAGGTGTTGACAGGAACAGGCATCAGTAGTTCAAAAACAAACAATCTCATCAAGGTGAAGAAGAGGACGAAAAGTAGAAACCCAGAGCCCATCAGGGAAAATTGGACATTCCCATACAGAGGCGCTTGCATAGAAGAGAAGATACATCCAGGGGGCAGTTTAACACCAGTGAAACATGCAACACTCCTTTAGTTCTTTAATCCTTCCTCCTCCCCCCTCACTGTTAGGATCTCAGTCAAATCCTGTTAGACAGGTATGCACACACCTGTTCAGAGTACAGCTTTCAATATACAGAATGCAGGATAGACAAACCCCCTTAGAAACAGTAATGGGAGTAACAATTCCATAAGGATATGGAAAGAAAAGGGGGTGGGAGGTGGATAGAAATGATGATGGAATAACTCTCTCTCGAGAGGGACATATACGAGGATAGTAGGTGAAGGGTTAGAGTGGGCAGTATAAGATATGTAAAAATAATAATAATACATAATAATTAAGGGTTCCCAGGGGTGATAGGGTCGGGGAGGGAGGGAATAAAGAGAAGGTGATATGAAAGGGCTCAAGAAGAAAGACAATGTTTTGAAATTGTTGATGTCCACTTGATATAATGAATGAATGGATTGAATGTTATATGTAAGAGACCCTAATGAAATGAATTATTAATTTAAAAAAAAAGAACCGATGTTTCAGAGAGAGGAGTCTGAGGTACACTGAAAGCATTCGCCAAAAACAAGGCTCCAGAATGGATAGAAATCCAGAATATAAATTGGAATGTTTCAACAATCTGATGAAACACTGGAAGCACTTACTGATCTGTGAAAGAAAATTTGGAAGACAGCTACGTGGCTAACTGAATGGAAGAGATTGATATTTGTTCCCATTCCAACACTATCATCATGTATAATTTCTAACCAAATGAACTTAGGAAGATCTGCTTGCACAAAAAAAATTGGCTGACAAACACAGGGCCTACTGAGGAACGAAGACAGCCTCCATCTAAACTCTGGTCCTCCCTGACTATCTTCCAGTTCCCTTCTCAAAGGTGGGTCCTGGTTCCTCATTGAAAGCTCGCTGTGTGCCATTGGTTATTTGAGAGCCCCAGGCATTCTATCTTCAAGTTTACATTTCACAATTATGTGCCTTGCATTCAGCCAATTCAACTTCCAAATATCACCCTGGGGTTTTTGTAAGCAAGTTCCAAGCTATGCATAATGATTTGTGCATTTGTACTTTCCCTGGTGAAATGCTGAGATCGTCACCTAGGAAGCTGAGGCGAGCGAGCTCATAAGCTTTGATAGTCAGGACTTCGCATTAGCAGTCCTGACTGATCATATATTACATTCCAAATGAATCCAGTAGAGGCTTGGGTGTCAGGGAACCGATGTCATGGCGTGCTAGATAAAATGACTATTCAACAACTTGATCAATCAGGCAGCAGTCTGTATGTCTGGGGAGTGAGCTGTGCTGAAGTGAAGCAGATCATTCCATTTCCTCAAATTCTTAACTTCTAATGCATCCCTTCTCCCTAACGCCCTGGAACTCACACCACTGCACCCAGTCATAAAAACAAGATACTTTTTCTTACCCACAAACCTAGTGACTTTGTTTACTACCTTGGGCATACATCAACTGGGCTATATCTTATTATTTTTTAGAAGTAATTCTAAATTTAGTACAGTAACAATAACTTGAAATTTGGATTTAAGAGAAATGATCTAAACTGGGCAGCAGATTCTTTCTAATATCATAGATAAATATGGTACTAAATAATCTTAATGATTTAATAAAAACTTAAGGACCTTTTCTCATACTATTGATCCTATTTCTAAATGAGTTGCTAAATAATTTAAATAAATGATTTAATAAAAGAATAAACACTTTTCTGATATGAGGTCCTTACTCTGTACCTACTGTTTCTTCTTATGCAAATACGCAAAGCTCCAATCCTTGGTTTCCTATTTCACAGTTAGTTAGAAACCTTAGGAAATGGGATAAAGGGATAAAAACTGAAAGAAGCAGGCATACTTGGAATAACAGATTCTGGCATCAAGGGAGAAAAGTAAAATAAGAAACTATGAGAATCAAAAGCTACTCAATATGTCATTTGGGGTAAAAACAAGTAACAATATTCTTCAAGAGCTGTGATGGCACTACATGTTATATAGCACCAAATGATTTCTGTTCCTAATGATAGCCTATATAAAACATTTATTCAAAAGGGGAATAGTGGGAAAAGCCTACTGGCCAACAGTGGAAAAGTCATCATATAAAGTATAAATTTTCCCTTGAAGTAATATACTAGGATCTTTTAAAGGTATGATCAAATAATATTGTTATACCATGATGAAAGGATTCTAAAGAAAAGGTGAAATCATGTCTTATACATGCTGTTCAACTGGCTAGCAAATTTACTAGATTCAGAAGGATTCCAATCAAGATGCTTAAAATAAAAATGTACAATGCTTGTGATAGCTAGCTTTTGTGCCAAATGGGCTGCATCTATAAGAAGACATGGGTGGAGTGCAACCTGTCACTCAGGTACAGCCTGATGCTGTCTCTTGGGGATGTGGCTTCTTGCTCTCTCTTCGTGCTGGTATCCACCCTGAATTCTTGCCTCCACCTCTGATTTGTTGAACTTGGGTCTGGGGAGGTTTCATCTGTCTGGTATTACATCAGATCTGTCAATCCACCTTCGCATCCATCAGTTGTCACCTGCCTGCTTCCTGGTTCTTCAGCCAGCTTTTGTGTGAGTCAGGAAGGGCCTCCAACTTAGCATGTGACCCACATGCGTGCCTGATCCCACTTTATTTCTTGATGTCAATTCCTTCTTTATACAGATATAAGTGTTACAGGTTTTGCTTCTGTAGAGAAGCCAGCCAAGCATAATGCTTAGAAGAATATAATTCAATTTTGTAGAAAATGCAATTATGTGAAATGCTTGTTTTTTCAAGATGTAAGATAAATAATACTGTCCCAGGAAATTGACCAACCCCAAAGTGCTTTGGGATCATTTTCTTAGCTTTATTGTTAAATAATCAATGTTTTAATCATAAATAGAATGATGAGGTACAGCATTAAAAGTCACAGCAAATATGGCCTTCCCAATCGAAAGACTTTAGGAAATGTTGAAAATAAAGCAACAGGGCTCACACAATGAACCTTTCAACCAAAGATGTGAATCAGAAACACAATGGCTCATGCAATATGGAAAAGTGGAAAGTAGAAAGCCAGCATTTATAGCCACAATTGTATATTGTTTGTGCATAAAATGTATCACCTCAAGAAAAAATGTATCACCTCGAGTGTCCTTTTGAGCTCTATGATGCCAGACACCACACAGGCAACCCCATGTGAAGAGAAAAAAAATCCCACTGCCATCAAATCAATTCAATTCAGACTCAGAGCGACCCTATATGGGGTTTCTGAAGCTACACATCTTCACAGGAGCAGATAACTCCTTTGAAAGGAATTTAAAAGGCCCATCTTGTGGCTACCCATCAATGCTTACCCAAGTGCCCCCAGAGCTCCTGCACTTGGGAAGCTCATCAAAATATAGAACCTGGATGAGTTCTCCCACCTCTGTTACTTCTTTTGTTGTCAGTTGCCTTCAATCCATCTCTGAATCATTGTTACTCTGTGTGAAGCAGAAGGAAACATTGCCTGGCCCTGTACTGTCTTGGTGACCACTGGAAGGTTGGGGTCAGTATTTGTGGCTATTGTGTGAGTTCATCTCGTTGAAGGTTTCTCTCAGTTTCACTCATCCTCACTTTACCAAACATGATATCCCTTTTCTGCAGCTGGTCTTCGCGGATGAAATGTCCAAAGCGAGGGAGACAAAGGCTCATCACCCTCCCTTTGAGAGCACACACTCTAATTGCATTTTGTCTACGTCGGATTTCTTCTTTCTTTTGGCAGTCAAAAAACAGTCCATGTCCCTCACTATTACCACATGTCAAGCACATCAATTAATTGTCTATGTTTCTGTCTGCGCTCTGCATTCTAATGTGGGAACTGAAAGGGCAATATTGCTGTGTCAAGTGCACCTTGGTAATACAGGCGACATATTTGCTTTTTAAGAAGAACTCTAGAGGTCTTTTTTGCATGTTTGCCCCAATATAAGATATCACTGGGCCTCTTAGGTGCTGTTTTCTTGGACATTGATTGTTTGATATACTCTTTCTTAATTGGAAGTACCATGGATTGCCAAAAGAACAAACTCATCTATCTTAGAGGAAGTATAGCCAGAAGATTCCTTAGAAGCAAGGATGTCCACACTTAATCTTACATACTGTGGATATGTTGTCAGCAGAGACCAGTCACTGTAAAGAGCAAAAGACCAGCAACCAGATGAATTGACACATGGACTGCTACAGTGAGTTTGAGAATAACAACGATTGTGAGGAGGGCAGTGTTTCCTTCCATTACAAAGTATTGCTTGTACTTGAGCTAATTCAAAGGAAATATCAACAATGTTCATTTACTATCTTTTTCAATAATATCATGGATAATGTTTGCCATAAACTCTATGTAGTGTCACATATTTTAACAGAAAATATCTATTTCCCTTGTATTTAATAGTGCTTCAAATTTATAGATTAACTTGAAGATAATCACAACCTTTATGATTATAATAATATCAATTATCTGTGAGCAAGGGCCTTGAGTGTCATAAATACTTTGCACGCAGATACTCACCTAATGGTTGGTGGTTCTGACTCACCCAACAGTTCCTGAAAGAAAGATCTAGCAGTAGATTATAGCTAAAATACACCCTGTGGAGGGATGGTACCCCATAGCACACAGCATTAACATGGGTCAGAATCAACTCCATGCCAATAGGTTTGGTTTTGGGTTTTGCTTGTTTGATTGATGTTCATGAGTGTGGATTTTTATTCCAGCTATTTTCATCTTCCTTTTTGCCTTTCTGTATATTTTGTCATATGTCTATATATTTTTAATAATTATTATGTAGGGATTATAACAAATTATAAGTAGCATTGCAAAAACTGGAAAACACAGAATACTTCATTGTGCTCATGCAAAACCCGTACACAGACTGAGAAGCAGATTGTTGAACAGATCTCTGGTTGAAATTAAGGGAAGATGTTGTTACCTCAAACATTGAGTCTGTGCCATGGGGTGATGAGCCTAATTAATAACCACTCCAAGTGTAACAGAAAAAAAATAACTGATTTAATTTGAAATTAGCCAACAGACCATACTTCAACAAGTAAGGTTGTTTGGTGAGTGCTCAAATTAATCCAATTTCCAAGTGATTTTTATTCTAATTTCTTCTAACAATATTAATCATGTGCTATATACAGGTAGACTAATAATTATTAAGATAGATGTCAGGCTACAAAAATCTATAAGGCATTTCAAGTACATTAAATAATAGTGAGTACATGAAATAATTCAGTAATTCATAATATTGGCATCTGGCCACTTTGCAACTGACCACTCCTATTCAATCTTGTACAATGACCAAGAAAGCTGGAAGGGTTCAGTCCAACTCCCAGCAGGACTCAAATAATAGTTAATATTCTAAACTCTTTGAACCCTGGAAAATAGTCAAAACATACTGTCATAAATGTATAATAAAATTGGATATACTTGGACATGGTTCATTAAAATCCAAATTACTCACAAGTAAATCTTATTCACAAAACTACTCACAAGTAAATGTTACTCACACATCTTGCTGAGAATTCACTCTGTATCAGACTTGTGTCCTTTTCCCATACTTACTCAGAACTGGAGGAAGACTCATTAACAGCCTGCAATATGCAGATGGAACAACCTTAGTTGCTGAAAACAAAGAGAACTTGCAGGACTTAATAAGGAAGATAAAAAATTACAGTCTTCAACACAGATTACTGCTCAAGGTAAAGAAAGCAAAATTCATCACCATTGTGACAATAAACAGCATCATGATCAACCGAGAAAAAATTAGATTTGTCAAATATTTCATTTTTCTTGTATCCTAAAATCAAAATCCATGGAAGCGCAGTCAAAAAATCAAGCAATGCACTGCACTGGGCATATTTGCTGCACAAGCCTCTTGAAAGTGTTAAGAAAGTGAAGGTGTCGCTTTGAGGACCACGGTGCACTGACCTATGCCAGGATATTTTCAATTGTCTCCTATGAAGGGAAGACTGGATAATGAATAAAGAAGAGCGAGAATTGGTGCATTTTGATTACGGTGTTGGGACGAATGGTAAATAGACTGCCAAAATAATGGCCAAATCCCTCTAGGAAGTCGCCCAGCCAGAATGGTCCGCAGAATCAAGGAGGTTGAGACTTTGTCGCACGTACTTTGGACACTATCAGGAAGAACCCATCTATGGAAAAGGACATCATTCTTGGTAGAGTTGAGGATCAATGATAAGGAGGAATATTCTCAATAAAATAGATTGGCTGTAACACTGGTCTCAAGCATAACAACAATTGTGAGGCTAGGATAGGCCCTTGGTAGTATTTCATTCTTTTCGCATAATAGTGTAGCTGTAGCCTACCTGAATATAACACATGATTAATATTGTTAGAAGAAATTAGTATAAAAATCACTTGGAAATTGGATTAATTTGGGCACCCACCAGTCTTAATTGCTAAAGTATGCTCTGTTGGCCAATCTACTATTCAAACCGTTTTTCTTTTTTCTATTCCTCTTGGAGTGGTTATTATTGGGCTCCTTGCCCCATGGGACAATGACACCACAGTGTCACTAAAAGCACTGGAAGCACTCACTCATCGATGTCTGGAAATTTAGAAGACAGCTGCTTGGCCAATCGACTGGAAGAGATCCTTATTTCTGCCCATTCCAAATAAAGGTGACCCATCAGAATGTCCGAACTATAGAACAATATCATTGAAATCACATACAAATAAAATTTTGCTGAAGATCATCCAACAGGTTGCAGTTACCCTGGAACAGGGAGCTGGCAGAGGTTCAGGCCAGATTCAGAAGAGGCTATGACCACTGTATAGAGTGTCTCCAAGTGTTAAGCCTTATGAGTGCAAATAGCATCATCTTTCTTTGACAGAGCAGCTACAGCAGTGAGTTTAACCTCCGACCTTAGCGTTAGCAGTGAGCACTGACCTGACCATGATACCAGGGCTCCAGCTTCCTCAAGGCAGCCTCAAAAGCTTCCTCCACTGCACCCTGTTAGCCGTAGTTGCTATCGATGTTTTGTAATGAAATTTCTCCAGACCATATCTTTTTACATCTCCTTTTCTTTTAGTCCCTATATGACACAAATGGCTACAAACCAAAAGGTTGGAGGTTCAAACTCACACAGGGGCACCCTGGAAGAATGGCCTGTGACCTGCTTCTGGAGTATTAAAGCCAAGAAAATTCTCTAGAGCTCAGCTTTGCTGTGTGATACCCGGGTCACTTCGAGTTGAAATCAACCCCACAGCATCTGCTTTGGTGTGGGTATTCTTTGTCCCTTGAACTTGGCACAGTACTTGGCATATAGCAAACCCCCAAACCCAGTGCTATCAAGTCAACCCTGCATCAAAGCAACCCCACAGAGGGTTTCCAAGGTTGTACAACTTTCTCCCACAGAAGGGTTGCTGGGTTTGAACCTCTGACCATCACAGTTAGTAGCCCAGCGCTTACCCAATAGTGCTGCCAGGGCTCGTTGGCATATAATAGGCTCCCAATATTTGCTCAATAGACTAATAAATAAATGAAGATATGTAAATTGACTGAGACTGAAATTAAAATTAAATCATTTGTATGGACAGATAAATTTAACTTTTCCTAATACTAGACTCTCCATCCTGACCAATCTGATACTATCATCACCTTGCCATTCGTATGGAATGATTCTGTCATTCAATCACCATTATTGGAAAAAGGCACTGCTTCTGGAGACTGCTGGTGGCATCAACTCAGAGATTAAATGACAACTATTTTCTTGGCTTTTGGAACATCCATTATCCCAGGCTTGCTATGGCTGTCTAAACATTTACACTCAATTGACGGTGTGTGCTCACCCATCGCGTATGGAATTCTTGAGTATAGAAGAAAAAGAACCTCGCTTTTTAAAAATCTCTCTCCTTCCTGGAGGTGAGAAGTTTGTCTCTGTCACAGATGTAAGATGGTGTGAAATCAAAATGAGACCTTTAATATTTCTATTCCATGAGTCAAATAGCATTTCTAAAGTATTGTACCTCAGAGAACACAATCTCAAACTTTTTATAAGTAAGTTTCTTGGCATTTTTTTTGTTTTGTTTTGTTTCTTCCAAAATGTAAGTTGGTTCACTCTGATGGCTGAACCAAATACAGTCCTGGTATAGGGAAGCTGTGTTTTATTTGTTTGTAGTTTCTAATGGAAGTGTAGTCTGTGGACCACACACTGACCAATCTCCCCAAGCCGCTTGGTCCTATTGGGTGGTTTCACATACCACTATTTGCATACTGAACAAAATAACCCTTGCAAAGTGCATAAAATTGATCAATCACGGGGCAGATTGCAGGCCACCCAATTATTTTTGGCAGAATACAAACACAAGGCCAGAAAGGCCATCTACAAAGAAAAAAAGGCCCATCACCCGGCCCTCCCCTCATTGGTGAGTATCCATTATCTTCATATCTAAGGGTAAGTCAAAAATGTATCGCCACTAAGTTCCTAGTTCATTCATGCACAGGTTTACTCCAAAAAAAGTGTTTAAAACTGTCTCCGCCATCAATAGTTGACTGCAGACGAGTTGTCTCAGAGACACACATATTTTGATCTTCCTGGAGTACATTCAAACCGTACATCCAATGAAACCAGGGTTTCCCAGGACACATAAAGGGTCGGTTAGATTTGAGGCAGATCCTTTGGCTCAGACGGTGTGCTGACTGCATTTGGGGCCACCAGAGGTTTGATACGTTTTCTTAAAGGACACAGGACAATCATGGGAATTATGAGGAAGGATTCAGAAGGTGGAAAACTGTACTGATGAGGAAAATGACACACAAGTTGGATGTGGATTATTTTTTCCATCGATGCACTTGCTTGTTCTTTGGGGCAGCAGGGGCTGTCCTCATCTGCTCCCCTGGTCTTGCCCTTTGGGCTCCTTTGTCTCCATAACTCAAAGAACATTTAAAATGAACACAGAATGAGTCCCTCTGGGGCAGTGGTTCTCAAACTTCCTAAGGCCTTGACCCTGTAATACAGTTCCTCGTGTTGTGGTGAACCCAGCCATAAAATTATTTTCATTGCTACATTATAACTGTCATTTCGCAACTGTTATGAATCGGGCAACTCCTATGAAAGGGTTATTCGACCCCCAAAGGAGTTGTGACCCACAGGTTGAGAACCACTGTTCTAGGATGTCCAAATTACCCTTTTGGTGTTGGATGAATCAAAAGTCCAGAAATCCTCAAGGAGGGGTGAGAGGTGGAAACACCAATTTCAGGTGTGTATGGACCTAACACCACATTTTTAAAATAATTTTATTAGGGGCTCATACTACTCTTATCACAATCTATACATACATCAATTGTGTCAAGCATGTTTGTACATTTGTTGCCCTCATCATTCTCAAAACATTTCTCTCCACTTAAGCCTTTGGCATCAGGTCCTCATTTTCCCCCTCCATCCCCACACCCCATCCCTCATGAACCCTTGATAATTTATAAAGTATTATTTTGTCACATCTTACACTGTCTGACCTCTCCCTTCACCCATTTTTCTGTTCTCCATCCCCCAAGGAGAAGTTATATGTAGGTCCCTGTAATCAGTTCCCCTCTCCCTTCCAGATATCACCACTCTCAGCACTGGTCCTGAGGGGTTCATCTGTCCTGGATTCCCTGTGTTTCCAGTTCCTATCTGTACCAGTGTTCATCCTCTGGTCTAGCCAGTCTTGTAAGGTAGAATTTGGATCATGATAGGGTGGGTAGGGGATAGGAAGCATTTAGGAACTAGAAGAAAGTTGTATATTTCATCATCCAGCATCACATTTTGATATCTTTGTTTAATAAGGATTCTATTCTGTAGCAATATTATTTTTATTTACCCTCAAATGAGTATCTGATCAGTATTCATTTTCTTCATGTATGAATATGCGCCCCGTTACCTGCCATGGAGACAATCGTTCAGAATTTACTTTCATGTTATGGTATGTATCCATTAGGATACATGTGGCTCTGGAGTAAAACAAAAAATGTAAAGATATTATTCAGATAATGGTGATTTCATTTGTTTGCAAAAATACATGTATGGCTCTCAAATCGTTTTTAAATTGTTGTGAGGTACAGGATGGGCTCTTCCAATCCCTGGGCTTCATGGTTGATGCGTGGTGACTTGAATGAAATAGGAGGTGGGAGTCCACAAGAGGGAGAGGAGACACCGCAGAGCCAGTGAGGGGGGTATTCATGGGAGGTTTGATGAGTAGTTTAGGCTGTTGAATAAAAGTTGGTGATCTGAAAGGTGAGCCCACACCAAATTTACAATAAGAAAATTATTCAAAACCACACACACACACAAAGGACAAAGGCTCAATGCTATTTTGTTTTATTTAACATTTAATTACAAGTGTAACATTTCTTTCAGCCCTAGAGAAATTTCCAGTTGATTCCATTTAGCACCCCTTTAGCCAAGAGGAGGCTCTCCTTTCAAAAACTGCTTCCTCACCCCATCAGAACAAGTCTTTCACCCACTGTTTCCGGAGATATATAGCAGGGTTGATGGGAAGTCCATGCTCTGGTGTTACATCACATCCAAGCCTACTTCTGATAGATGAGCAACGTTTCTCCTTCCCTTTCTCCCTGTGAAGAATCCACTCTTTCTACTCGATTAGATATTTTCTTCCGTCCTCACACAGAATGGAGAGTAGAGGAACAAACAAAGATTATGTCTTACGCTAAGGTCAATATCATTTTTATTGCCTGGATTTTTAATTAATCTTGTATTATATGAGGATATGTCTAAAAGTATTGTTGCTAAGGTTCCATGCACAAATTTAAAGCGTGTTTACGCTTGTCTCTGTGGTTGGCGACAGACAAACTCTCTCAGTGATACATTTATTTTGGCCTCCTTAGGTCTCCTTCAAAAAGAAGGTCCGATCAAACAAAGCAATAGCTTCCGAGGAGATCTGCTGGGCAGTTAAATTCAAGGCATAGAGGTCAGCTCCTCAGAACTTAATGCTATTGCCTTTTTGAGATTCTGAAAGGATCAATTTGAAGGGCACAGGGAAACCTTGGGAACTTCTTATGAAGCATTTTTAAGGAAGTTGAAAGCTTTACTGGTGAGAACAAAAGGTTAGAAAAGTTTCATCAAGGGTTGCCTTTTCCATCATGACAATGCAAGGCTCCCTTTGCAAGGGTAGCAATGACTAGCCTACAAAAATTGGGGAATCTGGGAAACCTTACTGCATCACCTAAAACCCCTGATCTTACTCTTCCAAGCTCCTTTTTATTCCCCAAACTCAAGGATCATTTACAAGGAATGCAAGTTGGGTCCCTTTAGAATGCCTAAACTGCCCATTTTGATGTCATGTGAATCACAAGCATGCAGAATTCTTTAGGAAATTTTTAGAGAGATGGAACTATCACTGTCAGAAGATTATATACCTAGATGAAAGATATGTCAAGAAACAATCCCTTCACATTTTGATTTTTGGCTTAATTAAAACAAACAACAACAAAAACGTAGTGCCAACAAGTCAATGTCCACTTATCATGACCCTGTAGGACAAGGTAGAACTGCCCCTGTGAGATTCTGAGACTGTAACTCTTTATAAAAATAGAAGATCCCTGCTATACAACCTGGTCCTCACCTCAGGAACATGGTAGACAACTAAAAAGGGGGTGGGGAAAAGAAAAGAATAGTAATAATAATAAAGAAATGGATAGCGGGGGCACAGGGCACTAACCCACCCAAGGGAAGGTTATTGTTTATATCTCCACATGGAAAGAGGGACCAGACTTCAACCCAGTGCTCCAAGATGTAAATGCAGCATGCCGGTGTGGAGTAGGAAACCAGTGGAGAGGTCTAAGGGGCCGGCCCCAATCCCAACTACTACGTGGACACCTGCCCCTCCCCCCAGATGAATTTATTTCAAAGGACGGTGCTGAATCTGCAGCTCTGCAGCTCCAGGAAAGTGATATATCTGTTCGCAGAGCACATGGGAGCAGATGAAGGGGGAGGAAGAGAACACATCCTGGCCCACCAGGCCTTGAGGATGATGTTCCCAATTACAGCAGCCAGTCCACAGAGAAGACCACATGGCCGGCCCCACTATGAGACATGATGTCCCTCACTGACCCATAGCCCTACAGGGGACAACACCGGAGACACAGGGTGGGAATTGTGC
>NW_022111372.1:22085419-22109826 GCF_000313985.2 Echinops telfairi
CAGCCTGTGTGATCACAAGGTGTCGAAGGGATCAGGTATCAGGCATCATCAGAACAAAAAATCTTATCATAGTGAATGAGCGGGGGGATGCGGAGTGGAGACCCAAAGCCCATTTGTAGGCCACTAGACATCCCCTTACAGAAGGGTCTTGGGGAGGAGAAGATCCAGTCAGTGTGCAATGTAGCAACGATGAAACATACAACTTTCCTCTAGTTCCTAAATACTTCATCCTCCCCCACTATCATGATCCCAATTCTACCTTACAAATCTGGCTAGATCTGAGGATGTACACTGGAACAGACAGAAACTGGAAACGCAGGAAATCCAGGGCGAATTGTCCCTTCAGCACCAGTGGTGTGAGTGGCAACACTGGGAGGGTAGACGGAGGGTGGGTTGGAAGGGGGAAGCCAATTAAAGGGACTTGCATGTGACCTCCTCCCTGATGGACGGACAACGAAAGGGTGGGTGAAGGGAGACGTCGGACAGGGCAAGATATGACAAACTAATAATTTGTAAATTATCAAGGGTTCATGAGGGAGGGGAGAGCGGGGAGGGAGGGGAAAAAATGAGGAGCTGATGCCAGGGCCTTAGATGGAGAGCAAATGTTTTGAGAATGATGAGGGCAATGAATGTACAAATGTGCTTTACACAATTGATATATGTATGGAGTGTTATAAAAGTTGTATGAGCCCCTAATAAAATGATGTTAAAAAAATAGAAGGTCTTTCTCCTGCTTAATAAAGGTTTCTATGAATTCATAGCAATCACTTGTTAACATAATCTCATATAAACGAACCAGG
This sequence comes from Echinops telfairi, assembly GCF_000313985.2. Taxonomy (NCBI): domain Eukaryota; kingdom Metazoa; phylum Chordata; class Mammalia; order Afrosoricida; family Tenrecidae; genus Echinops; species Echinops telfairi. The sequence goes on from NW_022111372.1 coordinate 22,086,220, forward strand.
CATATTATAAAAAATTTAAAATAAAAATTAAATTTTTCTTTTTTATCTCTTCCAAACTCTTGTTCTTCTCTTCAGAACTTTTAAATCCTTCCAAATATGTTATACAGGTTAACTAAGTTAACCTGTATATGTCTATGTACTTTAAATATTTCTTCTCGGCATATTTTTTTTCATAAATACAGCATGCACTTTAACAACACAATCCACTGCTGCCAAGCTGACTATGATTCATGTGAGTCAGAGTAGAATTGCATCTCCACAGGCTTTTCAATGACTCGTTTTTCAAGAGTAGATGACCAGTTGTTTCTTCAAGTTGTCTCTGCATGAACTTCAACCATCAACCTTGCAGTTAACGGTCTAGTTTATTAACTGTCTGCACCACCCAGCATACAAATAAGGAGCATGGAAAATACAGATCCAAAGTCTAAAGAAAACTCAAACCTGTAAATTTACCAACTGGAACCAGAAAAAGCCTTGACATTCTTCAGAAACTCGAGTTTCCTCTTAAATGGCAGCCCTCTTCCAGCCCCTCAAAAGTACTCTAAGTTCTATGTAAATCGTCTCTATGGTGACTAGATTCATTCATAATGACTCTGGCCACCTGGGAGAATGGCATTCTCATGAACTTGAAGTCAGGTTTGGCCAGGTGACATTTTCTGGCAAGTGGAATATATCAAAATTTCTGGATGGAAGTTTGCAAAGCCACTGTGTGTGTGGCCACATTCTCTTTAGCTGTCTGGCTCTGGGGCCTTAGATAAGGACAACAGGAATGTGGAGGAAGAAAACTGAAACTGTTATTTTACAACCCTGGAATGTTGGGGTTGTTGGTGACAGCAACACAGCAGACCTGCCTTGACTGTGACTATGCTACCAGGGCTCTTAATCACTTAATAAAATTGAATAAACAAAAGACTCGTCCATAAGAGTCCCTGGCTAGTATAAATATTTAACATATACTTGGCTGCTTATCAAAAGGTTGAAGGTTTGAATCCACCCTAAAATGTCTTGGAAAAGAGACCTGGAGACCAACTTTTGAAAAATCAGCAGTTGATAACCCTGTGGGACACAGTTCTTCTCTGACACACATGGCAGCATCCCCACAAGTCAGAAGCAAGTCAACCACAACTGGTTTAACCTGAAGAAAGTGTGACCTCTGCTCCGCCCCATCTTCTTCCCCATAGAATGGCATCAGTGCAGACACGGGGACCCATCTAACCACCAATGAGGGTCATTCTGGCCCCCACCCAAAAGCTCTGACAGTTTTACAGGCCCCAAGTGGAGTATAAAGGTACGATGGCTAAGCAGTGGGAAAGTACTGGGGAGTCAGTATGGGAGTGTCTTCAAGTCCTCCTCCTCAAGTAAAGGGGTCTAGGGAAAGTCCAAGTGACCCAATAGACATATGAACTGGAGACCTCTGGCCATGGAATGCAGATATATGAAAGAGCATGGATGCCAGGGTAACTTAAAACATTGATTGCAACTCCCTTCAGAGACTGCAGTGGTCTGGCTGGGCTCCTAGTCTGGTGTGAGGAGAGTAGCATTCCCTCATGAGACCTGCAAGTACAGTCTTTGTAATGGCCTATGACCCAACCTGAAGGATCACTTACAGGATCTTAACCAGGAGCCACACCCCTACTGTCTTTACCTAAATACCCACATAGTGAAGAGACTCTACTGTGGCCTTCCAGCACTACAATTTAAAACCGATTCATGATGTCACTGTTTTGTTTGGTTTTTGTTTGGTTTTTTTCATTTTCAAGGCTATATCACATTCACTGCATGAATATACCATTTCATTACTGATGGAAACTCACCTGGGCAGCTCTACGCTGTCCTATAGTTGGAATTGATTCGATGGTAATGCGTTTTTTGAGCTGAGATCATCTTTATGGGTGCAGGTATAAGTCCCTTTAGCCATTCAAAACTGCATGAAAGACAGTTCACCTATTCAAAATCCAGACACCTGACAACTCTGTCCATTTAGGGCTTAGCCACAAAGAAAACCCCATGTAAAAAAAGACACCACATGTAATATGTATGGATGGTGATAAGAGTTGTATGAACCCCTAATAAAATGATCAAAAAAAATAAATATTTTTTTAAAGACACCACAGCCTATTAATGCTTTTCTGCCTCCCCAATTCTATTAATCTTTTGTTGATGAACCTACCACAAATCAGGACTCACACATGAAAGCAGTGAGCAGGGTGGCAAAGATAAGTGACAGCAAACGTGTGACAACTGCAAAGAAGCTCAAAGACCATACAGGCAGATAAGCGCAGGGACACCTTGACTGATGTCTGCAAGGACAATTTGCCTTTATGAAACCATAGGTCCTGAGGCATTCCTGTGTTTCATCAGAGCCTGGGAACAGCTGCACCTTTTAATGTCCTGGCAGCCTCAGGAAAAGATAAAGCAGGCTCCATCTAGTCCAGGTCAGGAGGAAAGTGAGTGTGCAGTACATTTTTAAGGACTTCTTGATGGGAAATTTGGCAAGATTATGGGTGATGGTTGCAAACCATGATTAATATAATTGATATCACTAAACTGCGTGGCCCAAAAGTGTTGAATTGAAAGTATTATTATATATATATATTTTTTACAACCATCACAACAAAAATATTTTATGATTTCTATTCAAAGGGTTATATTTTATTAAAGCTTTCATAGTTTAATCAATAACATCTTTTCTAAGTCTAAAAGTCAGGCATTTTGCAACTAGCATCTCTTAAACTGTTACATGCCACGAGCTATATACATATTCTTCTGCTTCAAAGAGAAGTTGTTGTTATTATTAACAAAAAATCCACTGCTGGTCAGTTGATTCCAACTCATGACAGCCCTTTATAGGGCTTCCAAGGCTTTGTAAATCTTTACATGAGCAAACAGCCTCATCTTTTTCCCTCAGAGGAGCTGAGGAGTTTGAATTGTTGATTTTGTGCAATACTTAACTAGAAGTACAGTTGATTTTAAGTTGACTTTAACAGATGATGGCCTCTGAATGCCAGAGAATGAAACATCAGCAGCTCCGTGTAATTCTCATAATCATCGGTGAGTTCAAGTCCATTATTATGATTATGGTCCCTATCTCTCTCACCAAGAATCTCCCTTCCCCTTGCTGACTCTAAATAGTCAAATGTGATTCCTTCCCCCATTGACAGATTCCCTCCTCATGATAGATGCAAAAAAAGCAACTTGGACAATGTTCTGCTGGGATCCATAAGGTTTCCCTGGGCCCCTTTTTTAAAGTAGACGAGTATCCCGTTATACGTAGTCTGTCTTTATGGGGAGGCTCCACTGAAATCTGTACACATAAATACTGATGGCATAACTGCCAGCATTTTAGCAACACGCAAGCCATCACTGTCTGGCACACTGAGATGGGTGATAGCAAAGAGAAGTGTCATTATCCTGGCTTATTTACAGCTGTGAAATGGAGACTTAAGTAACTTTCTCCAAGACAAACATCTGGTACCTGCTTGATCCGTGATGCAACCTCTTTTCTCTCTGACTCCATAATCCATACTGTGTCCATTATACTACATGGCTTTATTTACCTGAGTCTCCTTTCGAGGGCTTACTAAAATGGCAACATTTTCTTCCCCTATATTTTCTAAAATGAATAGTCAAGAGTTATTATGTGCTACCCGTGTGCTAGATTTATATATTTGCGTTAAGGAATAATTAAATATCTAGGTTTCAACGGTGTTTAATTTGCACTTACCATATGCCCTGGTGCTCTGTGGAGGGACCCAGGGAGAAGTCTTTCAGTTGGCTGCTGCTGCATTCCCCAGTTTCCTGAGTTCAGAGTATTCAGGGAGAGAGGGCTGGCATGCTCTGCACTAGAACTTCTGTGGGTCAACCTGGCCTCAGAATGAGAAAAGGGTTCCTGTCTAATTTCAACACAGAAATGGAGCTGTGTCCCACTGGAATAATTTCTCCCCAAATGAAAAGACTTCTGAGTTCTACGCTAGAAAATTAATTTTGGGGTGGGGGGTGGGGAGGAAAAAATGGTGAAAAGGAAAGCTCTTGGGTATAACCCACAGACCCCTTTGGGAGGAGCAAACCAGGCCAGACCTCTAAAACCCACAGAAAGACCCACACAGACCTTCATCCTGACAGGACCAGACTAGTGTGGAACCAAAGCACTCAGCAGCTCTACTCTGTCCCATAGAGTCGCTAGGAGAGAGAAGCCACTCAACAGCACTGAGAGAGTAATGGGGTGGATCTGGCCATCAGTAAATTTTAAGATCTCCCCACCATCTCGACCACCAGTGGTGATGAATTCCAACTCATAGTGACCCCAAGGTTGTCAGAACACAACTGTGTCCCTCACAGGACAATTGTGCCCCATCGGGTTTTCAGTGGCTAATTTTTCCAAAAATAGATTGCAGCTATTGCCAGACCTTTATTCCAGGATGCCTCTGGGTAGACTTAATCCTCCAACCACCTGGTGATCAGCTGAGCATGCTAACCATTTGCACCACCCAGAGACAAAAGCTCCCCAGAGACTTCTAAATGTGAAGCTATTGTTCAGAGCATTGATGCAGGCAATGATGAAATAACACATTATTAGCATGAAGAAATATATCTGCAACCTCATTTCATCTAGCTATTCAATCCCTCGCCCTTATTAAAGTGACTTAATGACAGACAGGCTTGGGTGGCAATTAAATAGTGTTCACAATGACCATGAGGTAAGATTACTAATACTCCTGGCTAAATGTATATCAAGCCAACTAGTCAAAATAGAATTTTTGTGCCATGGAAAATCGTATTGGGGACATGATGGGGCCTCCAAAAGTTCCTAGGAAAAGTCCAACACCATTTAAACCCATTGAAAGTTATTTATATGAAGTCCTGAAGAAAAATGTCTAGGCCAGACTTAGAACTCATTAAACATAAGCAAAAATGCAGTCGATAAGGCAAATTAGAAATTCAATCAATTATTTTTTCTTAATTGCCTACGCTTGCTCTCTACACTAGATGATTATACCAAGAATCAGCCCATTAACAGGAATTGAAAACTGCCATTCTAGACAGTCTCTAAATCCTTTTTATGTCAAAATATTTTATCTGAAGTTCTGTTGGGGTCTTTGATAGCTGATCTGGAGTTTGAAGGTGGCTGTGAACACCAGAGCCCGGCAGGGGAGAAACCTGGGATCCCTGTAAGTAAAGCAGCCGTGGCTTCAGAGGGCCTCTGCTGACCTTCCAACCCTGCCATCTACTTGTTCAGAGCCGTCCAGACTTCATTTCAGCTCTTTGAGTCTCAGTCGGGTTGTGTTTCAAAAGGAGAAAATAACAGCACTGTAGACAGATGAAATTAAATGAGACGGGGAGTTGCAGCAAGATGATGACCGAGTAACACATACCAGAGGGGCTCTGCAGAAATCAGCACAGGAGACCAACTGAGAAGGAAATTCCATGCTGCCAGGTCACAGGAGGAGCACCATAAAGATAAGTAGCACAGATTCACTAGGTCTTAAGGATCTGTGGGCTTTTGGTTTACCATGGTGGACATCAGTTAAGGCTTAACCTTAGTCCCACTACAGTCTCAGCCAGAGCTGGGTTTCTTTGGCCAGCTCAAGGCCTTTGCTTCAAACACAAACATGCACAACACACTGATAAGAAAGGGAGGTAGGAAAACACGCAGTACAAAAGATATAAAATGACATCACAGAGTCAACAGATGAATGTAAAACCATTGGATATCAATGGATTGAACTCAAGCATTAAAATGCAGAGGCTAGCAGACTGGTTTAGAAAACACATTTGGTCAAACTGCAGTCTACAGGAGACATATCTCATACGGAAAATAATAGGCTGAAAATCAAAGGCTGGAGAAAAAATATACCAAGCAAATAGCAATTCAAAAATAGCAAGGGTTGTAATCCTAATTTCAGGCAAAATTGATCTCAAGGTGCAAACGATAACAAGAGATAAAGAGGGGCACTATGTAATGCTCAAGGGAACAGTAGACCAAGAACTAGTGAGATTAATAAATGTTTACACACCCAACAAGAGACTCACAAAATTCATCAAACACTCCAAAAGATGAAAAAAGAAATTACAGGCTCAATAATTATAGATGACTTTAATACACCACTCTCCAAAAAAGATATATCACAGGGAAAGAAGCTTAACAAGAAGGCTAAAGATCTAAACCTTATGATTAGATGATTTGACCTGATAGACATTTTCAGAGCTCTCCACCCAAATGCAAAAATATTCACATTATTTTCAAGACCACATGGTACATACTCCAAGATAGACCACGTGTTGGGACACACGTTCAATCTGTGTAAATCCAAGCACATAGAGATCATACAGACTTCTCTCTCTGACCACTATGTCATAAGGCTGGAAATCAACTAAAGGACAATAAAGAAAAAAAGGGCAAACAATTTGAGGATGAATAACTCACTATTACAAAAGGAGTGTGTATTGGCCCAGATCCGAGATTAAATCAGGAAGTTGCTAGAAACTAATGAGAATGAGTATAAGATGTACCACAACCTTTTGGACAAAGCAAAGGAAGTTATCAGAGGAAGTTTGATAGCAATACATGCACACATGAAAAAGGAAGAAAGACTTATGATTGATATGCTGACACAAAACTTACATCAATTAGAGCAGAGTCAACAGGACAGTCCTACTACTAACAAAAGAAAATAAATAATAAAAATCAGGACTGACATTCAGAAGGAAAATAGGAAAACTGGAAAAAAATAATGCACCTAAAAGTTGGTTTTTTGAAAGGATTAACAGAAACGACAGACTGCTGGCAAACCTAACCAAAGAAAGGAAGGAACAAATTTCAATAGCAAGGATGAGGGATGAAACAGGGGACATTACAATGGACACTAATGAAATCAAAAGGATAATTCAAAAGTACTACAAAGACCTGTATTCCAATGAATTCAACAACTTGGAAGACATGGGCAAATTCTTGGAAAAACAATCCCTCCATAGACTATTTCTGATGGACATCAAGAATCTCAACAGACCTGTAGCAACAGAAGAAATAGACAAAGTTATCAAGAGATTACCAACAAAACAATCCCCTGGACCAGATGGCTTGACAGGAGAATTCTACCAAGCACTCAGGGAAGAACTGACACTAATCCTACACAAAATCTTTGAGAACATAGAAAAACATGGCAAACTCGCAAACTCTTTCTATGAAACTAGTATGACTCTGGTTCCTAAACTAGGCAAGGATCCCACAAGAATCAGGAACTACAGACCAATATCCCTAATGAATATCCATTCAAAAATCCTTAACAAAATACTGGCCAATAGAACACAAAAGTATATACAACAAATAATTCACCATGACCAAGTGGGATTCATACCAGTGATACAGGGATTGTTCAACATATGAAAGACCATTAGTATTATTCATCACATTGACATGAAAAAGTTTAAGAACCACATGATAAAAACAATAGATGCAGAATAAGTATTTGACAACATTCAACACCATTTCCTCTTTGACACACTCAAGAAGATTGGAATGGAATGCATGCTATATATGAAAAACCAACAGTCAACATGGCAGTCAATGGAGAAAAGATTAAAACAATCCCACTGAAAAAGGGACCAGACAAGGCTGCCCCTTGTCCCCACTTGTGTTTAACATCATACTGGAGGTCCTAGCTAACAGCATAAGGCAAAGAAAAAGCATCAAACGTATTCACCTGGGGAAAGAAGAGGTCAAACTATCATTAGTAACAGATGATATGATTTTATATATGGAAAATCCCAAAAGCTCCACAAGGGGAGTACTGGAAGCAATAGAGGAATCTGGCAGAGTGGCAGGACACAAGATCAACAGACAGAAGTCTATCCGTCTACTATACACGATGGACAAGACCACACAAGAGGGGATCAAAAAAGGTGGTACTCTTCACAATAGCCAAGCACAAATTGAAATATCTAGGTATATATCTGACTAAAAACCAAAAGATTTGTACGAGGAAAACTACAGACCACTATTACAAAAAAACAAGAGTGACCTCAACAAATGAAATAATATCCCATGTTCATGGACTCATGGACTGGAAGATTCAATATGGTAAAGATGTCAGTTCTACCCAAGGCACTATATAAGTTTAATGCTATACTGATACAAGTATTATCATCTTTCTTCAAAAAAATTGGAAAACCTGATTACCAACTTCAGATGAAGAGTAAAGAAGCCCAGAATTAGTAGAGAACTCTTCAAGAATAAGGACAGAATGGGAGGGTTTCCTTTACCTGACTTTCGCACCTATTATACAGCCACAGTGGTGAAAACAGTGTGGTACTAGTATAACGGCAGATACTCAGACCAATGGAAAAGAGCTGAAAATAGAGAAATAAAAACATCAGCACACAGACAACTACTATTTGATAAGGGCCCAAGAAATATCAAATGGGAAGCAGATACCCTCTTCAATAGTGGTGATGGAAAAAATGGATATCTACCTGCAAAAAAATTAAGCTTGGCCCTTACTTCACTCCATGCGCAAGAATAAACTCAAGGTGGATCACAGACCTTGAGGTAAAATCCCAAATGATTAGGGGCATCAATGAGGGAATTGGGACAAACCTGAGAACTTTGGCACAGGTAATACATAGGCTATCAGAAATAGGGAAGGACACAAATACAGATTAGTCACAAATTGACAAGTGGGATATGAGAGATACAAACCTGTGTACATCAAAATAATTCACCAAGAGAGTTATAAGAGAGCCCACCAACTGGGAAAACATCTTTAGCAATGACATATCAGACAAAGGCCTTATTACTAAAATCTACAGTACTCTGCTAGCTTCCAAAAAGAACAAAACTAATTGCCCACTGAGGAGGTGGGCAAAGGACCTGAACAGAAGTTTCACAAGTACATAAATGCGAATGGCCAATAAACATGTGAGAAAATGTTCCCAATCTTTAACCATAAGAGAAATGAAAATTAAAATAACTATGAGATACCACCAAACACCCTCAAAGATAGCCCAATTCAAAAAGTCAGAAAGTAACAAGTGTTGGAGGGGCTGTGATGAAATAGGAACTCTTGTCCACAGCTGATAGACCTGTATGTATGTACAACCACTATGGAAATCAATTTAGTGATATCTAAAACAGATGGAAACTGAGCTATCATATGACCCAGCAATCCCCTTACTGGGCATATACCCAGAAGAGGCAAGAAACAAACCATGGGCAGACATCTGTTCTCCAATGTTCATTGCAGCACAGTTCACAATTGCAAGGAGTTGGAACTAACCCAAATTTCCATCAACAGAAAAATGAATTAAAAACCTGTGGTACATACATACAATGGAGTAATATGCATTCCTAAAAAGCAGTAATGAAGCATATTGCCACTTGGGAAGAACTGAAGGAACTTATGTTAAGCGAAGTAAGCCAAGCACAAAAGGACAAATATAATATGAGTCCGCCAAGGTAAGCATAAAAATGCAAAAGGGGCATAGGGAAAAAAAAAACTGTAGTATACATACATTGCTCAGGTAAGGTTCAGGCAGTATGGCAGGGACCAGACCAAATCCAGGGATACATATGGTATCCAACTAAAAAGGTGAGGGGCGGTTGGGAGGTGGAGGGAGGGAAGACATGTGTAGCGGGGAACAGGCATTAACCCACCCAAGGGGAGGGTGTTATTTATATCGCCACAGGGAGAAAAGGACCAGACTTCAACACCTGGTGCACCAAAACATGAATGCAACATAATGGCATGAAGCAGGGAAACCACTAGAGAGGTCTAAGGGGCTGGGCCCAATCTCAAATATGTGGACACCCACCTTCCCCCCTGAAAAATTCACTTCAGAGGACAGCACTGAAGCTACAGCTCATGGGGAGGGACATGTCTGATCAGAGCCTGTTGGACCAAAGGGGGAGGGAAAGTGGATCACATCCTGACCCACCAAGCCCCAAGAGCAATATTCCTGCTCAGAGAAGCCAATGGACAGAGAGGACCATAGGGCTGGCCCCACCATGAGACATGATGTCCCTTACTGATCCATAGTGCTATGTCTCTGCCTGTCTATCTAGATCCATAGTGCTATGGGGGACAACACTGGAGACACAGTGTGGGAATTGTGCCCAATCTGACCCCACCACAGTGGGACGAACCACAAAGAGCATGTAACAGATCAACAAGGGGAGCAAAGCACTGAAGTCCTCTGGGAATACCAAAAATAGACTGTGGGTCAGGGTGTGGCACCCCATCAGACTCAACTGGAAAACACTCCTAGAGTAAACAGAAAGACCTTGAACTATTTATAGGCTTTTCTTTTTTTGTCAGTTTTGTTGTTGTTTTGTTTTCTTTTGTTGCATTTTTTGCTCTGTCTTGACTTTGTGCTTATTATTGTCTCTGCCTGTCTATCTAGATAAGATAGATGGGATAAACAATCCAGAGGAGAAAACAAAGGGACCAAGAATTCTGGGGGGACTAAGAGCGGGGAAGGCAGGGGAAAGGAAGTGGGTGTTAACAGGGACAAGGGAACAACAAGTGATCTAAAATCAATGGCAAGGACGGTATAGGAGACCTCTATAGGAGACCTCGTAGGGCTTGATCAAGGGCAACGTAACAGAGAGGAATTACTGAAACCCAAATGAAGGCTGAACATAATAGTGGGACAAGAGGAAAGTAAAAGGACATAGAGGGAAGAACTAGGAGGCAAAGGGCATTTATAGAGGTCTAAATACAGACATGTACATATGTAAATATATTTATATATGATGATGGAGAAATAGATTTATGTGCATATATTTATAGGTTTAGTATTAATGTAGTTGATGGACATTGGGTCTTTACTCAAGTACTCCCTCAACACAAGAACACTTTGTTCTAATAACCTGGCATTCCATGATGCTCACCTTCCCAACACTATGGCTGAAGACAAAGTGGGTACACAAGCAAATGTGGTGAAGAAAGCTGATGGTGCCCAGCTATCAAAAGAATAGCATCTGGGGTCTTAACATTTTAAAGATAAACAAGCAGCCATCTAGCTGAGAAGTAACAAAGCCCACATGGAAGAAGCACACCAGGCCATGTGATTATGAGGTGTTGATGAGATCAGGTATCAGACATCAAAGACCCAGAACAAAAAATCATATCACTGTGAATGACAGGGAGTGTGGAGTAGAGACCCAAAGCCCATTGGTAGACAATTGGACATCCCCTTACAGAAGGGTCGCAGGGAGGAGATGAGCTAGTCAGGGTGCAGTATAACACCAACAAAACATACATCTTTCCTCTAGTTCTTTAATGCTTGTTCTCCCCCACTATCATTACCCCAATTCTATCTTTACAAATCTGGCTAGAACAGAGCATGTACACAGGTACAGATAAGAGCTGGAAACCCAGGGAATCCAGGACAAATAAACCCCTCAGGACCAATATTGACAGTAGCAATACCAGCGGGGAGAGGGGAATGTGGAGGAAGAAAGGGGAAACCAATCACAATGATCTACATATAACTCCCTCTCAGGGACATGGACAACGAAAAAATGGGTGAAGGGAAACATTGGCCAATGTAAGACATGAAAAAAATAACAATAATTTATAAATTATCAAGGGTTCGTGAGGGAGGGAGGTTGGGGAAGGGAATGGGAAAATGAGGAGCTGATACCAAGGGCTCAAGTAGAAAGAAAATATTTTGAAAATGATAATGGCAACCAATGTACAAATGTGCTTGACACAATGGATGGATGGATGGATTGTGATGAGTTGTACGAACTCCCAATAAAATGATTTTTGAAAAAAAGCAGAACTAAAATTGGAAAACACAGAGAGGAAGTAGGATGAGCATTATTGCATTGCAATCAATAACTAGAAATAAAATATGCACAAATTGTTGACAAAATATTGCTTTGTTCTATAAACTATCAGTCAAATTACAATTAAAAAGCTTTAAAATTGTAATAAAAACCCATATTTACAATGAACAAAAAGATAATATATAAGAAAATTATCCTAAAAGTATTGTGCAAATGTTCCTGTTCACCTTAGTTTCCTAGCACTGGTGTGACAGGAAGTCCACACGTGGGCAGATTTAATGGGTGGGAAAGGATAGGAGAGAGAAATGAATGTTAATGGGTGAAGTGACTACATACAGTGCTGTTACATTGAGGGGCTTGCAAACCATGTCCAAGAACAAAATGTGTATAATTTGTTTAATAACGAGAAAGTAGTTTGCCCTTTCAACTTTCCTCCAAACTACGCTAAAACATTAAAAATAAACAACTTGTCAACAAGGAGCCTCACCTTTTTTGTGTGTGCACTTGGTCTCACAAATTATATCACCTGTCCTGATTAGAGTAAACAAAACTCAAATATGAATCAAATTGTGTCCAGGTACAGGAAGTATTCTAAACATATTGCTAGCAGGGACACAGATATGTTTCCTTAAGCCTCCATGGGTGACTTATCAGAATCATGGATAGAGTGAGTAAAGTATACAGATTCAGGAGTGCACACCCAGAGATTCTGATCCAGTTGCTCTGGGTCTCAGGCATGCACTTTTTTGCTTTAGGTGTTGCAAGTGATTCTGCTGGGCAGCAGGGTCTGGAAATTGCTGCTGGCATGCTCGTAGCTGGCTGGATTATCAAGCAGTGGCCTCCAGAGGAGTTGATTTGTGCTAAAGCTCATAAACTCTAGTTTGAGTGTTCACTGGGATGAGAGTAACTCTCCACGCTGACCCTCTGTCAAAAGTCCTTTTTTGACAAGTCTGTCAAGAGCCTGAGAAAAATACTTTCAACCTAGAACACAGGGAAATGGTTTTCAAAGTCAGGGTTTTATTATCTCAACCAAACAATTGTCCAGTCACTTTTAACCCATGGCAACCCCATGTGGGTCAGAGTAGAATTGTGCTTCATGTGCAGGATTTTCTATGCTGATTTTCTCAGAAATAGATTATCAGGTGCCTTACATGGATTCAAACCTCCAACCTCTGGTTCACAGCAGAAAACACTAATGATTTGCACCACCCAGGGACTCAGTCATGCAATCAGATGAAGCTAGAACCTAGGATTAAAAAGCCAGAGATCTTTGTCTCTTCCCCTCCTCCTTTTCCTTTTTCCTTCCTGTACAAGGGAATTTGTAGTCACTGGAGACTGGATACCAAAATGTCCCTGAGGGCTGAAGCTTCAGAGAAAAGAAAATCTGAAGGGAAAAGGCAGTGAGATACGGTGGTGTATGAAGAACATTCTGAAATGTCCCATGGAGGAGGAAATGTCCTGGGCTGAGATTTCAAACAAGAATTGACTATGAGCACTTATTTTGAGATATAGCAAAACTATTCTTATTTAAAATGGGCTCTGGGATCTTAAAGACTTGAAGTTAAACAAGCACCCATCTAGCAGAGAAGCAACCAGCCCATATGGAAGTAGATCAGCCTGTGTGATCATGAGGTGTCGATAGAATCTGGTAACAGGCATGGAAGACACACACACCCCCAAAAAAATTGTTGCAAAGGAGGTGGTTCTGAGCAGAAACTTTAAAACCTATCTGTAGACAATAGGACATCCCCTCACAGAAGGGTCACAAGTGCAGTACAGCACCAATGAAACACACAATATTCCTCTGGTTCTTGGAGGCTTCCTCACCTCCCCACTATCATGACCCAGTCCTGCCTTTCAGTTCTGGCTAGACTGGTGCATGTACATTGGTACAGATAAGAGCACAGGAACAGAAATGGGAGTAGTGATACCAGGAGGGTAGGAAGGGGGAACCAATCACAATGATCAAAACATAATCCTGCCTCCCCCCACCCCAGGGGGATGAACAACAGAAACGTGGACGAAGGGAGACAACAGTTGGTGTAAGATATGGAAACAATAAGAATTTATAATTTATCAAGGGGTTATGAGGGTGGGGTGGGGAGGGAGGGGAAAAAGAGGAGCTGATACCAAGGGCTCCAATGAAAGCAAATGTTTAGAAAATTATGCTGGCAATATATATACAAATATGCTTGATACAATTGATGTATGGGAGGTTATAAGAGTAGTAAGAGCCCCCAGTATATGATTTAATAAATAAAGATTTTAAAAATAAATGGGCCACTGACACCACCCAGTAATCTCAACCAAAGGCCCTTCTCTGTTGTCACTCAGCTTCTTCACAGGGAATGAGAGCTCTGTGTGGTCATGATACATCTCAAACCAAACTCACTGCATCCAGACAATTCTAACATTTAAAGATGTTGTTTGTTTGTTTAGATGTGTTGTTTAGATCTACTGTTCAGATAAAGAAACTGATGTAATCTTCGACTTCATCCTAAAGAGGCATTTAGAGAGAATTCTACACAGCTTCTTCTCTGAGGGGACATGGATTCCTGTGTCCAGTGGAAACTGCGAGAGCAGGAATTCCGTTACTTTTATTCTCCGGGTCTTACAATGGGGAGCAGTCAGCATATTTCTATCAATCAGTTCAGTGGGAAATATTTGAGATGTTCCTTTCTGACAGCTTTCTACCTCACAGGGATTCCACCTTATTAAGGTTTTACTCTACTGAGAAATGTTTAAAAATCCTTTCTGAATAGGAAATAAACAAGTTTACTTTTACAGTTGGCTGGTACGAGGAGTATTGTGGTAGAACATCCATGAGTCATCGTAGAGGATTATTTAGGAGTAGAGATAAAGGAGCAGGTAATAGAGACCTATCTCAGACCATTTAAATCCATTCCCTCCTCTCACCGCCATCCCCACTCGGGCTGCTCCAGAGTTGGTGCTCTCTAGCAGTGTTTCAGACAAAGCACCCTGTGGGCTTCTGTGAATGAAACTTGAGCAAGGATGATGCAAGGAGCCTCCTCTTGGTGTGAGTTTCTCCCACTGTGGAAAGGTTTAAAATAATCAATGGCTGTGGATTCAATGTCAAAACTGATGCAAAGTGGGCATGAAGTCTTATTCTTCCTTCACAGATGCTATCTGATGTGGTGACCAATGTTTACAAATTAAAGGCACCAACTTTTCATTTGAGAGCTCTTAAAGCAGCCAGCTGTCTTAAGAGGCTGTCTCCAAAGGTCAAAAGCATGTTCAGGTATAAACTTTGATGGTTACCAAGGGAGGGGAGGGTAAGGGAATGAAGATGAAGTCCTAAGTTAGATGGTAGACAGATGTCAACTTGGGGGCAGAACTTAGTATTCAACAAGAGGGAGAAATCAAAGAAGGTTAGGGTAAACTTTTGGGGGTGTAGCAAGTAGCCTAAATTGTAGAATACACAATTTGTCTGAAATGTAAACCTACACCTAATTTTCAATTTTAAAAAAATGTTTTAAAAAATAAGTATATAGACCTAGATAGAGACTATATCAGTTAGAAAAAATAGCATCACATTTTGATATTTTAATTTAAGAAAGGATTCTGTGATTTTGTATGTTATAAAAGAACCCTCAGCGATCTTACAAAGTCTTAAAAGAGATCATGCTGGGACTGCATATTAAAAAAAGAAAAACATCAAAGCTCTTTATTGAGAGGTGATAACATAGTTCTATTATTCTTTATTATTCATTTAAATCATTAAAATATGAACAAATAAAACACTTATAAAAGGAAATAAAGTTCAGTAAATGATCTATTGCTATCATGATAGCAAATACAGACTAATTCAGTCTGTATGCTGAGCAAATAATCCAAAAGCCCAGCGATGTAAAGAAGAGTGGCCCAGGATTGGAGAAAGACTTATTAACAATGTGAAATATGCAGCTGACACAACCTTGCCTGCTGAGAGTGAGGAGGACTGGAAGTACTTCCTGGTGAAGATCAAGGGTCACAGCCTTTAGTATAAGAAAACCCAAATCCTCAGGACGGGAACAATTGGCAGCATCAGGACAAATGGAGAAAAGTTTAAGTTGTCAAAGATTTCGCCATACTTGGACTCGCAACAGACCTTCATAGAAACAGCAGCCAAGAAGTCAAACTATACATCACAGTGGACAAATCCACTGCACAAAATCTCTTTAAGTGTAGAAGAGCAAGAACATCATTTTAGGGACTAAGGTGTGCCTAACCCACAGCATGGTATTTTGAATCACCTCCCACATGTGTGAAAGTTGCCCTATGAATAGTGAAGACTATCCCAGCCTCTACTGCACCCTCCAGGAGATGGGGTGAGCTCTTGAGGGCTGCCGAATGAGTGATCAGAGTAGCACACTGCCCTGCTCACCCAGATATATGAAAACAAAGCAAAACAAAATCCTGGGCAAAAACAAACAAAAACAGCAGCATAAATTATCAATTAAATATAAATACAATAAGACCATGTCCTAGAGACAACAGACAGCTTCAGTTGACACAAAAGACAGAGCCTTTTGTGTATTCAAAAGACAGAGCCACATAATACCCCTGAGAAAGAAACGTTGTTGGAACTACTCAACAAGCAATTCAAAAGAATTACATGTATGTCCCTTCAATGAATTAACAGGAAAATTTAAGGAGAACAAAGACAAATTCAAGGAAAATATTGACAAATCTCTAAAGGATTCAAGGGAATAATATAAGAACAGATTTACAAATAAGTGAAAAATTAGAAACCCAACAAAATAGCAAATAGAAATCCAGAAAATTAATAATAAAAAATTTCCGGAATACATAGTGCTTTGGAAGAGCAAAGGAGCATAATTAGCAAAACTGAAGTCAAGTTTCTCAATAGTAATCTGCTAGAGAAACAATCAGAGAAAAAAGAACAAAAATGAAGAAATTCTAAAAATTGTGTGGAATACTATCAAGAGGAATCCCATTCATGTAACTGGAATTCCAGAATAGGAAGAAATGAAAATATTCACAGAGAAAAATGGCAAAAATATTCTGAAAGAACACATATCATGAACAACAAGAAGATATTCATCCAAGAAGCTTAACAAACGCTAAATAAGATAGATCCCAAAAGAAAATCATCAAAATATGCCACAAACTTTACAAGACCAAAGACAAAGGGAAAAATCCTGACAGCAGCTCAGCAAAGCAAAACATTACCTAAAAGGAGTGCCGGTGTGACTCAGCTCTGACTTCTCCACAGAGGCCGGTGTGCCGCAGCTCTGATTTCTCCACAGATGCCAGGCAAGCGAAACACGATGAGATTACATACATAGAGTTCTGAAAGAAAAATTTCGAATTAAGAATTATAACTCTCAAATGATCACAATGATCAATATATAACGCCCTCCCAGGGGAACAGACAACAGAAAAGTGGGTGAAGGGAGATAGCAGTCAGTGTAAGACATGAAAAAATACAAATTTATAAATTATCAAGGGTTCATGAGGGAGGGTGGGGGAGGAAGGGGAAAAAATGAGGAGCTGATACCAAGGGCTCCAGTAGAAAAAAAATGTTTTGAAAATGATGGTGGCAACAAATGTACAAATGTGCTTGACACAATCGATGTATGTATAGATTGTGATAAGAGCTGTTAGAGTCCCCAATAAAATGATTAAAAAGGGGAAAAAAAGAGAAAGAAATCCCATTATTGTAATTCTGATACCTGAATCCAATGAAATAATAAAGAAATAATAAATAACAGAGAAAAGATATATGAATGCACAAGTTAATTGAAATGTTGCATATATTGAGTTGATTTAGAATATCTATTACAAAATCAAAAACACTTTCTAAAACCAATGCTAGAAAATCAATCCTAATCCTAGGGTGATTTTGTAACTATAGAGAGCCCCGGTTTCATAGCGATTATGTATTTCGCTGCTAACTGAAAGGTCAGCAGTTCAAAACCACCAGCTACTCCTTGGGAGAAAAATGAGGTTTTCTACTCCCTTAAAGAACTACAGTCTCAGAAACCCACAGAGGCAGTTTGACCCTGTGCTATAGAGGTGCCCTGAGACAGCATTCGCTCCAGGCAGCGAGAGAGGTTTGGCTTTTTAAATTTTATATATCTCATATTTATTTATATAAATATTATATGTTAATAGGTTCACATGAGCTGGAGTTTTTGGAAAGCAGCTCTAATGCCTGCCTCAAATAAAGTTATACTTTATTGTCAAAACCCCCAAAAAAAGAATTATATCTCTCTCAGATCTGATGGTGAAATTAGGGCTTTTTCAGATAAAAAGAAGTTGAAGGAATTTGTAGAAACTAAGCCAGCTTTACAAGAAATACTAAAAGGTTCTTCAAGTAGATAACCAACAGTAGTAGATAATCGCCTAAGTTTAACACAAACAACAATGTCACCCAGATATAAAAGCATTCCCCAAAAAGGAAACTACAAGATTGAACACAGTAGCCAATGACATAAAGCAAATTGGTACTTATGAGCAGCTAAAAGCAAAACAGGGGGGATAAATTGTGCAGTTACAGAATTTCCAAACAGAGACGTCAAGAAAATATCAAGATAAAATCCACTGTTTAAAACTAAGAAAATAATAAATTACTAGATAACCTCAAATAAAATTAATAAACCTTCTCAACAAAATAAAAAAGAAGAAAAAATTAAAGATCCAATAAACGCCAAAACAAAGATCAACCATGGAAATAATAAGAAAATCTGTAAACAAATAGACTAAATGTATCAGTCAAGAGTCAGAGTAGTAGAATAAATAGAAAAACATGGCCCATCAATGTATTGTCTTGTTGTTAGATGCCACCGAGTTGGCTACAAGCCATATGCAGCACAGGATGGGTGGACGTATAGAGGCAATAATTGGTGCAAGGCTTATGGGGGCTTGGGGGAGGGAAGGTGGAGGGAAATGTGGATCGAGAAATGAAAACAGCAGCGGGGGTGGATGATCTAGAACTGATTATGGTGATGTACATACCACCTTGTTTAAATACGACTGAACTATGGAAGCATATGATATGTAAACATGTAAACTCTATACCAATAAAACCATTGGGGGGGGGAGAAGATTGAAGGGATACAGAGTCATTGTCCAAAAAAGAACTAGTCATTATTCAACCACTTCGATAGGCAGCATATAATCAAGAACAATGGTACTGAAGGGAGAAGTCTAAGTGGCACTAAAAATGGATTTTAAGACTTTATTTTTATGTTTGATTGTTTGTCTCTTGATTTTGTTTTGCAAGTTTCTTTTGTATATGAAATCCAGGATTGGTAAATCCAAAGAGTCAGTAATTGGGTTAACAATTAATGATAGGGGAGGTTGGAGGGAAATGAGGGGCTAACAATGAGTACAAGAAAGAAGAAAATGTAAAATTTATTGTGATGATGATCGCACAGTTTGGTGACTGAAATACAAATTGTATGATGCGTGCGTTATGTGCCAATAAAAAAAATTTTAAACAGGAAACTGAAAAATAAATGAACGACTAATGGAGCCCCCAAGAACATGGCCTTTGGTGGGGCCCCTTCAGTCCTAAATGGAACTCATGCCCATGGCTTAACTCCCAGCTAAACAATAGAACCAGGGAAATACACTCTCACTCCTTAGAACAAACAGCCAATTGAAATCAAAGGGCAGCATTTCTCCAGAGATGATGGTCAGAAGACAGGGAGGGACAGGAAAGGAGTATGAATGGAAACAAGGAGGAAGTGAGATGAGGGCTGTTACATTATGTGGATTTCAATCAGTGGCATGAAACAAAAGGTGTATTAATTGTTGAACGGAAAACTGGTTTGCTCTATAAACTTTAAGCCAAATCAAAACAGGTTGGTGATTCCTTCAAAAGCGTAACATAGAACTTCTATATGATCCAGGAATTCCACTCTTGGGTATACACACAAGAAACTTGAAAACAGGCCAATGCGCACCTTTGTTCATTGTCAGCCATACTCAAACCCATTGCCATCAAGGACCTTCTGACTCGTGACAACCCTATAGGACAGAGTAGAACTGCCTCTTTGGGCTTTTGAGAATAAATCTTTACAGGAGTAGACAGTCTAACATTCTCCCTCAGAGCAGCTGGTGGGTTCAAACTGCAGACGTTGTGACTAGCAGCTACACCACATTGCAGTACCATTCAAATGGCCAAAATATAGATATACCCCAAATGTCAATACACAGATAAACAAAAGTGGCAGATACATAAGAAGATGCTTCAAAAAATTTTTCAGGAAAATATTATTTGTGAATTCCATTTTTCCACAACGTTTTTCAGCCCCCCCTAAACAGTAGAACATAGAGCTGTTTTAATTAATGTTCTTTATTTTACCTCTCTGGATTCTATTACCTATTGTAATGTCTAGAACTTACAGACAAAATTCATGATTAAAGATTTTATTAAAGAAATGAACCAGTTGTAATGTCAGTGAGATGTTCTCAGGGCAAAGTTGTTTATCAGGACATGTTACAAAATTATTTCAGGTCTCCTAATTAAAAATAACTGATATATTTGCATTGTGGTTCTGGTGGAGAATATTGAAAGTACATGGACTTCCAAAAGCACAAGCAAGTTTGTCTTGCAAAAAGTACCGCCATCGTGCTCCTTAAAGACAAGATTAGCAAAACATCATATTACAAACTTTGGACATGGCAGGAGAGGCCAGTCAGTCTCTGGAGAAGGAAAGTGTGCTCGGTAAAGATGGATGGCAAGGAAAGGGAGGAAAGCCCTCCAGGAGATGGGTCGACACAGTGGCTGCAACAAGGAACTCAAGCATAAGAACAGTTTTGAGGATCGTGCAGAACCAGGAAGTGTTTCGTGTTTTTGTGCATAGGGTCACTATGAGTCGGAACCCTCTGGATGGCACCTAAGAACAAGTAAATGTCTAAAGGCATAGTACTCCAATGTACGTCTCAACCTCCAGGTATTCAGCTAAGCTCTGTGAGTCAGCAAATCCAGAGCCTTGAATTAAGTGACCAGAAGCACCCTTCTCAGAGAGCCAGACTCCTGAATGAGAACACTCAGCTTTACTTGCTCCATGGAATTCCATCACTCTATTCCATGCTTTGGATCTTGGTTCTGGTTCTGTGGCTTCTCCGATATTGTAGTTGCCATCTGGATCCAGGAGGTTCACTCCACAGGGATCGCAGGTCCAGCAGACATACTCCACTCATGGCTCTTGCTGGTGATGAGATTTCTTCTCCTGCTTCTCGGAGGGCTCATTTTAGACACAGCAGGATGGGAATTCCCCACAGACACTCTAGGGAATCCTGGTCACAATTACTCATAAGTGGATCCTATCAATATCTTCCCACATTTTCTTCCCAGACCCATGCAGGGAACGGTCATTTGATGGGAGTTAGACACTTTGGCTAGAAGAGCCAGTATAAAAAATTCACTGCCCCTGAAGAGAAGGTTACTCAATCCAAATGAAAAATGAAGTTCTGATACATGGACAAGGGAACAACAAGTGATCCAAATTGGTGGTGAGGAGGGTGTAGGAGGCCTGGTGAGACGTGCTCAAGGATAATGTGGCCAGGAGGAATTACTGAAACCCAAATGAAGACAGAGCATGATAGTGGGACAGGAAGAAAGTCACAGGAAAGACAGGAAAGAGCTAGGAGGCAAAGTGCATTTATAGAGGTATACATAAAGGCATGTACATATGTAAATATATTTATATATGAGGATGGGAAAGTAGATCTATGTTCATATATTTATAGGTTTAGTATTAAGGTAGCAGAAAGACATTGGGCCTCCACTCAAGTACTCCCTCAATGCAAGAATACTTTCTTCTATTAACTTGGCATTCTATGATGCTCACCTTCCTGACGCAACCACTGAAGACAAAGTGGGTAAATAAGCGAATATGGTGAAGAAAGCTGATAGTGCCCGGCTATCAAAAGATATAGCATCTGGGATCTTAAAGGCTTGAAGGTAAACAAGCGGCCATCTAGCTCAGAAGCAACAAAGCTCACATGGACAAAGCACACCAGCCTGTGTGATCACGAGGTGCCAAAGGGATCAATTATCAGGCATCAAAGAACAAAAAATCATGTCATTGTGTGCTCACCTCCATGATGCAATCTCTGAAGACAAATGGGTGCATAAGCAAATGTGGTGAAGAAAGCTGATGGTGCCCGGCTATCAAGGGATATAGTGTCTTATGTCTTAAAGGCTTGAAGGTAAACAAGCGGCCATCTAGCTCAGAGGCAAAAAAGCCCACATGGAAGAAGCACACCAACCTGTGCGATCACAAGGTGTTGAAGGGATCGGGTGTCGGGTATCATCAGAACAGGAAATCTTATCATAGTGAACGAGGGGGGAGTGCGGAGTGGAGACCCAGGGCCCATTTGTGGGCCACTGAACATCCCCTTGCAGAGGGGTCTCGGGGAGGAGACAAGCCAGTCGGAGTGCGATGTAGCAATGATGAAGCATACAACTTTCCTCTAGTTCCTAAATGCGTCCTCCTCCCCCATTATCATAATCCCAGTTCTACCTTACAAATCTGGCTAAACCAGAGGATGTACACTGGTACAGATAGGAACTGGAAACACAGGAAATCCAGGGCAGATGATTCCTTCAGGACCAATGGTGTGAATGGTGATACTGGGAGGGTAGCGGGAGGATTGGTTGGAAAGGGGGAACTGATTACAAGGATCTACATGTGACCTCCTCCCTGGGGCACGGACAACAGAAAATTGGGTGAAGGGAGACGTCAGACAGGGCAAGATATGAGAAAATAATAATTTATAAGTTATCTAGAGTTCATGAGGGAGGGGGAATAGGGAGGGAGGGAGGGAAAAAATGAGGAGCTGATGCAAGGGCTTAGGTGGAGAGCAAATGTTTTGAGAATGATGAGGGCAATGAATGTACAAATGTGCTTTACACAATTGATGTATGTATTGATTGTGATAAGAGATGCATGAGCCCCTGATAAAATGATTAAAAGCAAAAGAAAAAAAATACATAGATGAATCTTAAAACCATGATGCTAAGTGGTATAAGTGAATCACCAACAGACAAATATTGCCTTATCTCATCTAAATAAAATATTTAGAAAAGGTAAAGGTGTAGTGTGTTAGTCCGGGTAGAACAGATAAACAAATTCATAGAGACACATTTGTATATAAGAAATAAGTTTATATACAAGAGCGATTGAATATTGAGAAAACATCCCAGCCCAGTCCAGATCAAGTCCATATGTCCAATACAAATCTATAATTTCCTCTTCAGACTCACAGAATACATATAATGATGCTGAATGCTGAAGGATCACAGGCCAGTGGGTTGCAAGTCTTGTGGATCCAGTGGTGTTGTAAGCATCTCAGCTCTGGCAGGGATCTATACGTGGCTTCTCTGGTCCCAGAGATCTGGTTGCATCAGGGTAGGTCCATGTGGCATGTTCAGTTCCCAGGGCATAGTGCCACGTGTCTTGTCAGAGAGCATCTCTCAGGGAGTGAGCCTTACCAGTAGTGAGAATGTCTCCTGCCTTTAAGGAAGAAAATACAGGAGTTCCCAGAATTCTCAGGAGAAGGCCATGCCCACACAGAGGTCTCATTGGCTATGACCCAATTGACAGACTAGACTCCCCCCTTTAACTCAATCCTCTCATGTCCCAAATTGACACCAGATTATGTAACTACCACATGTAGAGACCAAAGTTTTATTGATGATCAACAGTAAAAGGAGAAAAAAGTAAGAGGGAATTATTATTTGAGAAGCAGTGAGTTTGTTGCATGCTATGATTAATGTAATAGATAACACTACATTGTATACATGAAATATCTTGACTTGACAAATGTGTTTTATATAT
>NW_022111372.1:22109926-22175751 GCF_000313985.2 Echinops telfairi
TATATATATATATATATCTTTACCAAAAAAGTTTTAATATTACAATCTCTTTGAATGCCACTTAACTGAAATCCAGGCTCAGGAAGATAGCTGTTGTTTGTGTCATTGGTCTAAGACAGTGACTCTCAATCTTCCTAACACCACGACCCTTTAATACAGTTCCTCATGTTGTAGTGACCCTGCCCAACCATAAAATTATTTACATTGTTACTTCATAACTGGACTTTGCTAGTGTTATTAATCAGGTGGCCCCAAAGGGGTCAAGACCCACAGGTTGAGAACCACTGGCTTAAGATGTATTCCATAAGACTTCAGAAAAAAGACAAGGACCATTATTCAAGAAATAGTGTTGACCCCCTCAAATCAAACCAGCTCTAAGGCAAAAATATTGGAGCAATGTTTGGCATACTCTTGGATCTTGTAAACTCAATTGCTTAAATGTATATGAAGTCAGATGAACTGGTCTTTTCTTATAGAACTAGGCATAACTGGGCATAAAAAACACTTGCTCTTCCACATATTTTCTTCATAACCAAGGCCAAATGACCCAAAAAGACCGCACAAAAGAAAGACAAGCAATTCCATTGAGGACCAATCTCATAACAAGATGAGAGCAAAGCAAAATAACACCAGCTCAGAAGTTAATCTTCTTGCATGGAGGTCAGCAAATAAATGCAAATAAAATCCCATGCTCATAAATAGCATTTTAATTTAGAGTTCTGTTTAGCAAACCTCTTTCAGTTCCTTGGGGATAACTTATAACAATAGTGCTTTGCCGAGGTGGTTTCACAAAATGATGTTAAATGAAAAATCCTGTAGAACAGATGTTTTCGCAAGTCCCTGTCCACACAGCACTCGCTTTGCTTAATGAAAACACTGGTGTGCTTCAGAATTAGTACTTTCTACTGTTACCACATTGTTATAGTACCGTCTCAGGAGTAGAGGGAGTTGGCTAGGAGGAGAGTGAGAAAAGCGCCACAAGTCGAGGTCAGGGATAGAATATTCCAAAGCAGATACCTCAACATGGTGCAGGGGAGAGAAAAGAAGACACGTGTTACCGGGGGGAGTGCAGGCAGAAGCTCCTGGGCACAGAAACAGAGCTCTTAGTTTATTTTGACAAACTAAATCAAGCAAATAAACACCACCTCTATGCTCTGTTTAACAGGTTCCATTTAAGTATAATTAGAATGAAGCAAAAACTATTTGCATCTCTCCCAAATTCATTGAAATTAGATGCTACCAGCATTCAAAAGACAAGTCCAGCCTTGTCTCAGGGGAACCCTAAGACCACTTAGCTTGTCCTCAAAAGTGGTGGAGAAAATTATATTTGACTCCCACAGATAAGTTTCATGAGCAAGGATTGTTTGACTGTCTTTGGAAAAAATGAGTATTTTTCTTCATAAATTAAGTTCAATTAGAACTTCACTTTTTATTCTAAAAGAATGCAAATTCCATAGAAGTCTTTTCCCCTTAAAACCACAAAGCAAGCAAGTTCATCACATGAAAAATCAGGTTCTTTTAAAGACCACCACATTCTATCAGTTCATCGCGTTGTGGTGATTTGCCCTGATGCTGGAAGCTCTGCCACCAGTATCTCAAATACCAATAGAGTCATCCCTGGGGAACAGGTTTCAGCAGAACTTTCAGACTAAGATAACCTAGCAAGAAATTCTGGATATTTACTTCCAAAAGTTAGACAATGAAAAACCCGTGGGTCACAACAGAATATTATTCAATATGGTCCAGAAGATTAGCTTCCTCATCTTGAAGGTTGGAAAACAATATAATAACAGTAACAATGAATTAAAACATGTCAAAGACCAGGAAGATAGTGCAGAACTGGATGTGGTAGTTACATAATCTGGTGTCAATTTGGGACGTGAAAGGATTAAGAGTAGAGGGGTGGAATCTAGTCTGTCAATTGGGTCATAGCCAATGAGGCCTCTATGTGGGCATGCCCTTCTCCTGAGAATTCTGGGAACTCCTGTATTTTCCTCCTTGGAGGTGGAAGATATACTTTCACTATTGACAAGGCTCACTCTCTGAGAGACACTCTTCTGACAAGACACATGACGCTATGCCCTGGGAGCTGGAGAAACCTCATGGACCTACCCTGATGCAACCAGACCTCTGGGACCAGAGGAGTCACGTACAGACCTCTGCCAGTGCTGAGATGCTTACAATGCCACAATTCTTTCTTATAATTCTTTTTTTTTTTAATCATTTTATTAGGGGCTCATACAACTGTTATCCCAATCCATACACACATCAATTGTGTAAAGCGTATTTGTACATCATTTCTCAAAACATTTTCTCTCCATTTAAACCCCCGACATTAGGTCCTCATTTTTCCCCTCCCTCCCCGCTCCCCCCTCCCACATGAGCCCTTGATAGTTTATAAATGGGTATTTTGTCATATCTTGCCCTGTCCGACGTCTCCCTTCATCCACTTTTTGGTTGTCTGTCCCCCAGGGAGGAGGTCACACACAGTTCCATGTAATCGGTTCCCTCTTCCCTACCCATTCTCCCTTTACCCTCCCTGTTTTGCCACTGGTCCTATAGGGCTCATCCATCCTGGATTCCCTGTATTTTCAGTTCCTATCTGTACCAGTGTACCTCCTCTGGTCTAGCCAGTCTTGCAAGATAGAATTCGAGTCATGGTAGTGGGAGCGGGGAGGAAACCTTTAGGAACTAGAGGAAGGTTGTATTTCTCATCATTGTTACATCGCACCCTGACTGGCTCATCTCCTCCCCGAGACCCCTCTGCAAGGGGATCTCCAGTGGCCTACTAATGGGCTTTGGATCTCCACTCCACACTCCCCCCATCATTCACTATGGTAAGATTTTTTGTTCTGATGATGCCTTACACCTGATCCCTTCGACACCTCGTGGTTGCATAGGCTGGTGTGCTTTTTCCATGTGGGCTTTGTTGCCATCTAGCTCAGAAGCAACAAAGCCCACATGGAACAACATATCAACCTGTGTGATCACGGGGTGTCGAACGGATCACTGAAGACTAATGGGTGCATAAGCAAATGTGGCGAAGAAAGCTGATGGTGCCCAGCTATCAAAAAGTATAGCGTCTGGGGTCTTAAAGGCTTGAAGGTAATCAAGCGGCCATCAAGCTCTTATAATTCTTACAATGCTTACAATTCTTTCTGATTCACATATGAGTCTCTTTGAATTTGTTTCTCTAGTCTACCCAGACTAACACACTGGACAATGCTTCATCTGATGTTCATAAAGTCACTATGAGCTGGAGCTGACTGGACAGCAATGAACAACAGTTTCGAGGAAAGCAAAGTACTTAATTAAAAAGTGTGGCATAGGGGGATAGTAACAATAAAAGTTAACTTGAACAATATTCATAGTTTAAAAGAGACAAGGAAAAGAATGAAATTCCAGTTTAGTCTTCAATATTAACTATGGCTAAGAGATGATATATACATTGGATGTGTTCTCAGGAGCGACCAGTCCCTGCAGAAGGACATCACCCTTGGTAAAGTGGTGGGGCAGTGAAAGAGAGGAAGGTTCTGATAAGCTGGATTGGCACAGAGGTTGCAGCCTGGGCTCAAACACAGGAACAGGTGTAAGGATGGTGCAGTATCAGCGAGTGTTTCTTATCTGTTGTGCAGAGAGTCGCTATGGATTAGAACCTACCCAATGGCTCCTAACAGCAATAAGAATTAACAAGCATGTCAAAATTTGTCGTAAATAGTGCGCATCCTTCTAAAGAAGCTATCACAAACATTTAAAAAAATAATTTTATATGGGGTTCTCACGCCTTTTATCACAATCCATACATACATCCATTGTATCAAGTATATTTGTACATATGTTGCCATCATTATCTTCTTCTGTTTTGTTTTGTTTTTGTTCTCTTTTTAATCATTTTATTAGAGGCTTATACAACTCTTATCACAAGCCATACATATATCAATTGTATAAAGTACATTTGTACATTCATTGCCCTCATCAGTCTCAAAACATTTGCTCTCCACTTAAGCCCCTGGCATCAGCTCACTTTTCCCCCTCCATCCCCGCTCCCCCCTCCCTCATGAACTCTTGATAATTTATAGTTTATTCTTTTTTTTTTCATGTCTTACATCGACCGCTGTCTCCCTTCACCCACTTTTAACAAACACTTTTAACTTGAGTAGTGAAATTTGGGTTGTTTTTTTAAGTTGTACATCAAAATTGATAAAAATACTTCTCATTAGAAAGCATGCAAAACAAATATTTTCATGAAATCCATCCCATAAGACAGTTCTGAGGTGATGCTGACTCTACACATTTTAGTTTAAATTAAAATGAATGTGCACATTTTCACATAATTCGAAAACCTTCTGTTATACAAGTAGTAGTCCTCCAGCTCTTATTGAACTTAAAATAAAGAGAAAATTTTTAATCTTAATTTGCTGATGCAGCCATAGGAGTACAGGTTTCATTTGTCTTTTCCACTCACTTTATTAAAAGAGATTAATAACTATGTTGTACTTTCACAGTTTATAATGCATACACATTACTTCATTTAATCTTTCTGACAAGTTTCTGAGGCTATTAACGCTATCCCTACTTTTCAGTAAAGTAATTTAATCCCAGAGCAATTAAAGAATTTTCTAAATGTTAATAAACTCAAAACTAGTGTGGTCATTTAGGAAATAATTCTAGAGAAAAAAATAAAACAGAATAAAAGAGATATTGGGGGACCAGGGTATAGAGAATTGGCAACTGGAAAATGAGACAAAAATAAGAAAAACAATATTTTAAAAGATTTACTGACTGTGTTAGCCAGGATTGACTAGAGAAACAAATCCCATGACACTCATACATGTATAAGAAAGAGTTTTCTATCAGGAAATAATTACATATCAAGAAAGCACCCCAGCCCAGCCCAACTCAAGTCCTTAAGATCAAAACTAGTCCATAAATGCTCTTCAGACTCACACAGTGTGGTAGTTACATAAACTGTTGTCAATCTGAGACTTAAGTGTTTAGCTTGTCAATCAGGTCGCAGTTTGATGACCTCATGACATGTTCATTCCCGGTGAGACATTGCTGTTGACAAGAAACCTGGAGCCATGCTAGAGCTCTGGAGCCAGAGAAGCCACGTGGAGACCCCTGCCAGTGCTGAGATTCTTACAACACCACTTGATCCATAAGACCTTCCACCTACTGGCCCGTGATCTTCCTGCACTCCACGTCATTGTTGGTGGGAATATGGCAGGGCTCCAGCAGCTCTCAGGATGCCTAGCAAGCAGGAAAGTGAAGTGAGAGTGTGAGGAAGAGGTTTGTAGGACCCTCCTTATGACAAGGTCATGCCCCCTTGGAGACAGCATCAGTTAGGCTGTGACCTGATTGACAGGTCTGACTAGCCAGTAGTATCTAGTTGACATAAAATCATTTAACTAAAAAATACTTCCCTAATTTCACTAAAGACAAGAAGATGTTCATCTAAGCAGTTCAACAAACCCAATAGCAGACAGATCCCAAAAAGAAAATCACCAAGGTGTTTCATAATCAAACTTTCTAAAAGCAAAGACAAAGAAAGAATCCTGAGAGAAGCTCATGAAAAACAAAATGTTACTTACAAAGGAGAATCAGTGGGACTCAGAGCACTGGGTTTTCAGCAAAAAAAACATGCAGGCAAAAAGGCAATGGGATGACATCTATAAAACCTTGAAATTCAAATTTTCCAGCCAAGAATTATATCTCCAACAAAATTATCTCCCCAAAACAATAGAAAAAATAGGATATTTCCAGATGTAATAAGCAGAATGGAATAAACAAAAATAAGGGAATTTGTAAAAACAGATCAACATTATAAGAAATATTAAAAGGAGTCCTTCAGAGAGAGAACCAACATCAGACAATATAACCTGAGATGAAGACGTACAACAGCATCCATCCCAATTCAATAAAGAATTCTCAAAAAATTTATTTGAAAAAAGACCCATGTGGTAGTTAAATGTGGTTACATCACCTTGAAGATGCATGGAAGTGCGGAGGTGGACTCCAGCCTGTCAACCAGGTCACAGCCTGAAGGTGCTTCCTGGAGGGTGTGGCCTTCTCATGCAGAGGGCCCTGGGAACCTCCTTCTCACTCTGGTACTCTGGTTTCCTGCTTTCTGAGACCCTATCACTGACCCTGAGTGTTGCCAGTGCCTGCCGTGTTTCCACCGACCTTGAATCCACAAGACTCTGCACCCACAGGCCTGTGACTTCCTGCATTCTGCATCATTCCACGTGGCTGCGTGAGTCTGCAGAGGGACTTGTGGACTAGTATTGGACACATACACTTAAGTTGGACAGGATTCTTGATATAAACCTCTTTTTTATACATATATGAGCATCATTGGATTTTTGTTGCTAGTCAATCTGGCTGAACACAATACATGACTGAAAACAGGGAAGCAGAAATGTTCTCCAGTGCTGCTTTAACAAAAATACGCCAAGTTGAATGTTTTAACAAGCATACGTTTATTTTTTTCACCCTATAAGAGGCAAAAAAAAAAAAAAATCCATTTTCTCTCTGTGTTGGCTCACAGTTTAGGAGGAAGGTCCATGTCTCCTTTGAGTAGTCTCATCATTCCTTGACTATCTCCATTTGTCTTGTCATCAGTCTCCCATTGTATCTAAGAGGTTCTCAGCGCAGGAACTGTTAGGTAGTCAGTCTAGCGTAAGGCACTGGGGCGTCCATTAACGCATGCCCAGAGGGCTGAGCTACAGAAACAAAGGAGTAGCACACTGCACACGCTCAAAGGTTCAGGTTTCCCACCAGGTACGCATGGGTGGGCACTGCACCTGGATTGGTCCACCTAGACCAGGTGAATTCAATTCAGCCAATGGGACTGACCAGCGGTCGTCCACCACGCCTCCCTGAGGAATCATTGAAAAGGCAGGAGCCCCGGTGTATTAGTCTAGGTACTTTGGAGAAACAAATCCACAGCAACTCACGTATAAGAGAGAGTTTTATGCAAAGAAAATGTGCATCACGAAAACATCCCAACCCAATGCTGCCCAAGCCCACAAGTCCAACATTAACCCATACCCAACACCAGTCCACAAAGTCCTTCACCTCACAAAACAGAGGCAATAATGCCGACTGCAGGAGGAAAGCTGAGTCAGTGAATGTGTAAGCATCTCAGCACTGGCAGGGGTCTCCACATGGCTGCTCCAGCACCCAGGGCTGCATCGGGATAGATCCATGCGGCTTCTCCTTGGGGATGTCTTGTAGGAAATCCATCTTGCAAGCTGAAGCAGGGAACTGCTAAGGCAGCTGCACCCGATGCAACCATCACAAAACAAGAGACCCGAGAACTAGAAAGGTGAGGCTTCACCACCCATTTATCCCTCCGCCTTTCAACCAGACCCACATGTGATTATCGGCCAGGCTGGCACAATTAACTAACTCACCGGTAGTCAACAGCGTGACTCTGCGAGCAGTTTCCAGGCCGGCTGCTCATTCAGGAGAAGTCCTATGGGTACCTGTGTAAACCTGAAACTTCTTCTAATGCTCATAAAACTCACTTGGATCACAAACCAGGCTTCGCCGTGAATTCTTTCTCATGCGGAGCCAAGGACTGAGGTATATCTATACCCAGAGAGATCTAACAGGACCTGGCCCTCAGAGACACACTGTTCTCAGAGATTTTCTTTCTGGTTCATAATAATTCTCTCTGCTCTCTGCTCTCTTCTCTTTTATATCATGATCGAGAGAAGGTTTTGCCGGTCAGATGTTTGGCTTATCAGAGCTCATTGGGGGAGGGGGGGCAGTGAGGGAGGGTAACTGCCAAATTATAGGGCTACATAACTGCCAAACCACTGAGACTTGTGGCCTAGCCAAGTTGGTATGGATTTGGAGGTGACAGAATTTAATTTGTGACAGATATCAATCTATAAATGATAACTTTAAAACAAAAAGGGATTCAATAATGTAGTTATAGAACTTCCATATGAGGAGCGAGTCAAGGTAATATCAAGAAATCAAAGACTGCTTCAAACTTAGATAAAGGTAACCACAAAAAAATTAACAACCCTACTCACCAAAATAAAAATAAGAAAATCAAAAAGACTCAGTAAGTACAAAATAAACAACAAAAGAGGAAATGAAAAAAACATCCAGAAATAAAAAGAACCGAGGGAAAATTAAAAGGAATAGCAACAAGTTGGAAACAAAAGATTCAGCAACATAGCAGGATATAAGATTAATATGCAAATATCAACCAGGTTGCTGTATACTAAGAAGAGAGCGCTGAAAAATAAATCAATAAAACAATACTATTTATACCATTTACAATAGCCACACAAAAGATGGAGTCCTTAGGAATAAGTCTAACCAGAGAGAAAAAGACTTATACAGAGAAAACTACATAATATTACTAGAAACAAACAAACAAGCAAAGCCACATAAATGGAAAACAATCCATGGTCATGGATAAGAAGGTATAATATTGTGAAAATATCAATACCAATCAATGCAATCTATAAATGCATTGCAATTCTGGCCCAGAACCCAACTTCATTCTTTAAAGAAATGGAAAAATTAATGACTAACTTTATATGGAGGGGGAAGAGACAGACCCAGAATAAGCAAAGAACTTCTTGAGAAGAAGAACAAATTAGGGTATCTTGCAATTGCTAGCTTCAAAACCTATTACTCAGCCATCATAGACAAACATGCTAGTACTGGTCCAATGATAGATACATAGACTAATGGAACAGAATAGAGAATCCAGAAAAAATTCATCCACCTACAGAAAAACTGATCTTTGACAACAGGTCAAAAAGATTAAATGAGAAAGAGATAAACTCTTCCACAAATGAAACACATTTTGCTGGCAAAATTTAATCTCCATCTGCAGAAGAATGAAACAGGGCCCATACCTCACCTCATACACAAAAATAAACTCAAGAAAGATCAAAGACCTAAAGGTAAGCTCAGAGCTGTAAAGATCATTATGAGAAAATAAGGCATACACAGACTACCAGGTATAGCCAAGGAAGCACATAGTAGAAGATAAACTGGATGACTGAGACCTAAAAATAACACACTTATACACATCAGTAGGTTTCATCAAAAAAATAGATAGCCCACAGACTGAGAAATGTTTTTAGCAATGAAACAATAGACAAGGGACTCATCTCTAAAATCTATAGAAAATGGCAAGAACTCAATAAGAAAAAGACAAATAAATTTTAAAATGAGCAAAGAACATGAACAGACATTTCACCAAAGATGGCATTCAAATGATGAACAAATGTGAGGAAATGCTCATGATCGCTAGCCATTTGGGAGAAGCAAACAAAAGCAAAGCTGAGATAACACCATACTTCAACAGTAACAGCCAAATTTTTAAAATCAGAAAACAAAAATGCTGGAAAAGATGTGGAGAGATTGGAACCTTCATACCCTGTTGATTGGACTGTAAATATGTACAAGCGCTGTGGAATACAATATGGTATCACCTCAAATAACGATCCACCAATCACTCTACTAACAACTAACAAATTATATATATATACACATATATGTGTGTGTGTGTGTGTGTGTGTATATATATGTGTGTATGTGTGTGTGTGTGTGTGTGTGTGTGTGTGTTGAGAATGATGGGGGCTGGAGCAGAGACCCACACCCATCTGTCGACAATAGGGCATCCCCTCACAGAAGGGTCACACGGAAGGGATGAATCAACCAGGGCGCTGTATATCTTGCCATAGTTCCTGACTTCTTTTAAGGTTTTCAGTAGGCTATTGTGTGGATGGCATAAAGATGGCCCTAGAAAGAGCTAGACAGCTAATTCAACACTGTCAGAAATGTCCCAATTTTCCCTTTAAAGCAGCATTTTCCCTGCCTCCTTTGTACGTCCTGATTAGAAGGCCCACCTTCTTACTCTGGCATGAGTAGAGACTGGACGTCCCAACCACAATGAAGGCAAGAAAGAGTCTTATTTTAACATATTGATACACAAAGTCTGAGGATTTGTGTTTAACGAAATTGAATAAGGCAGACTGAAGAACTGATATATGTGGTGCTGGATAAGAATATTGAAAGTACCGCGGACTGCTAAAAGAACAAACCAATCTGTCTTGGAGGAAGCATGGCCAGAATGCTCCTAAGAGGCAAGGATGACCAGCCTCTGTCCCACATACTTTGAACAGGTTGTCAGGGAAGACCAGTGCCTGGAGAAGAATATCATGTTGGGTAAAGTAGAGGGGGAAAAGATGGGTTGATACAGAGGCTGCAAATGGGCTCAGGCACAGGAACAATGGAGACCATAGTTCAGGACCTGGCAGTGTCTTGCTTTGTTGTGTCTAAGGTCACTATCAGTCAGAACTGACTTGATGGCACCTGAGCTTTTGTGACCTCAGTCACTACTCACCTAAGTAAGATATAGGAAAGCGCCCTTGTGAACTGTTATGCCAATTGACCTTGATGTTCCCTGAGACTATGGCCCTGCGCCTCCAGTTCCCATGACTCATTCTTCAAGGTGTTTGATTTGGTCTAGGAATTTTTCATAACTTTGCATCCTCTATATTGCATCACATGGAACCTGTAGAGTTTTTTAAATTTATAGTCTTTATAGGAACAGATCACCAGATCTTTCTTCTGTGGTGTTGTTAGCTGAGTTTGAACCACCAAACTTTCAGTTGGTAGTCAAGCACTTAGCCTTTATCAGGAAGAGGAATAGAATTTTTTTAACTGCTCATAGCCAGTGATATGACCACATAATGTTTTGCTTTTCTTTAATAG
Organism: Echinops telfairi; assembly: GCF_000313985.2. Lineage (NCBI taxonomy): Eukaryota > Metazoa > Chordata > Mammalia > Afrosoricida > Tenrecidae > Echinops > Echinops telfairi. The sequence goes on from NW_022111372.1 coordinate 22,120,679, forward strand.
AGTGAAACAGTATTAACAGAACTTACTATTTGTTTTAATTTATGCTTTAATTTCTGAAATAAACCATTTGATACTGGTGTTTTATTCATCTTAATCAAAGCTGTGTTGGGCTGCTAACTACAAGGTCACCAGTTCAAAACCACCAGCCACTCCGCAGGAGAAAGATGAGACTTTCAAATCTTATAGTTAGAGTCTCAGAAACCCAAAGGGGCAAGTCGAGCCTGCCCTATAGAGTCAGAATTGATTTGACGGCAATGAGTTTGGGTAGATCAAGTAAGGATTGGACTCCTAAGCACAAAGTCAGTGGTTCAAACCCAGCAGACACTTGGAACAAAAAGATGAGGTTATTTGTTCCCATAAAAAATACATAGTCTTAAAGGCCCTAGATAGAGTCACTATGAGGCACAATCAACTCAAGAGTGGTGGGTTTGGTTGGGAGTCTTCACTGGCAACTCTCTTGATTAGAATTTTTGAATCTATATTCTTTAATGTAATTTGGCCTATAGTTTCTTTTTCCTTTTGCAGGAATTGTTCAGTGTTGAACTGAGAGTTAAAATCACCAAAGACTAACCAGCACTTCCTGGGAAAGCGCACAGAGGACTCGGTGGGGAGCTTCTGTGGCTCTAGGAGTCTATTATCACAGCTCTGAGCAGAAACTCGAGGAAACAGACACGGGCCGACTCCCATCATTAGCTATTGCAAACTATAATTGTAACTGGGAGATTGACTAAAAGAGCAATCAGAAAATAGCTTTACCATTTTCTCCCAGTGCTATTCAAACCCATATTGTGCAGCTCAGTCTCTTTGTCTCAATAAATCTTTCCTGACTCCTGACAAAACCTTGCATCGGCCCATGGGAAGTCGACGGTAATTAACTGCTCTCCATTCACTTTCACTCTGAAATGTAGTTCCCTTTCGATCTCTAAAATGCAGCATCTGTGAAACGGCCAAATTCTAAAAGTCGCATAGAGATGAAGGAGGAACGCGCTCCTCCCTGACTCCCCAGCTCTACGTCCCAACAGCCCCCGGCCTAGAACAGAGGAAGGGGTGGTAAGGAGACAGGAAAGAAACCACTTGCCAGGCACCCATGTGATCTGGCTTTGGTTTCTGGGAGAAATCAAACATCCTAGCAGATCCTGAAAGAGACGCTTTGAGGGTTCTTTGGGTAATACTTCCAAGTTGCCTATCCCTTGCCTGCCATTCCCTTAGTGAGGGAAATGTTCCCTTTTTCTGGATTCCTCCACAACCCGGGTCCTCTCGTGGCCCAGCTGCAGGCCTTCTCATTGATGTCTTCTTACTCCTCCTGAAACCCCTCTGAGCAGGATACAAAACACCCTAGCCTATTCCTCCACATGTGGTATAGCCTGAGCCCAAGTGACAGGAATGCCTGGCCCACCATCAGACCCCATAAGCAGCCGTGTCCTCCACAGCCACTGCCCCCAGGATTGTTTAATAAGCATATGTCATACACTACAGCGATCATGGCTCAGGCGTGGCAACAATCTCCTTAGTGTCCTCTCTCTCACCCCAAGAAAGAGGAACCCCTTTATGCTGTGAGGTAAGGGAAGAAGCAAAGAAGGAATGGAATGTGGGTGAAATTTAAATCTGACTTTTCCCAAATAAAATCCTGTCTTCAGTCTCCCCGTTTGCTCAGACTCGCTGACCTCTCGCATTCAGGGGAGTAGGTAGTCAGCTAAGGATCACAAAAGAGCATTTTTCCTGCATGCTTTGCAAGTCCTGAATGGAAGGGCCAACGTCTCACTTTGGAACATGAGCATAGATAAGACTTATTATCTGTCTCAACCAAAATGAACACAAGAAAGAGTCTGACATACAAAGTCCATGGATTTTTGTTTAACAAAATTGGCTTCAAGGTTGAAAAGTTAGTGTGAGAATTATCTTTTTTTTTAAGATCATTTTATTGGGATCTTATAGCACTTATAACAATGCATACATCAATTGCATCCAGCATATTTGTACATATGTTGCCATCATTATTTTCTATACATTTACTTTCTATTTGAGCCCTTGGTATCAGCTCCTCTTTTTACCCTCCCTTCCTCTCTCCCACCCTCATGACCCCTTGAAAAATTATAAATTAATTTCATATTTTACACCAACTGCTGTCTCCATTCCCCTATGGTTTCTTCCCCACTCCTCTGCCACCTTCCCCCTACCACCTGGTATCGCTGCTCTCATTTCTGTTCCAGAGGGGTTTATCTGACTAGAATTCAGTGTGTCCTGATCGCTTATCTGTCACTGTATACATGCTCCAGCCTAACCTGCAGAGAAAGGCAGGATTGGGGTCCTGATAGTGTGGGTCGAGGAAGCCTCAAGGAACCAGAGGAATATTGCATTTCATCAGTGTTATACTTCCCCCTAGTTGACTCATCCCTTACTTGTGACCCTTCTGTGTCTACAGATGGGTTTGGGGTCTCTGCTTTGACCCCCCCCTCATTCTCAACAGTATGTTTTTTGTTTGTTTGGATTATTTGTTTGCTTATTTGTTTGGGGTCTTCCAGTGTCTGATAGTTGATCCCATCGACACTTCATGATCACACAGGCTGGTGTGCTTCTTTCTTGTGGACTTGTTGCTTCTCTTCTAGATGGCCTCTTGTTTAACTTCAAGCCTTTAAGACCCCAGACACTATATCTTTGGATAGCCGGACTCCATCAGCTTTCATCACATTTACTTGGGCACCCATTTTGTCTTCAGCGTGCTGGGAAGGTGAGCAGCACAGAATACAAGGTCATTAGAACAAAAATTCTTGTGTTGAGGGAGAGTTTAAGCGGAGGCCCAAAGTCTGTCAATATATTGTCATACAAATATACATACCTATGCCAATACCTCAATTTTTCTGAAGTAGTATATTTACATAAGTGCATGCCTATGTTTATACCTCTATCCATAGCTTTGCTTCTGAGATCTTTCCTGTTTGCTTTTACCTTCCTCCTTTCCCACCATCACACTCGCCCTTCTTCTGCCTCTTAGTAATTCCTCTCAGCTAGATTGCTGTATCTTTAACCCAAACCATTTATCAGCAGTAATGGTCTTTCAAATAAAGATTCCCAGATTTCTAATAAGGCTTTCAAGTCAGACATAATGAATAATTCCATAAAATACCTTTGACCATAAGTGTACTAATACACAGATGTCCATCTTTCCCATAAAAAGAACTTAAAGCTTTTATTGTGCTGCATTCTTGAAAATACATACCCTGCACAATGGTTTGAATATGTTATAAAACACCTACTGTGTGCAAGCTGTGCAAGCTTTGAAACACCATAGTTCTACCAGACATGAGACTGAGGCACACACAAACACCACTAGCACTCAGACGGGAAAGTAGAGAAAGCTGAGTTTGCACTGACACCGCGAAGGGGCTTACTCTGATAGGCACAATGAGATCAGCTCCAAAAGGTCCAATGAAGTACAGTGGACTCAGACTTGGATTGGAGGCTTCCAGTGTCCAAGGCTGGCACCTCACAGCAAAAGTGCAAGTTGCGCCAATAGCAGATGTCCAAATGGGCATCAACTGTCATGAAAGACTCATCCGTGGAAGAGTATGAGGACAAGTATATAGCCCACTAGACGGAGGAAGGAGGGAGAGGTTGAATGCAAAAGCCTCTAGTGTTGCCATTGGGCGCTATTGAGTTAGTTCTGACTCATAGCAACTCTCTTCACGACAAAATGAATCACTGTCCAGTCTTGTGCCATTTGGAAGTGGAAAATTCAACATCTTGCCAGACTTGCTCCAGTTGGTTTTTCAAGATTCAATTCAGATTTTTCCAGGCAGAATTAGTCAGCCATTCCCATTCTCCAAGAGGACTCTGTGCAGACTTCATTGTGGAACGTGCTTCCTTGCCTGCCTCTGCTACTCCAGTAGAAGCTCCTTGAAGGTGAGCATTCTGTCTTAGAAACTTCTGGGCCCTGCTAGCTAGTTCAGGGTTTAGTCAATAAATGTTAGAGGCCTGACTGAATCCTACCTGGTATGGCTGACTTGCAATTGACAGGGATTCAATCTGAGCCAACATGAATACAGGATTAGTGGCAGCAAACTAATTTTGGCTCCTAGTCACTGGGGGCATTAACATTTAATGAATAGCTTGTTCTGAGCAGGATTTCTCGCAAGGTCAGTGAGTCTCACCTTGCATATGACTGGTATTCGGAAACCTGTTGATAAGCTTCAGGTTAAGTGAAGCACACAAAGAAAAGAATCCAAGGAATTTAGAATCCAGAGTTTAGAAAGAGAAATACAGAACTCCCAATAATATAAGTGTGGTTGGGAAAGTGCCATCATAGAAGCAATATAGGCTTTGGATGGGGTTGACCTGGGATCCCATCTTGAATTGATCACTGAGTAGCTAAGTGGCCTTGAGTACATTATTTAACTAATTTTCTCATCTTTGAATTTGGGATATTAATAGCTGTTGCCTCACATGGTTATTATAAAAATAAGAAATTTGATTAGAGTAAAGTACTTAGGAATATGCCTGATATATACAAGTCCCTGGTAAATAATTGGTGTGATAGAAATTAGCATGAAAAATAATAAAATCAGCCAAACGAAGGTCGAGCATGATAGTGAGACAAAAGGAAAGTAAAGGAAACAGAGGAAAGAACTAGGAGGCAAAGGACATTTATAGAGGTCTAAATACAGGCATGTACATATGTAAATATACTTATATATAATGATAGGGACATCGATTTATGTACATATATTTATGTGTTAAGTATTAAGGTAGAAGACAGGCATTGGGCCTCTACTCAATCACTCCCTCAATGCAAAAATACTTTGCCCTAATAACCTGGCATTCTGTGATGCTCACCTTCCCGACATGATCACTGAAGACAAAATGGGTGCATAGAAAATGTGGTAACAAAGCTAATTGTGCCCAGCTATTAGAAGATATAGAATCTGGGGTCTTAAAGGCTTGAAGTTAAACAAGCAGCCATCTACCTGGGAAACAGCAAAGCCCACATGGAAGAAACATACCAGCTTGTGTGATCCTGTGGTGTCAATGGGATCAGGGAACAGGCATCAGAAGACCCAAAACAAACAGTCATATAGATGCAAACGAGGGGGGACAAAGTGGAAACTCAAAGCCCATCTATAAACAATTGGACATTCCCTCACAGAAGTGTCACAGGAAACGATGAGCTAGCCAGCTAACACACAACTTCTCTCTAGTTCTTTAATGCTTCCCCACCCCCGACTATCATGACCTTACAAATCCAGCTAGACCAGAGCATGTACACTGATACAGATAAGAGCTCTCAACACACAGAATCCAGGGCAGACAAACCCTTCAGGAACAATAATGGGAGTAGCAATACCATCAAGACAGGGGAAAGATGGGGAGAGAAAGGAGGAAATTACAATGATTGAGGTATAATACACACACACACACACACACACACACACACCCAGGGTGACAAACAACAGAAACATAGATAGGAAGACAGCAGATGGTATAAAATATGAAAATAATAATTTATAATTTATTAAGGGTTCATGAGCATGGGAGGGTGGAGGAGAGAGAAAAAAAATGAGGAACTGATACCAAGGGCTCAAGTAGAAAGAAAATGTTTTGAAAAGGATGATGGCAATATATATACAAATGTGCTTGACACAATGGATCTATAGATTGTTATAAGAGCTGTAAGAGCCCCAAATAAACTGATTTTTTTTAAAGCTTGCAGAAAAAAAATAAACAAAATTACATGTGAACCTACAATATATAGTTATCATTAGCTATCATCCTGGCTCTATGGCAACCACATACCCAATGGAAGAAAATACTACTTGGTCCGGCACCATCAGGACCAATGTGATCAATCGGGTTTTCAATGACGTATTTTTAGAAGTAAATCATCAGATCTTTCTTCCTGGTCCATCTTAGTCTGGAAGCTCTCCTGAAGCTTGCATCACAGCAACACACAAACCTCCACTTACAGACAAGTGGTGGCAGAACAGGTGAGAGATATGGACCAGGAATTAAATTCAGGTCTTCCACATGGAAAGGGAACATTTATCACTGAGCCACAATGCTCCCACAGAGAAGGCATCTGTCCACAGAAGATATGGAGCAGTTTGAACAGGACTTCTTTCTCTGTGTGCCTGATCCTATTTGTCTCCTAACTGAATTAAACTCATTTTCACCAATTGCTTTCTGATCTTGGACACCGTGATTCAAGGTAAGGTAGTTGAACATTCTTTCATGTTCTTCTATATCAGAGTTGCATGGATTTCTAAGCTATAACCATGGTTTTATTCATAGGATACCCTGAAGAGGCCAAGAAGAGACATTATTCTCATTTTCATTATTGTTATTTTTTTACATGTCCACTATCATTTAATAACTACAGGCAGAATTTGTCTAAGCTGCTTCCAGCCTCTTTTGAGTTACTTTTATGGGTAATTGAACTCACAGAGTGAAAGATAAACTATTCAACCAACACATTTAAATTTAACTTTGAGTTATTTACCTCAGGATGGAGTATTACAAAAAATAATAATTAATTTTCTAGAAGGAAATTCTTTGTAAAGGTTTGTTTAGGGAGGAAATGGGTTTTTTTCACTCGCCTCATCTCATATTTACCAGCATTTAAAATCTTCATTCTGGAAAATAAATGATCACGTGAGCATGTTCTTCAAACAGGCTTAGAGAACCCAGAGCTTTGATGCGTGGCTAAAAGCTGAGGTCATGGTGAAACCTTCATCTCATTTTTCTCTTCATTTCTAGGCTTCTGTCCTTGACTTTGCTCCACCCTGCATAAAGCTACTGGCAAATGTATCACCGATTTTGATCTTATAAACTGTGCATGAATTCACACACCCTCATATTTGTCTCATAATAGAGAGGGCAACCTGTAAACGATGATACAGCAATGACTCAGGAGTTTGAAGTCCTCCCAACAACTACTTCACCTCTTTATAGAGAGCTTCAGCCAAAATTCCCCTGGGAAGGCTTTTGATGACTGGGGGTCACTAGAAAAACAAGGATCTCTTCCCCACACACCCCACTGAGTGTTGGCAGACCATCACCCATGGATAATCCCAGCTATGGAACAAAGGGGAAATAAAGGGATGGATTTATTCACCACTGTAAATATAGGAATAGTCCAGCAGCCTGGGGTAGCAGAAAGGGCACAGGACAGAGAGGTTAACAAGTGATATGAGAAGCTGGGTACCACCAGGCTATTATTTGATTCCCCAAGGCCACTGTTTGGCTGTTGTTGCTGTTGCTGTCATTTCAGCCCTCAACTCATGAGGACCTCGTGCGCAATAGAAGGAGACTTTTGTCATCCAAAACGTTTTCACTGACTGCCTTTCAGAAGTAGATCACCAGGCTTTTATTTCTAGTCTGGAAACTACACTGAGATTTGTTCAACACCGCAGGGAAACAAAACACACAAGCCTCCGGTGACAGACAGGGGATGACTGCTCATGAGGTGCATTGGCCACTTCCACATGGAAGTGAGGAATTTGACCACAGGACCACAGCTGCCTTCAGGCCTCCACCTAAAAAGAAAACAAAAAAACACTGCCATCCAGTCAATTCCAACTCATAGTAACCCCATAGAATTGGACAGAACTGAGTTTCTGAGATTGAACCTCGTTAAGGGAATAGAGAGTTCTGTCTTTCTCCTGCAGAGTGGCTGGCTGGTGGTTTGGAACTGCTGACCTTGCAATTAGCAACTCAACTCATAACCACTATGCCACCAGGCCACCTCCACCTATTCATCTCTAATTGCAAAGGTATGAGAAAATAAGTCTTAAATGTCTAGGATTCTGATTAGTATGGAGTCGCTTATGCCCCTGTTTGGTTGATTTAAGTCCTTGAGCTCTGACTCTATCTAGAATAATCAAGGTACAGATGAAGACCCCCCATAAAGACCACCAACAGTGAGGATAGGCAAAGTCTGGGCCTGGCCACCTGTCTCTGTACAACACTCCAGCAAGACATGACTTCACATTTCTAAATGTGTGAAAGAACTTTAGAAAATAATAATATTCCATGGCACCTGAAAATTATATGAAATTCAATTGCCAGTCTATAAATATGGATTATTTAACTACAGCCGCATTGGCTTATTTACACATTGTCTACGAGTACTTTTGCTCTGCAACAGCGGAGTTGAGTTGGTTCACCTACAAAGCCTCAGATGTCTATTCCTGGGCCTGGACTGTCATGGAGATGACAGTTCCCTGTAAAGAAGAGAATGTCTATGTCCCAGTACACTCCCTAATAACCATAGTAAACTAAATAAACAAAAAATAATTCCCACCAAGTCAATTCCAACTCCTCATGAGCTGGTTTTGCATAGGCTATTTTCAAATTAGCATTGATACTTCTGGCACCCACTACAAATTAAAATTGTCCAAGACCCTTAGGGACCGAAGGCGGTCTCTTTGGGTCCCTTCAAAAGACTGAAGTTAGGTGCAGAGCAGACATGGAAGAAAGGAAAATAAGATAAGACAAGGAAAGCCCCCTCAGTCCTATCTCATGTTTAAAGCAGGTTGAATCTCTTTAAATTTCTGGTAAGCCGGAGAGATTAAACCAGCTCATCTAAGTGTGAGATGTTCTCTATTTCCTCTCTACTGTTATTCCTTTTAGCCTCATTGTTAGCCGATTGAGAGTCATGATGAAAGTAAATGAGAAGTCAACTTCAGGACGTCCGTTGAGAGGTAGCCAAGATTTCTGCATAAGGGAACTGAAACCTTAAGTGGCTCTTGCCTTTCCACCTCCAAGTGCCTAATTCCAAAAATGTGTCTTTGGAACATGTAAGCCAAGAAGACACACATACTTGTGGGTTAAACTACAACCCATAATTACCATTAGAGTGTAAGCTTCCCAATGAAGCTGTAATTAAATAGATAATCCCTCGAGGAAAAGATGTGTGCCAGCCTCTGCACTCTTCAAAGAGCCTGGTGCAAAGTAAGATGCTGTAAGCACTTATTGCATAAATGTTTTATTTGTTTGGAGAGTTTGCTTTGGGGTTTCATATTAAAATTGTGCTCTAATCCATTACAGAATTCTGGGTATTCAGTGCATTTTAATATTATTACAGTAAGTTAAACAAGCATTTGCATGCACTTATCACTATGAAAACCCTAATTCTACATGCACAGATGAAACATAATAGATACACTGTCTGTCCCTAAAGACTGATCCAGAGAGTTGTATCACATTGTCCCAAATAATATTCACTCACTCAGTGAGAGATTGTAATGAAAAGTGAACACTGTGAAAGCCATTCCTCAAAGTGACGTAAATATAACCCACTTGTAAATCTGCATGAAGCAAACAGAAAATTCCTAGGGAAGCAACCCAGAGAATTTTTATCTGTTGAATTTGGGTGAACAAATAGGTGGAGGAGACGCCCAAGAATATGTCTCTTAAGTAACAGGAAAGATATTTTTTTGGCAACCCTCTATCATAAATTATTCTTTCCTTCTAAAGCCAGGAATATTGATGGGAATTCAGAGACAGCTGCAGCTAGAAGGTCTGCAGGAGGCTTTAGCAGAGCCTGTCATAAGATGAGTCCTACGCATGTGCACGGTGGCTATTGAATACAAAAGACAAACGAAGAGTCGATGCCGCTGAATTACGGTGCTGTGGATTTATGAATTACGGCGCTGGTGAAGGAAGTGCCATAGAATCCCAATGAACAAACACCTCTGTCTTCAAAGAAGCACCTCCAGAACCCTCCTTGGAGGCAAGCATGATGAGACTTTGGACACCTTATCAGGCAAAGCCAGTCCCTGAAGAACGATGTCATGCTTCATAAAGTAGAAGGGTAGTAAAAGAGGAGGCCTTCAACAACATGGATTGACACTGTGGCTGCAAAAACGGGCTCAAACATAAGAACATGAGGATGGTGCAGGACCACGGCCTTTCATTCTGTTGTACGAGAGTCACTATGAGTTGGAACCACCTGACAACATCTAATAACCGTGTCACAATGAGAAATTGAAGAGAGGTTGTACAATTATCAAGTGTAAGGGGTATGCAATTCACCACTAAAAGCTTGAAACATTAGAATGGAAGCATGGTGGCCAAAGAGCTCTGGACTTCAGAGATTGAACTACTGTGGTAGCTGACACAAAGTCCCATTCCTAAGATCAATTATTATTATTATTATTAAAAAGAAACAGTAGGCCAAATAGGTTTTATTAACCTTTGTAGTCAAGGTTCCAGGCTCCTGCGCTGTTCCAGAGGTCTTGGGTTGATGCAATGGAAGCCAACTCTGACTACTTTCAAGTGACAGACAATTTAACAGAAGGATATATGTTCGCTTACAGGATATAGGCAAAGACGAGCCACCTCCAGAGAAATTAAGCTGGAGGAGAACGCAGGATAGAATCACAGCCAAAATCATAACAGAGGAGGACTCTAAGTAGCATCCCACTGTGGCCCCATTATATAAGCACCAAGGACAGGGCACACCGCCACTGGCTACTAGAAGCCACATCACCCAGGAGGTGAATCCTCCTGAGTCCTCTGCTTCTTTTCATTACTTCCAGGTCAGAGTCCAAGGCGCTAGTACACTAAGCTGAATTTGGACAAGTGCCCAGTTCACTGTTGTGGAACTGGGAAGGGAATGCCGTTACCAATTGCTATATAGTTGATGCCAAATCATGGTGATTCGCTGTTGTGTCAGAGTGGAACTGTGTTTTATGTGACTCTTCAACGTCTGGGTTCAGGGAAGTAGATTACCAGGACTTTCTTCCAAGGTACCTATAGGTGAACTTGAACTTCCAACCTTTTCTTTAGCAGTCAACCATATTTAAATTTTCACACTCTTGGGGACACTTTGGGAAATATCCTTACTGGGAATCTGAGTCCTACTTCCAAAAATCTTGAATTTTCCACTAATTAAGGATGATATTCAGAAGCTGGATACATATTTCGATGATGTTCCCCTTTCTTTAAAAATTTTGCAGAATTAACACAGCTCTCATAATTATACAGAGAGGAAATAAATGATGATATGCAATGAGATCATCTGAGGTACTCTCTACCATAACTGCCCTAGAACCAAATGCACCATACAAGCATATAACACTTGGCCTCGTTTTCAGAACTTCCAGAATTCAAACTGATGATGGGGAAAGAGGAAATTGATGTCAACTTCTGTTGATCACTTGCTTTTCGTGGCCACTATGATTTAGGTGCTCTAGTTCTGCTGACTCTCGGCATTCCGGGTAGTTTAGGAGGGTGGTGGAGGACAGAGCATGAGGGTCTGGTTGCACGTAGGCCTGCGGAAAGGGCTAGGTGTCTCTGTTTACCCCAAGAGCAAAGCCAAGGTGAGAGATGTGGGAGCTGTAGTGGTTAGATGATTGTGTGTCAACTTGAAGATGGATGAACGTGTAGGGTGGAGTCCCTGTCCATCAGAGCACAGCCTGATGGTACTTTCTTGGGGGTGTGGTCATCTCATAAAGAAGACCCTGGGGACCTCATTCTCTCTCTCCTTGCTCCACCTTCCTGCTTGCTGGGACTCTGATGGTGACCCTGAAAGTTCCTGGTGACCTGCCATGTTCCCCCCAACCTGGGATGCACATGACTCTGCTCCCACTGGCCTGTTATCTTCCTGCATTAAACATCATTGTATGTGGCTGTGTGCATCTGAAGAGAGACTTATGTACTGGTCTGGGACTTATGAATGAGTTGTACTGGGCTGGGACACTTTCTTGATATATAATTACTTCTTAATATAAAGATCTTTCTTGTACAAATATGGGTGGCAATGGATCTGTTTCTCTAGTCAGCCCAGCCTAACAAATTATGGTACCTGGGGATGGGGTGCTAGAGAAACAAACCATGAAGATGGAGAGTGGGGGCTGCTCACACCTCTGCCTTATGGCAATTGGCTGGAATTGAATTTCTCCTTTTTGGATAGCTGGAGGTCGGATCTGGCCACATGGTTTCCAAGACCCTGAGAGGTGCTGCAGCCCAGCCATGTTTCCACCGACCTTAGATCGGAGCAAGTTTCTCTTCCTGCGTTCTGCATCATTGCATGTGACTGTGTGGGTCTGAAGAGGGGAATAGGGACTAGTATTGGACTTATGGACCTAAGTCAGACTGAGCTAGGATGCTTTCTTGATATAATTCTTTCTTTCTTTGTTAACACTCTTCTCACAGCTATGTGGTTTATTAGGGACAAAGGGGGTTACAATTCAGGATCAGGATCAACTTGGAAATATCAAGAACAACTCGGGACTTGGTTCTTCAACCAGGACAGCCTCTTCTCAGTCGTGGAATGTACAGGCAGGCCTCTTTCTCAGACTTTGGCCCTTGCTCTTGCTCCTCACTCTCACCCTGGCCCCGACCCAGGCAAGGGTTACAAAACTCAGACTGAAAATAGTTAGGGGGTGGTGCTAGCTTTAGGAAAGACATAAGCTCATCTAAACAGTACACATTGCAGTATAGTAAGTACCTCTACTGTATTAATTCTAAAAATGATCTAAAACTATGTATAAACCTTTGGTAAGAGAATTATTTCCTAGTGATTATAATCATAAACATTTGTCAGATCTAAGGAAAGGAGGTAGTCCCTGTTGCCAAAGGAAAAAAAGTGGTAAATTCCCAATCCATTTAACAATATATATATATTAGTTGCCATTGAATCTATTCTTACAGTGAGTTTATGTGTGACAGAGTAGAATTCTGTCCCCTACGGTTTTCAATGGTTGATTGTTGAAAAGCAGATTCCCACGCTTTTCTTCCAAAGTGCTCCTCTAGGTAGATTTTAAGCTCCCACGTGGTTGGCTGTCAAGTGCATTGACTGTTTCCACTATCCAGGGACTCCAGTCCTCCTAGCAGAGACGTGTCACCAAAAGGCTGGACACAGACTTACATTGGGCCCCATTTTAACTGCTGCTCTTGGCAGCCTCATATCAACAGGGCCCAGACACACGGGAGCTAGTGAGGCAGTTGAAGTGCTGAAACCAGAGGAGGTGTATCCGCTCAGCCCAGTAGGGAGGAAGAGTCTGGGCACCCTGCCCGAGAAGCCAAGTACACCCAGTCCACATGTCTCAAGCTTGGCAAAGGCGTCCTGTCATTAGGCATTACCATCTAATAAATAATAAAGGAGTACCATTGTAAGGCACTTTGCAAATGGTGGGTACGTATCATCAATTGTAATGGGGCTCTCCGTTTTTGCAACATGTTAGCAGCAGGTTACAGATTGGTAACTTCGGCAAAGAAACCACCATGGTGTGAAGAGCTGAGCATAAAATGTTTCCAATACCTGCCGGGCCGGAAAGCGTCCCAGAAGACATGACAAGACGACAGAGCTATGGACATGATTCCTGAGAGTTCACCGGAAGGGGCAAACATTGCCAGGGAAAGACGTTCCATTTCCTTACAGAGTATTTAGAACAGAGAGCCCATTTAGAGCTACACAAAGGGGTACAACGTGTCTCCAAAGCCCAAAGAAGAACGTGAGAAATGTTTACATTGACAAACGATCAGCTCCTATCGCTACCTGCCTTCATAATCACAATGAACACGAAGCACAAGACTTCAATGAGAATGGCACCTGCCAGTTGGGATGCACTGACGATTTCATAAGACATCACAGTACCTCCCTAGGGTCCTTTACTTCCTTCCTTTCTTCTTTTGTATAAGCCATTGTCCTTGAAGTAATTGTGACTTTTTGCAGATACTTTGACTTGATTTTATGTAAAATTTGCATTTACTGAATCCTCCAGTTTTCATTGATCGCTCCATTTTTTTAATGACTGCGTGCAAAGAGTGCATGGCACAGACATGTTCTTGCCTCCTGTTCTTGACATTGTAGGTGTGTTTAGACTGTATCCTCTTCTCCATGATGAACCCCGGGAGTCCTCAACATCTGTGGGTTCTTTCTGGATCCCCTATGGGGTAAACCTGGTGATGGTCCTTAGTTGTTTCCTTGCAACGTGAAACAGCTCTGATCTGGGGTCCTGTACATGGACATTTTAATCTTGATAGTTAGAAATTTCTCAACAATTGACTAGAAATAATGCAAGCAGTGGTTAAAGCAAACTTTTCCTTCGGTGCTTGAGAGTCCCGACTTCCAACGGTAACATTGTGCAAGCACCGTGGGGAGTGGTATAGTGCTTACTCAAAAAAATTGGAAAAGAAATCCATATGACCCAGTAATCCCTCTATTTATGTCTTCTCAAGAAAGAAGAAGCACAGCATGAATAGATACACGCACATCCATGTTCATCTCAGAACTGGTCACAGTAGCAGGATGGGAGCAACTTAAATGCCCATGGGTGGATAAATGGAGACACATGTGCACACTTGATACATATGTGCAATAGAATGCTATGCAGTGTTAAAGGGTAACGATGAGCCTGTGAAAACCTCATGACATGGACCAACCTGGACCATATTATGCTGAGTGAGAGTCATCAATCACAAAAGGTCAAATATTGCATGACATCACTATTATTTTTAAAAATTAAGAAAAGATGTTCACACTAAAAGAAACAGACTCTGAGGATAACTAGGGCTGAGAGGGGAGGGAGGGAAGTCACGTACTGGAGAGCAGACAGGTGTCAACTCAAGTGAAGGAGAAGACAGTCAACAAGGCGGATATGGGCAAAGAGTCACGGAAACTGGTAACGTCAACGGGGATAAGCAGGGAGACTTAATGAGTTGTTGAACGCATGCCTGCTCTGTAAACTGTCACCTAATTCACAGTACAAAATACATATATTAATTACTACTTTATTTGAAGGCTAATAATTTAAATACAATTTCAAAGAAGAACTTTTTAAATCCTTGAAGCTATACCAAGTATACTCAAGAACTTTCAAAGTCCCCATTTACGTTAGAGTTGACAGCGTCACCCAATAGTCACAGAAAGAAGAGGGGGGGAAACACCACAGATTTTTAAATACATATATATATATATATGTGTGTGTATATATATATATATGTATATATATATATACACACACACATGTGTATATATATATACATGTATATATATTTTTAGAATACTTTGAGATATTCCTCTTTTGAATACGGGGTCATTTTGTTTTGTTTTGTTATTTTAAGTAATGAATTGAATGTTTTACATTGTCTAAAACACAAATAAATGATGCAGAGAGACGTAAAGAAACGTGATGCCATTTTCCAGAGTCTGGCTTCACCTGGTAACATGTCCAAAGTACATGAGATCGAATCTCTCCATCACCATATCTAAGGAGCATTCTGCTGTATTTCTTCCAAGACAGATGTGTTTGTTCTTCTGGCAATTTCAGCGTTGCTAAGCAACACCATAATTCAAAAGGATCAATTCCTTTTCTTCAGCTTTCCTTATTCATTGTCCAGTTTTCATATGCATATGAGGCAAGTGAAAACACCAGAGCTTCAAAAAAGCTCACATGGAAGAAGCACACCAGCCTGTGTGATCTCGAGGTGTCAAAGAGATCAGGTATCAGGCATCAAAGAACAAAAAATTATGTCATTGTGAATGAGGGGCAGTGCAGATTGGGGACCCAAAGCCCATCTGTAGGCAATTGGACATCCCTCACAGAAGGGTCGCGGGGAGGAGATGAGCCAGTCAGAGTGCAGTGTAGCACTGATGAAACATACACAACTTTCCACTAATTCTTAAATGCTTCTTCTGCCCCCAACCCCCACCCCCCACCCCCACCACACACCCACTATCATGCTCTCAATTTTACCTTACAAATCCGGCTAGACCAGAGGATGTACGCTGGTACAGATAGGAACTGGAAACAGGGAATCCAGGACAGATGATCCCTTCAGGACCAGTGATGTGAGTGGCGATACCAGGAGGGTGGAGGGAAGGTGGGGTAGAAAGGGGGAACCGATTACAAGGATCTACATATAACCTCCTCCCTGGGGGGATGGACAAAACAGAAAAGTGGGTGAAAGGAGACATCAGACAGTATAAGATATGACAAAATAATAATAATGCATAAATTAACAAGGGTTCATGAGGCAGGGAGAGCGGGGAGGAAGGGGGAAAAATGAGGAGCTGATACCAGGGGCTCAAGTAGAAAGCAAATGTTTTGAGAATGATGAGGGCAACAAATGTACAAATGTGCTTGACACACCATGAATGGATGTATGGATTGTGATAAGAGTTGTACGAGCCACCAATAAAATTATTTTTACAAAAGAAAGAAAGAAAATCCCACAGCTTGGGTTAGGCCCACCTTAGCCTTCAAAGTGAGACCCTTGCTCTTCAACACTTGAAGAGGTCTTGTGCAGCAGACTTACCCAAAGCAGGGCGTTGTTTGAACTCTCGATGGATGCTTCCAGGAGCACCGATCTCTGGTTCCAAGCAAAACAAAATCCTCACAACTTCTGTCTTTGCGTTGTTTATCAAGAGGGTGTGTTGGTCCACTCGTGAAGAGCTTGGTCTTCTTTACATTGAGTTCTAATCCACACTTAAGGTTGGAACGCATGATCTCCATCAGTAAGGGCTTCAAGTCCTCCTCACTTTCAGCAAGCAAGGTGGTGTCATCTGCGTATCCCAGGTTTTTAATAAACCTTTCTCCAATACTGAGGCCAAGGTCTTCATACAGTCCGTTTTCTCAAACCATTCGCCCAGCACACAGATTAAGTAAATTTGATGCAAGGATAAAGCATTGACACCGACCTGTCCTGATTTGAACCAGGCAGTGTTCCCTTGTTCTGCTCATGTGACTGCTTTCTGGTCCGTGGACAAGCACTGCATGAACACAGTGAAGTGTTCTGGAATGCCCATTCTTCTCAACTTACCCAGTGCTTGTTATGATCCATACATTCAGTGCTTATAGAACAAACAACACCAGGGACATATATATGCATTATGAAAATCAACTGTGTGAGATCAAAAGGGCAACATTTGTCCAGAGACAAAGCTCAGAAGGCAGGAATGTGTAGACGAGAAAGACAAACAGAGAAAGTAAACACAAGAAGAAAGTAGGAAAATGCTATTGCATTATGAGGACTGCAATCAATGTCCTGGTGTGTGTATAAATTGTTGAATGGAAACCATTTTGCTGTGTAAACTTTCATTCACATCACAATTTTTTTCTTTTTCTTTTTAATTTAAATCATTTTAGTGGGGGCTCTTATGGATATTGTAACATCACAATTTAAAAGTTTTTAAAATACACCATATTCTATAACATATGTGTACTATCATGTTTTCAACTTTTCCTAGTATTAAAGACTCATTTTTTCCACTCAGCATATTTTATTTGTTGGAACCTAATTTTGTCTTCCAATTCTTTATGAAAAAAATTAAAATAACTCATTTGGATCTGGACTGTAGAATTTTGTGATATTCCCAAGGAACATCAGTGTGTCTTAGAGTTATCTTTTTATAACTAGGAATGTTCACACTTCCAAAATAATTAACACGAGATATTGAAAGTTCTGGCACAGTTCTATGAGTACTGTAACACAGAAATTCAACTATCAGTGTAAGTATTAACACAAACACTTTCTAGTTGGTATTCCGGGAAACATTACTCAGAGAAGTGTTCTCACTGCCATCAAGTCAAATCCAAGTCATTGCTGCCTTCCTGGACAGAAGAACTGCTCCTGTGGGCTTCTGAGACTGTAACTCTTTATGGGAACAGAAGCCTCGTCTTTGTCCTTCAGTGTGGCCAGTGGTTTCTAACTGCTGATCGTCGGGTTAACAGCCAAATGCGTAAACCACTGTACTACCAGGAATCTACCAACGAAATGCGAGCAGTTTTCCAATACACTTGGGAAAATACTTTCTGAATTAAGTATTCTTTTTTATGTATTCGAATTGTTTTTTGCTCTGCTTCTCCTTTACTCAGTGGAGACAGGTCTATGGTCTAGTCACTTCAACGTGAAGAAGATCTCAGACTGCAAGCCTTGAGCACGCTGGTCAGGCCAACGCCCAGAGAAAGCGCACAGAGCCAACCAGTTAAAGGCAGTACTCCTCTACCATTCCTGCTCTCCCTTACTTCTGCTCTTTGTCAAGCACAGCCTTTCCCTTGCAGAAACCTGGAGCAATCAGTTAGGAGAGAAGTAAAACATCATCCTCTTCTCTTATTCTGTGCCCTCAATCTTTTTTTATTCTTGAGCTGAAATAGAAGTGACATTTGGAGTCCCTTTTTTAAAATTTGTCATCCATAAGGACCTACCAGAAAGTGCTGTAATGTAGCAATCAGAATGCTCCTTCAACACTGAGCCCAAACCCTGCCACCACATCTAGTTCTTGCTTCCGCCCTATAACAGACAGGATTTTTCCCCTTAACAAATGAAATCCAAAAGTGATGGTGTTGCATACTTATCTCAGGGGAAGAATTATCCTAGAAGTTAAAAAATACTTCTCCTAAGAGACTTAAACTGTAATTGGAACAATAGGTCAAATGCCCAAAGTTAAGCACCACAGGGTGCGAAGGGGCCAAAGGAAAGGAGATCACTACTGTCTGCAGCAATGAGAACGCTCGTCAACCTGGAGCAGGGCTCCTGCAGCGGAACTGGAAATTGTGCATGAGAATCCCCTCGGGCTCAATGAAAAGGCATGGTCCAGCTCAGACTGCCGAATACAGAAGGTAGGTGTTCTGGCATCCACACTTTCAACTTTGATGCCAACTGAAAACACGTGTTTGCCTCTGCTTCCTCTCATTAATGCTTAAAAAAAAATTTTTTAATCTGCCATTAAGTGGATTCTGACTCATTGTGACCCTGTAGGACACATGGTCACACTGCTCCATGGGGTTCTAAGAGTGTAATGCTTACAGAAGAGAATGGCCTTTGCTTTGTCCTCGGGAGAGGCTGGTGAGTCCTTTCTGTTAGCCACCAAATGCTAACCACTGTGCCACCAGGGTTCCTCGGTCAAACTGTGCCAGTGTAATGCTAAAACATGTGGAAAGTTTAAGGAGGAGAAAAGCCTGAAGGGCTGCCAATATCCTGCCCAATTTTCCTTCTGTTGGCAAGTCTCCTGGAAAGAAGCTCCGAAGCACCTGGGTGCACTGATGGGTGGCAGAATGATAAAAGAACAATAAAATAGAGAAGTTACTTTCTGCTTTAGGATTTGGAGATGACTTGGCTCCTGACAAATCTGACACAGATCTGAGTAGAATCAAGCCAGGCCCTTTGAGATGGTGCACATGGAGGAGGGTGAAGGTTGTACTACAAAGCAGAGTACCTCAAATATATATTTGGATGGGAGAAAAGATGCATACTATGAACTATTACTGCCCCATGAAGAGAAATGAGCCCCAGATGCTGCTACAACACGGAAGAACCTTGAAAACATTATGCTGAGAAGCAAGTTCATCAGAGAAGGACGAATATTATATGAACTCATTAAATCCCAACAGGCAGTTCTACTCAGTCCTAGAGCGTTCACTATGAGTGAGAACTGACTGTGGGAGAAAGAAGGGTCAGTCTGCTCCTGTCAAGTTTACAGCCTTGGGAACCCTATAGGACAGTTCCGCTCTGCCCCACATTGCTATGAGTTGCTGTGAGTCATAAGAGACTCAGCAGCAAAGAGTTTGGATGTTCAATTTACCAGGGTGAGGACATGGGGAAAGATGAAACTACCTACTCTGGTAAAAACTTAAAAGTCTCAGCAACCCCAGCAGGCAATACTGCTCTGTCTTAGAGCATCACCATGCGTCAGAAATGACCCGGTAGTAGTGAGAGGGGCAGGAGAGAGAGAAACAGGGGAGTCATTGCTCAGGAAGCACTGAGTTTCTAATTGTGGTGATAGGGAAATTGACAATGGGGCAAACGATTTGACAGTTATTGCACAGCATAATTGATGGAACTGGTGTACGTGTAAAAATTGTTCAATGGGCAAATGTTGTGTTATCTATATATTTACAAAACCAAAAAGCTATTGCTGCCAAAGGAAAGAGGTTCCACGGGCCAAAGCTGCAATGATCCAAGCAACAAATTAAATAACATACTGTTGGATTGTAATCCAAAATCAGAAATAAATATTTGTGAGTCCACACATGTAAATTTGAATAAACAAGTAAAAAGACTGGGTAGAATAGATGAATCACCCATGCAAAATAATTCTAAATAATGCGTATGAATAACCTCTTGAGAGGTGAAGCAGAGCTCCCTCTCTGTGAGTGTGGGCTGTGTGTACTGACTTCCTTCCAAAGAAGCGAGTGTGGGAAAGAGAACAAAGTACACTTGTCGTAGAAAAACCTGACACACGCATTTCAGCCAGGTGGTCCAGGTCAACACCAACAGTGATAAGCCCTTTTGATAGCTTGTACCCTTGATACAGGTGATGAAAATGATATTCTGTAGCTTTTCCCCCAAAACCTATTGCCCCAGTCGAACCACGAGGAAAAGGTCACAGAAACCCACATTGAAAGACATTCTGCAAACCAGCTGCCCACTGCTTCTCAAGACTGTAACCGTCCAGAGGAGCCTGCAGAGCAGTGTGGTGCCCTGCAGGGATCCTGGAAAATAGCAAGCGCATTAGAGCAACACCGAGGTAATTCACATAAAGCATGGACTTTGGGTAATAATACCTCAATAGTGGGTCATGCGTTTTGACAAGTGCGCGACACGAATATAAGATGTGAACAGTAAGGGAAACTGAATGTGGTATATGCAAAAATATCCTTCAATTTTTCTGTAAATCTAGAACTACTCTCATTTTTTTAATTTAAGAAATGATTAAAATCAGGAGAGAGGGGAAAAGGAGGATGCTGTTTATGGGACACTGGATTACAAAGGGTGATGGTAAAATTGGGGAGTTAGTAAGAGTGATGGGTGAACAACCAAATGAACATAATCCTGCTGAGCTGTCCGGGTGGAGATAGTTGACGTCTCAAATGATTTGTCATATATGTATACGTTGCTGGTGGTGGTGGTCATTCCGTCAGTTCCAACCCTTGGTGATCTCATATGTGCAGAGAAGAACTGTGATCCAGGGGGGTTCAAGGGTGTGACCTTTGGAAGTCAAATGTTTAATCATTTGTGGTACCTATATATTAACCTAAATAAAAATTCTTACTTAAAAAAAAACATTATTATAACCTTGTGGTAGGGATGAGGGAGTAATCCAAAATTTCTCCATCTCGGGACAACTGACATTTTCTTAGGGCTTCCCTATGTGTTATAAGACGTTTAACAGCATCCCTGGCCTCTACCTACAAGACCTTAGTAGACCCACACCCTCCCAGTTCTAGATAACTAAATATGTCTCCTGGCTTTGTGAGCTGACCATGGTCAGATGGGGGGAGGGGGTCCAAATCACCTCTCTGCAGACCACTGACCTCATCTAAGCGAGAGAGACCATACAACCATAAGCTTATCTCTGCCGCTTACAAGCAGTGTGTCCTCAGACAATGACTCCTCCTTGTTAAAATGAGGATAACAGTCTCGACTTAGTAGTTAGCTGTGAAGATCAAAACACAAAGTTTTAAGCACATAGCAAATTAAATACAGAGTATTTCTGTTATTATTATTATAATCTTTTCTCAATTCTGCACAATGAGAAAAATTCATAATATCCTACCAGCCAACATGTGGAGCCCTAGAGTTAAAGCCCAGACCTTCAAATACTTATCGGGGTCAGCTCAGAAAAGCATGTGTGTTCACAGCTTCTCCCACATATCTTCATATGATCCCGAAGCTTTGTGACCAACTTATTGGACAGCTCCCTTTAATGGGGTTCAGGCTTTGATTTTCTCCAATCACTTGCCTGTTCTAGACCCCATCCCCATTTCATGATGGCATCTCGGGTAGATAATGGGGTCTTGGGGTCGGTTTCAGTAGTAAGAGGAGCCTTCTTGTAAAATGATTCTAACAGACTCACCAGCCCAGTACAAGCACTACCCACATGTCCATTTCCCAGCACAAGCCTGGTCTTTGCTGTGGAAAATGGAGTAGGAGCCCACGCCTGCTCTACCCTCTCTGGCTTCCCATTTCTCTGATCCTTCAGTTCAAGCGGCAAAATCTCACATCTGCGATGCTAGTCCCTTACGATGGACACATACATGTACACATGGTGGTCTTTCTTTGGAGACCCTGCTGCTCCTTGGGAGCAAGATGAGGCTTTCTACTCCCCCAAAAAAGCTAGTGTCTTAGAAGCCCAAAGAGGAAGTTCTACCCTGTCCTGTAGAGTCCCCATGAATTGGGATCAGCTCAATGGCAGTGAGTGACTATAAAGAACTAAGGAGCTCTGGTGGCACAGTGATTAAGTGCCCAATTCCTAACCAAAAGCTTGGTAGTTTGAGCCCATTGTTGGCTCCAAGTGACAAAGATATGGCAGTGTGCTTCTGCAAGGAGTACAGCTTTGAGAACGCAATGAGGCAGTTCTTTGCTGCCCTATAGGGTCCCTATGAATCAAATAGGTCCATAAAGGACTGCTCGTGTCTTACTGTGAGCAAGGGATTGGGCACAATCCAGGGTTTCCCAATTTCAGCACTAATGACATTTTCCTGAAAAGGGGAGAGGGAAAGTATGGTAGTTATAAAATCGTCTGTCAATTTGAGGATTAAGAGTATAGGGGAGAGTCTAGCCTGTCAATCACATCATAGCCAATGAGGATTCTGTGTGGGCATGGCCTTCTCTGGGGAATTCTGAGAAATCCTGTTTTTCCTCCTTTGAAGTAGAAGACTTCTTTCTCTCTGCTCACTCCCTTGGAGACTCACTACTGACCAGGCTCACTTCCTGCGAGACATCCCTGAGAAGAAGTCTCATGGACCTATCCTGATGCAGCCTTGGGTGCTGGTGCAGCTGTGTGGAGACCCTGCCAGTGCTGAGATGCTTACAATGCCACTGGATTCACAAGGCTTCCCACCCACTGGTCTGTGATCTTCCTGTCACTGTACGTGGTTCGTGAGTCTGAAGAGGACTTTACAGATTAGTATCGGACATATGGACTAATGCTGGACTGATGGACTTGATCTGGAGTGGGCTGGAATGTTTTCCCAATATTCCATAACTCTTGTATGTAAACCTTTTTCTTCTACACACATGAGTTTCTATGGATTTGTTTCTCTAGTCTACCCGGACTAACGCAGAAGGTTATTCTCTGCATTGCTAGACACTTAATAGCATCCCTTATGTGGATGGGGTGCTCACCCCATAGCCTTTAATCAACCTGCTTCCAGCCTTTTGATCAGCAGTCAAGCAGTTGTCCACCTAGAGCAGTGGTTCTCAACCTTCCAAATGCCGCAACCCTTTAATACAGTTCCTCGTGTTGTGGTGACCCCCCAACCATAAGATTATTTTCATTGCTACTTCATGACTGTAATTTTGATACTGCTATGAATCAGACAATCCCTGTGAAAGGGTCATTCGACCCCCAAAGGGGTCGCAACCCACAGGTTGAGAACTGCTGACCTGGAAGAACTTGCAAGAAAGGCCTGGCGACCTACTTGTGAAGCAACAGCCATTGAAAACCCTGTGGACCTGTGTGATCATGAGGTGACCATGGGATCAGGTATCAGGCATCAGAACCAAAAAAATCACATCAATGTGAATGAGGGGGAGTGCAGAGTGGAGACCCAAAGCCCATCTGTAAACAAGCGGACATTCCCTTACAGAAGGGTCACAAGGAAGAGACAAAGCAGTCAGGGTGCAGTATAGCACCAATGAAACATACAACATTCCTCTAGTTCTTTAATGCTTCCTTCTCCCCCTCCCCCAACTATCATGACCCCAAATCTACCTTACAAATCTGGCTAGACCAGAGCATGTACATGGGTACAGATAAGAGCTGGAAACAAGGGAATCCAGGACAGATAAACCCCGCAGACCCAATAATTAGAGTGGCGATATCAGGAAGGTAGGAAGAAGGTAGGGGAAAAGGGGGGAACTGATCAAAATGACCTACATATAACCCCCTCCCAGGGGGATGGACAACAGAAAAGTGGGTGAAGGGAGACATCAATTGGTATAACACATGAAAAAATAATGATTTATAAATTATCAAGGGTTCATGATGGAGGGTAAAAAATGAGGAGCTGATACCAAGCGCTCAAGTAGAAAGAAAATGTTTTGAAAAAGACAATGGAGACAAATGTACAAATGTGCTTGACACAATGGATGGATGGATGGATGGATGAATTGTGATAAGAGCTATACAAGCCCCCAATAAAACAATTTTAAATGATTTTAATAAACTGTTAGAGCCCCAATAAAATAAATAATTTTTAAAAAGAAAACCCTCTGGAGAAAAAACAGTTCTACTCTGACACACATGGGGTCACCATGCGTCAGAGTTGTTGGAAGACAACTTGTTACGTTATACATAGTATCATTCTTGACAGTGTGAGGTGTTTGACCAGATAGAGGGTGTGTGCCAGGAGACAAGGTAAAAGATATGCAGAACTAGTCTTAGAGAAATAAGGCAAGAATGTTAGGAAGAGAACCCGGAAAGGAAACAAATCTATCCCACGCAAGCATCATGGAGATGTTGTTGCTGTAGGTCTTTCAGAGACAAGAGACAGTGTGAGACCTTTAATTAATAGAGTTATTGAGGGAGGTGAAGTTTGTAGGGAGCAAGAAAGCAAAGGAAATGAGGTGAACGGGATTTAGGATAGCCAGATAAAGAAAAGTGAGAGTTGGCCCCTTGCCTAAAGCCAGAGAATTAGCTAACTTAAAAGGTGTAGAGACCACAAGAGCGCTATTAAAGAAAGGAAGAGGAAATTAGGTTTAATACAGACCCACTAACAAACTACAACTGAGTCTGGCGAGGAAAGAGTTAAACGTCTCTGGCCACAGCCTCTGCTTCTGCTGCTGGGACTGGCAGAGAAGGGAACAGCGGAGAGAGAGAGTCATCCTCCCCAACCCCTCCCTGAGAGCTGGCATTTCAGATAGAACAACAGGAAAGAGAGAACTAAGGATGTTCTCGAGTATTTAAGTCCTCGGGCCATCTACAATTTTTTTTTTAGACATAATGAATCCGGAGTGTCTTTCTGGTTGGTGTGGATCACTCCAGGAAGCTTGCACACCAGCTTCCAGTGGGAAGATGGGCAGAGTAAGCCTTGTAAACAGAGGAAATGTCTGCTGCTGGCCTTAGTAACATTGCCAGCAGACCCCAGAGTTGCCAGAACCCAGCAGTGCTTAGCATCCTGGAATAACACACGGAAGAAAAGATCAGGCTGACTCACAGTAATGAGAGGCACGAGCAGCTGTCACAAGGTCACAGTATGTGAGCTAGGAACTGACCAAAGTATGTGGCTTTGAAAGGGGCAACCCAAAGTCAGGTTCATATCAGAAAAGAAGAGAAAGAAACATTTACCTCCTAGGTTAGCTTTCCCATCACCATTACAATTAAGGGCAGTCCTCTTAGCACTCATTTATAGATGTTTCCCCTCCGAGGTCTCCTCTCTCCTCTTGAAAGGGCTCCAGGATCTTGTGTGGCTCACCTTCACATCTGGGCATTTGAATCCTTCTCCACTCTCAGCGTCAGGAGATGGGCACACACTCCAAAATGCAGAGAACTGACCTATTAAAAAGGGGAGCATATTCTAAGACACAAGAAAAAGCAAAGGAGCTCTGGTGGCTGACGATTGAGCAATCAGCTGGTGGGTGAAACCCACCCAACGGCTCCTCAGGAGGAAGTTTCAGAGGCCGGCTCCCATACAGCTTGCACATAGGGCTGACCATCTATTGGGAATGGTCTCAGCAGCAGCCAACAACAATAAAGGAACAGTCATTATTATTATTAGCATTTAATTATGTAATAGACAGGGAAGTAAACTAATGGTAGAAGATTGTGGCATTACCTATGCAGGAGAAAATTAGAAATAAATCTGAAGCAGAGAGACTTGGCTTCAGTCCTCTTATCTTTCAATAAAAAGGGAACCAAGAAAGTCCAACAAAAAACCCTGAACTTCCATGTAGAGACAACTACTAAACCCCAAACCCAAAATCATTGCTACCAAGTGGAGTCCTACTCCTAGTGACCCTTCAGGACCGTGTAGCACTGCCTCATGGGTTTATGTAGGCTGTCGACATTATAGGGACAGATAACCACAGATCAGCTTTCCTTCCTCCATTGGTGGGTTTGAACTGCTGCCTGTAACCAAATACTGGACCACTACTCCACCAGGGCTCTGTGCTTACTCAATTCTACCTTACCATCAGTTATGAGATATAACAAAAATGTCAGGGGAAATGAAGAAACACCCAAACTTAAACATCTGCATCAATTATAGGGGTCTTCATTATTTTAGAAACATTCAAATGTGCAGAGATAAAAAATAATCAGGGAATATTCTTATATATCGGCTCCTAAGACCAGGGGGAAAAAATGAACCTTAAAAAAATCCTTCTGCTGATCCCAAGCCTTCAAACCAGGCCCCCACATTCCCAGCAGAGCGCAGAAAGACGGGCTCTTTTTAAAGTTAGGTTCCTTTGTTTCCAGTGACATTCCCTTACGGGAGCAAGTTGCAATTCGCAATTGGTCTAAAAAGTAAGAGAGAATGGACACACAAGTTGCATACCAGAAAACTGGAATTCTAATGAAGACAAATGAATCTCCTCAGTGAAATGAACTGCTACTAATCCCAAGCCACCCCTACCCCCACCCCCACCTTACTCTGCTTTTAGCTTGACTTAGGGGAAAAATAAGCAAAATAAAAAGCAGGGAGGAAGCATGAGTTCACTTAGAAAGTACACTATCCTTGTGCATTTTATCCATGAATTGCAGTAAGCGCCTCTATCTCTTTAAATACCTTAGGCAAATATGCTGTTTCTTATGTGTAGAACCAGCTCTTACAAGAATTAGATAGTAGGGTGTTCCCATCTACAGAAAAGAGTCTAACTGGTTTTCTTAAGCTATGTTGTGACAACTCTCCACTGACGACAGAGGTTGGGGTTAGTGTGAGCTCAGGCTTTAGAGTCAGCTAGAAGAAGGTCTTAAACTACAGCTCCAAATCCCATGATTGACAAGTATGAAGACAGGACTCCCATTACAGACTCCACTCTTGTTCATCACACGGTGGGAAAGAGTTCCCCTATATTAAATTCAGGAGTAGATGCCATAACGTGTGCGGCACACTTTACCCAGCACCAGGTATTTAGTAGGCTTTCAATTGACACAACCCTTGGGGGGGAAATATGATAGAGAGTTAAAGTCAGTGATCATTCTAAAGTGAACTTCAATTGCAGGTAAACTGTTTCAGGTTGTGACGTTCATGGGTAATGAGCAAAAAGCTCTGCTTTTATTTAACAAACAAACGGTGCCCATGATGAGTATGGATGAGCATAAAAAGAGTTCTCTTTCCCAAGGGCTGTACCACTGTGTGGTGGAGAGAGGAGCAGGAAAAACACAGAGCACCCACAGTGGCCCACGCTCTAACAGAGGCAGTATGCAAGGTAGGGCCAATGGAAAATAGATGAATCCCAGGGAACATTGATGAATGCTCCATAGGGAAGGAGGGCCTGAAGTAGGAGTTACCAGTGAGTCTGGAATTCAAGTCAGTTCCCATATTGTGCAAAAAGGAAGCAAAAAGATCTGCCTGTCAACCAGGGGAGTCAGAGTGAGAAAAGTAATTGCCATCAATCATTTTCCAACCCAATGCAATATCACCACTGTCTACAATGTTTTCAGTGGCTGGATTTTAGAAGTAGATCACCAGGTCTTTCTTCCAAGGTGTCTCTGTTGTTTGTATTAGCTGCCAATGTATAGTGACCCTATGCATAACAAGATGAAACACTCCCTGAGCCTGTGCCATCCTTACAATTGTTCTTATGCTTGAGCCTGTCACTTTGTCAATCCATCCTTCCTCTCCTTCTCTGCCTCTTTTTTACCAAGCATTATGTTCTTCTCCAGAGACATCTCTCCTGACATGTCCAAAGTATATGAGACAAAGTCTCTCTTTTTGCCTCTAAGGAGCACTCTGGATATACTTCTTCCGAGACAGGTTTGTTAATCATTTTAGCAGTCCATGGAGCTGTCAATACTCTTCACCAGCACAACAATTCAAATGCATCAATTCGTCTTAGGTCTTCCTTGCTCAATATCCAACTTTCACATGTTGTGTTAGGCCAGGTTGACTAGAGAAACAAATCCAGTGACACTCATGTGTGTGTAAGAGAGAGCTTTAGATCAAAGAACAATGGTACATTGAGAAAACATCCTAGCCCAGTCAAGATCAAATCCATAAGTCTGATATTAGCCCATATGTCTGATACTAGTTCATAAATTCCTCTTTAGACTAATGCAGCACATGCAATGATGCCGAATGCAGGAAGATCACAGGCCAGTGGTGGATCCAGTGGCGGTGGGAAGCATCTCAGCCCTGGTGCAGGTCTCCACATGCCTCCTCTGGCTGCCATCAGCGTGGCTCCATGTGACTTGTCAATAGGAATGTGTAGTAGAGAAGAGAGTGTGTCCGTCTCCAGGGAGGAAGACAGTAGTTCCCAGAATCCTCATGAAAGGGCCATGCCCACAAGGAGGCATCAGTCATGCTGTGACCTGATTGACAGACTAGACTCCACCCCTATAACCCAGTTAACAACTTGACATGAAATTATGTAACTACCACACATGCATACTAGGCAATTGAAAATACCATGATTTGAGATTCTCAAACAGCTTTACTATCAGATAGAGATCATTATAATCGTAATTATACTGGTTCAAACTGGATACTTGGTCAGTTGACCTCACATTTGACCCAACCTGAAATTGAACTATGTGCAAATATTTCTTGTTTGATCCATGACAAAAATTTCCTCCCTGGCCATTTTAATATTCACGGTGGCCTTTTCTCTTTTACTGACTATTTGTATTTTTATCTCTGTATTATTATTATTTTATCCTTACCACTTTATTTTGTTTTTGTTTCTTATTGTTTCTGTTGAGTTTTCCAGTTTGTGAAGCACTCAAGAAGTAGATTTGTAAAGATGAGAACTATTGCCAGGGTTTATGGGGGTGAGAAGGAGGGGTGGTAGAAAGGAAGAGTGAGGGGCTTGGGGGGCAAACAATATATGTGGGAGGGGGAAGAGAGCATTGTAACTGATGGTGATTACACAACTCATTTTGAAAAAGATTTAACCATGGTGGTGTGGGGGGATATTCTAAAATTGATTGTAGTAATGATTGTACAATCCTTATTGATCTGATTGAAAAATTGAATTCTGTGATATATGGATTAAGTTCCAATAAAACTGTTTGAATGAAAAAAAGAAAAAAGAAAATACCATAACTTGGGTCAGGCATACCTTAGTTCTCAAAATAACATCCTTGTTTTTCAATAACTGATAGCGGTCTTCTACAGCAGATTTATCCCATGCATCTGTTGATCTCTTGACTGATGCTTCCACAAGCATTGATTGTGGTCCAAGCAAGACAATATCCTTCATGACTTCATTTTTTCCCCCAATTATCATGATGTTACCTATTGCTCTAGTTGTGAGAATTTTTATCTTCTGTACATTGAGTTGTAATCCATACTGGAGGCTGCAGTCCTTGATCTTCATCAGCAAGGGCTTCAAGTCCTCCTCACTTTCAGCAAGCAAGGTTGTGTCACTGCATATTGCAGGTTGTTAATAAGCCTTCATCCAATCTTCATGCCCCATTCTTCTTCATATAATCCAGCTTCTCTGATTATTTTCTCAGCAGGCAGATTGAATAAATACTGTGAGAAGGTAGAAATTAGTTTGTCCTCAGGAACTACCTGAAGCCATCAGAGGGAAGACCCTCACAGTCACAGAAACCTGATCTGTTTTGTGAACTAAATTCAAAAATGAGTCATGTGCATTTGAAAGGGATGTACATTTTTTTCCATTTGGATGGAAAGCACTGTAAACATCTATCAGGTCTAGTCACCTAATTATTGTGTTCAGCTCTGTGGCTTCCTTGCTGAGCTTCTTTCCTTTCTCTGATAGCAGTGCATTAAAGTCGCCTACTATGATTGTTGAGTCTGTGATTTCTTTTTGCATATTTTGAATAGTTTGTTTGGCAAATTTTTCAGTTCTCTCGTTAGGCATGTATAACTTTATAATGCTCACTGGCTCCTGGTCTACTGATCCGTTGAGCATTATAAAATGTCCATCTTTGCACTTTGAGGTCAATTTTGTCAGAGATTAGGATTGCAACCACTACTTTTTTTAAGTTGCTGTTTGCCTGGTATATTTTACACCAGTCTTTTATTCTTAGTATATTTTTTGTCTGTAATGTGATGGGTTATGTTTCCTGTGCCTGTCTGCTAACCTTTGTCTTTTAGTGGGTTAGTTCAGGCCATTTATACTCAGAGTTATTATCACTCCCTGTGGATTCATGGCTGTCATCTCGTTACTTTTGTGCTGGATGTTTTCCTATCTCCCTTCATATCAGTGCAAAGTGTTTCTGTGGGGTTTCATTGTTGTCTTCTTTTTCTGAGGCAATGTTATCTTGGTGGTTGTTTTCAGCGTGTTGTCTTCTGGAAGGAGTTGCACTATGTGGCAGTCTCCTGCTTGTGCTTAGTGGGTGTTAGACTTCTGACCCCAGTAAGTCTGCAAGAAGTCTTCACAGGATTGGGTGTCTTATGGCATATTCTTTGAGTTTTTCCTTTACCAGGAGGACTCTTACCTCACAGTGAATCTTAATAGATAGTTTGACAGGGTGGAGGATTCTCGGGTTGGCTTTATTTTTTTTTCTTTCAGCTTTCAGGGCATACCACAACAGAGAACAATACTGGGGACAGCCCCCCACCTTTAGGCAAACCCAGAAAGGAACATAACAGATTAGCAAAGGAAGCAAAGCAAAGCCACAAAGTCCTTGAGGAGCCCCCAAAATAGATTTCAGGGTAGGAGGAGCAATTTCAGGTACTTCCCCACCCACCCAGGACTGATGAAGGTCATAAAGGTCAGTGAAGAGACCTGGAATTATCTATGCTTTGGGGGGCAGTTTGCTAGGCTTTTTTCCTTCTGTTTATTCAATCTTTTGTTTTCTTTCCCTTTTTTCTTTTTCTTTTCTTTTTTTTTGGTCTATGTTATTGTTGTTTTTCCTAACTATATAAAGAGGCATGAGAAGCAAGTTCAAGGAGAAAGCAATAGGACGGATGGTTCTGGAGGATTTCGGGGAGGAGGAGGCAGGGGAAGGGAGCAGTGAGAAAAGAAGGCCATAGACAGGGGAACAAATAGGGGATTAAAAGCAACAAGGAAGAGGACATAGAGATTCTGGGGGTGTTGGAGCAATAGCGATCTAGCTGAGAAGAATTAGTAAGAGGCAGAAGAAGGGCAAGCATGGTGGTGAGACAGGAGGAAGGTAAAAGGAAACAGAGGAAAGATCTAAGAAGCAAAGTTATGGACAGAGGTATGAACATAGGTGTGTACATACGTAAATATATTAATAACAATAGAGGTATTGGACTATGTACATATACAGTATATACTCGAGTATCAGCCAATCAGATTATAAGCCGAGGCACAAAAAAACTGAGAAAACATTGATTCGAGTATATGTCTAACGTGGGAAATGCAGAAGCTACTGGTAAATTTCAAAATAAAAATAAATACCAATAAAATTACATTACTTGAAGCATCACTAGGTTAAATGTTTTTGAATATTTATTTCAAAGAAAAAAGTAAACTAGTTCTGTAAGTGGAAAATGTTTCAACAAAAACAATCTGGTATCAACAGTAACTATACATGCTGTGTTACTGCATGCGCTGCATTACTACATGTGCTGTCTTACCGCATATACACAATGCAGCTTCTATAGTTTGAAGCCTAATGCAGGCTGATTATATTCCAGAATGTGATCCCATAACTGTTTGCATAGAGCAGCCTGTGTTAGGGCTCATAATATACACACTGCATTGTGTATGCACTGTGTTACTGAATGTTCTGCATTACTGCATATGCAGCGTTACCACATATGTATGGGAAATGCTAACACAGCGCATGCAGTAACACAGTACATACACATCACAGTGTGTATATTATGAGCCCTAACACAGGCTGCTCTATGCCAGTATAGTCAACATTGGGTCTAGATAGGGGTTAATAAGAAAATAAAATATAGCAGACTAAGTACTGTAAATAAATGTACTTTATATACCAGAGATATACTGGTACTTGTATTCAGCAATTCTTTTCCTTCTGTTTATTCAATACTGGGGACAGCAGTGAGCAAAGAAGGCCATAGACAGGGGAACAAATAGGGGATTAAAATCAACAAGGAAGAGCAAGGGGGTGCGACCAAGCACGGGTAAGACTGTAAAGGCTGCGTCACTGGTCACATGTAAAGGCTGCATCATTGGTCACAGCCCTGGAGAAGAGCAGGAGAAAAAGAGTGGTTGCATCTGTCATCCATTTGATGAGGATATAGTATGCTCCGGGTACCAGCACACAGAAGCAGGAAAGTTCTTGCTCAGTACAGCATGGAAAACACAGAGGCTGCTGGCATGCAGGAGAAAAGAAAAGCGGTGATATCAACAGTCATCAAACCACCCACAGAGGCCTCAGGTGCCCGCAGATGAGCAGGAGAGACTGGAGAACACCCTCACTGCACCGGAGAACAGGTAAGTGGGAACCCTCACTCAAGTATAAGCTGAGGGGGGCTTTTTCAGCATAAAATATGTGCTGAAAAACTCGGCTTATACTCAAGTATATAAGGTAGTTATATGGCAATACATTGCGGTAGTGGACAGACTTTGGGCCTCTGCTCAAGCCCTCCCTCAATGCAAGAACACTGTGCTAACAACCTAGCATTCTGTGATGCTCTCCCTCCTGGCATGATTGCTGAAGACAAAAAAGGTACACCAGCAAATGTGGTGAAGAAAGCTGATGGTGCCCAGCTATCAAAAGCTATAGCATCTGGGTCTTAAAGGCTTGAAGTTAAACAGGGGACCATGTAGCAGAGACGCTACAAGCCCACATGGAAGAAGCACACCAGCCTGTGCGATCATGAAGTGTTGACAGGATCAGATAACAGGCATCAGAATATCAAAAAAACAAACAAACAAACAAAACATAATGGTGAGAATGAGGAGGGTTGGAGCAGAGACCCTAAACCCACCTGTAGACAGTGGGACATGCCCTCACAGAAGGGACACAAGGAAGGGATGAATCAACCAAGGCTCTGTAGAGCACTGATGAAACACACAATATTCTTATAGTTCCTTAAGGCTTCCTCATCCCCCACTATCATGACTGCCTTTCAGTTCTGGCTAGAGCAGAGCATGTACACTGGTACAGATAATAGCTCACAACACATGGCATCCAGGTCAGATAAATCCCTCAAGAACAGAAATGGAAGTAGCAATACCAGGTGGATAGGGGGAAGGTAGGAAGAAGGGGAGGAAGGGCGACACAATCACAATGATAGACACATAACCACACCACATCACCACACACACACACACACACACATACACACACACACCCCCATGGGGGAGGAACTATAGAAACCATGGGGGAAGGGAGACAGTGGCTGGTGTAAGATATGAAAATAATTTATAATTTATCAATGCCTCATGAGGGGAGGCAGGGGGGAAGGGAGCGATTAAAGAGGAGCTGATACCAAGGGCTCAAATAGAAAGTAAATATTTAGAAAATAATGATGGCAACATCGGTATAAATATGCTTGATACAATTGACGTATGGCTTGTTATAAGAGCTGTAAGAGCCCCAATAAAATGATCATTTAATAAAAATTAAAAAAATCTATTATCTCCTGCCTTAAAGCCATCAACTATTTAGAAAAGATACATTCTTCAATGTCCACAGCCCTTTAATTTTTAAAAAGCAGTTGCCATTGAGTCAACCCCAAATTATAGTGTAAGAATAAAATTTTTATTGGCTTATTTTTGGAGAAGTAGATTGCCAAATTTTTCTTCAGAGGCAATTCTATGTAAACTTTAACCTCCAAACTTTTGGTTTACTGCTGAGAACATTTTAACTGTTTACGCCATGCGGAGACCCCCAATCCTACCTGTATAACTTCCATAGAATCAGGAGACAGAAAAATGCCTGGGTTTCTTCCTGGAGTCTCTTGCAAGATTTCAAATCAACTTTTCAACTACCCAGCTTCCTGTTCTACTGTCTCCGAATTCCCTTTCCTGTAGCCTCTCTGCTTTATATTATGTTCGTTGGCTCTCCTTGTATTGAGATATAATTCTAGATGGTTCTTTCCCAACCCAACCCACCAAAAGACAAAAACCACCCACCCCAGAGAGGCTTTGGAAACTCTCTTAGCAATTAAATTCTGTAAAACTCACTGCCATTGAGTCAACTGTGACTGATGGTGACCCAGTAGGACAGGGTCGAACTGGACCTGGGCGTTTCTGAGACTTTTAACTCTTTAGGGGAACAGAAAGCCTCATCTTTCCCCAGCAGAGTGGCTGGTGATTTCAAATCGCTGACCTTGAGGATAGTAAGTAGTCTGAGGCATAACTAAGTTTAGTAAAAGGACCTGTTACTCCAGGAGGTCATCAGTGGGTAGCAATAGACAGGTGACTTACCTCTTGGGAAATGGTGTTTTTTTCTACAGAGCCATGATGACCTTCTAATGTCATTGTAAAGGACAAGCTAGGGTCAAATTCATGGTCCATCAGAGAACAAATGAGACTATTGTAGGAGAAAGATCCCTGGAATTGCCATCATTACATTGCTATCAGAGACCCATGGATGGCTCAAATAGTTCATGTGCCTAGTTGCTAACTGAAGGGTTGGGTGTTCAAGTCCCCCCAGAGATGCCTTGGTAGAAAGGCCTGGAAATCCACCTCTGAAGAATCAGCCTTTGAAAACCGTATGGAGCACAGTTCTCTTCTGACCGTGAGCTTTACTAAATTTAATTGCTCTCAGAGTTTCCAACTCCAACTCCAACATGGAGTTACCATGAGTGATAATCCGCACCAGGGCAACTAATAGACGAGTGGTGCAAGTCACCGCAGGAGGGACAGAGAAAAGGCCCCTAGAGAGACGGTGGGGATGAAACAAAGCCATGAGCCTATGACGGAAGAAGAGGGATTGTCGAAGTTATCCCTCAACAGGAAATGTCCGAAAGACCCCCTCAGATGATTTGGGAAGCACTGACTTCCTCAGGCCAGTCTCTGGGTGATACAAACGGTTAAGTGTTAAACTAGTAGCTCGAAGCTTAACAGTTTGAATCCACCCAGAGGCATCTTGGCAAGGCTGCCTTGCAATCTACATTGAAAGGTCATGGCCTTGAAAGAAGTTCTACTCAGCTCCTGCGGGGTCACCACGCCGATGGCACGAGGTGCAAATGACTTGACGGCAACAAACAACACCAGTGACCACCGCACTTCTTGCTCGAATATTTCTCGGCTGGCTTTTATTTTTCTTTTCAAACCACAGATCATCGCTTGGCACAGGAATGAGCAAGCTCAGTGGCATGCCCCGTTTTTCCACTTGATAGCCACTCCTAGAGAGACTGATTTATGTAAAAGTTGCCTGAGCATTGCAGGTGACACCTTGTGACTTGGCTGTCCTTTCTTGTCAACAGGGGCTCCGAGGAAGCCCTGGACTATGCCTTTCTTGCCTAAATATAATTTGCTGGCAGGGGCCAAGGTTGCTGATCATTGTGTTCACCTTCCCACAGCCTCACCCCGGAGTTCTGGTCTCCAAGTTGCAGAGGGAGGAAGGGAAGACACAGCACCTGCGTCATCTCGTCCAACACAGGCATCACCAGGTGTTGCATCCGGCAGTGCCCTCCCTGGAGGACGTCTGTTCCAGAACTATCCTCAAGCTGTTCACCTTTGTATCTCACTTGGAAAATGTTCTAAAACCAAATGACTTTGGGATAAGATTTTGCTCAAAGTTTAGGCCAGGCCTTCCAACCAGTTCATTCTAGTTTAACTCCCTCCTGAGAAGTTGTATTTCTCCCTGCTGAGAATTTTCCATCTACATTTTAACAAGATTCTTTATGTAGACATAAAAATCACCTCGGCCCTAAATAAGGACCACCTGGGACTCTGTAAGAATCACCTGGAATCTCCTAAAAATGGTTTTCAGATTCAGTACCTCTGGGGTGAACGTGAAATTCCCCAACAGGAGGTTGAACTTGAAGGACCGCTCACAGATTAGGTTTGGTCAGTGACTCAGGCTGGTTGTTCTCTCATGAAATAATTTTGAGAAGGAAAAGCAATTTTCAATTTAAGAGCCCCAGGCAAATAATTTGAGGCTAATTACAAGTAATTTCACTTAAATAGAGGTGATGTTCCTATAGTAACATGCATCTCTTCTGACTGTAAACTCTTATAAAAATTACATGCAAAAGGCTAATTCTATCAAGCAACAGTGGACAAGCGTTTGACTTTTGTCTTGGTAACCTAGTGTTGATATAAAAGAAATAGCACAAATAGATGACTTTAACAAACAGAAATTCTCTCACAGTTAGGAAGCTAGAAGTCCCAATCCACAGTGCAAGCTCTGAGGAAAGGTCCCTATCTCCTTTCCACAACGACGGGTCAATGTTGCCCTGGGTCTAGGAGAGTCTCAGCACACAGACCCAGAATCCAAAGGACATGCTCTGCTCACTTTGTTGGTGGTCCTGCGGGGCTCCTTCTCTGCTCCTTTTCCTCGCCTTTGATGTCTTGTAATATAAGTGGATGCAGGCCACATGGCAGGGAAACTTCTTGTGCACATTAGATCACATCGTGGAAATGATTACATCATTCCATAGCCACCAAGTTACATCATTACATAATGCTAAACCACTGAGAATCATGGCCCAGCCAAGTGGATACTTTTGGTGCCATCTAACTGAATCCATGACAGCTTCACCCTAGATTTTGTAAGAAAGATAAATTGCCTGCAATACATTCCAATGAGTTTTGCCCGAAAGCACAAGCCAAAGCGCTTACAGAGCACAATCTTGATGTTCTTGGCCCATCCTCATTAACCAATATGCTCTTGTAATGTAAATAATTTATGTCAAGTGCAAGATTAGAATTTTCTTTTCAAGTGTCTGAAATAATAGTGTGATAGCTTCTAATAAATAAAGTGTTTTAGCTCTTAAAAATAAAAGAAAGGTATATTAAGGTAGAAAGAAAAATCTATCTATTCATTGCTTTCCAAAGCTAATTATTTTAATTCATGATGTGTTACCTACAAACTGTATGTGTCTGAAATAGGGAGAGATTATAACTGCTGGTGGGCTTGTAAATATGTACAATCATTATGGAAAGTGATGTGGTGCTACCAAATAAATGGGACTAAAACTACCATACAACCCAGCAATACTTTTGCTAGGAATATACTTCAAAGAAGTAAGAGACAGAGGTATGCTCTCACACATTCATTGCAGGACAAATCACAATATCAAGAGGCTGAAAACAGCTCTAGAAGAATAGTTAAAGAAATGATGGTATATACACACAGTGAAATATGATACATCCCTACAAAACAGTCATGAAAACATGAAACTCCTCATGAGATGGATGGACTTGGAAACAGTTATCCTGAGTGATGTCAATCAATCACAAAAGGACAAATATTGTATGAGTCCACTACTATAATGAGAAACACCAAGACCAAGGCAGGTTTCTGCTCTCTGATCGTGTAATCTTCTAATACAATAATCCCTCAAGCATGGAGGTAGGGAGCCAGTCTCGTGCCCATGAATCATATATGTACATATAAAAAGCCACTTTGACAAAGGAGATCCCACCTCATCCGGGGTCAGTTTCTCAAGATGTGGGGAGAGGGAGAAGACTACTTAGTTGCTGCCATACCATATTGTGCAACATTGATCACCCAAAATCAACAGATATGCCTACAGGAGTGATCAGTGAACCTTGCTAGAAATTCAACGCAATATGTGGAGTGGTACGTGACAGGGGTGGGCAAGTAAACTAGGTGGAGCAGCCTCCTGTTCGAGGTGGAGGGGGACGCTTAACAATAGTTACACAGCACCCCAGGGAGAATACACCGGTGCTATGTTCCTAATTGGACACTTTTAACCTAGTTTCGATACAGCCTTTGGTGACCCAGACCATGTGCTATAGACAACTGGGACTTTGACTCTGTCCTTTTGAGGCACAAAACATCCTTCATAGGCCATACCAAGAGGATTCCATGTGAGAACCCCACTAAGCACACTGGGTTTTACTTCAAACTCACCTGTAGCAGATAAAAGGAACTGACATGCTCCCTTGGACTTACGGTTGAAATGGCCTAGTGTGAGAGGAAGCAGATGACTGCTAGCACAAGGTTATGGACGGCATGACCACTAGCCTTTGGTTTGGACCTCTTGCTTTGAAGGGTGTCCAATGAACTACCAGGACTACCATAAGCTTACTATTTTATTGTTCTTCTTGCTTTCTTGTGATATATATATTGTCTAGTAGGTATGGTTCTGCCTTTGTGAGTGAGTGTTATTTAAAGTTTTGCCTTATCACCAACTCCCATTGTTTGTGTAATGTCCACTTAAGAGTTTAATCTATACAAATCAACAATTCACATATTGTGGCATATATAATTTAAATGTATGCTTTCCTTTTTTCAACAGTGTTCTAAATTCTATACCATTGGTTAAAGTAATGACACTATCAATTGAGTTGCCTTCTGACCCAGGGGGATGATTTATTATGTTCTCTATCATAAAATTATACGGATACATCTAAAGAGAACCAGACACATATGTAAATAATAATCTATGAATAGATTTGGGGCTTACATTTAATTCTAGCCCCAATCTAAGAACAATTGGTTCTATGACATGAGCCTTCATCACCCTTAAGAAAAGATCACTGAAGATATGCTGCTATAGCAAAATGTGGGGAAGAAACAAGATGGCCATGAAAAAGAATAAATAGAAGCTGGAATCTTAAAGACTTGTCTTAAAACAAGCAGTTTTAAGTAAGGTGTCAACTAAGTCCACATGGATGAAGCACACAAACCTGGGGGATATAAGGATTGTGAATAATAAGATCCAAATCAGAAGGAGAGAATGGTATCAGAGCTTAAATTCTGAACATTCAGTTTGCAAAAGACTAAGGAGAACAGTGGACGCCCAAAAATCCATTTGCAGGTTCTACACATGGATTATGCCTCCAGTGGCTCCCTCTGAACATAGCCCAGGCACACAACTAGCCTTGCTATCAGACAGATAGCATTGGACATTCGATTACGGCAGATGTAGTTATGGTATATTCTCGAGTATAAGCCGACCCGAATATCAGCCGAGGCACCTAATTTTAACAAAAACTGCATTAAAAATGGCTGAAAAACTCGGCTTATACACGAGGACATATGGTAGGTTAAAATGTAATGCATTATCATTTGATCTCCCTTTTGATCCATTTTAAAGTTGTTTCGATTTTTAATAATTTCTTCTTGATTGAGATTTTGCTGTTTTGTGTAGTTATTGCTATTGGGTTTTTGTTTGTTTGCTTCCTGGTTGTATTTTGTATGATTTTCTTTATATGAAATCCAGGATAAGTAGATCTAGAGACAGTAACTGGATTCATAATTACGTAGTGGCTAGGAAGGGGAAGTTAGGAGAGAATGGGGAGGGGTAAGGTAACAACGAATATGAGAAAAAATGTTCTGAAATTGATCGTGATGATGATTTCACAACTCTTCTTAATATGGCTGAGCTATATACAATATATACAATTATACTGTATGATATGTGAACTATATGCCAATACTCATAAAACTATTTTTTAAATAGTTGTATACTACTACTAAGATGATAGCCTCTGTTTTACATGATTTTAGGAACTCATTGAACTACAATATTACTTTAACATATTTAGTACAGTCATTATGATTGCTGTGCCCCTTCAAGGAGCCCTGGTGGTGCTGTGAGTTAGGTGTTGGACGGCTACCTGCCAAATCAGCCTTTCAAACCCACCAGCTATACTGTGGGAGAAAGATAGTTTATTTACTCTCTTTATATCCTTTAAGCAATCTATACAATCAGAATCAACATAGTATCAGTGATTTTAAGTTTTGGTTTTCAATAACAATGAGCCCTGGTGGTGCAGTTATTAAAGGGCTCAGCTGCTAACTGAATGTTTGCTGGTTCCAACCAACCAGTCTCGCCATGGAAGAAAGATGCGGCAGTCTGTTTCCTTAAAGACTCACAGCCTAGGAAGCCCTGTGGGGCATTTCTACTCTACCCTGTGCAATTAGTATGAGTCACAATCGACATGGCAGATGGCCCTTGTTTGTTTGTTTGTTTGTTTGTTTGTTTGTTAAAAAGATAATGAAGCAAGAACACAGAGAGATGACATGTCTTGTCCAAGACCACACAACTCATTTGGTAGGTAGCAGAACCTGGCTTCTCATCTTTCCAATTTTAACATCAATGTTCTTACTCACTATGCTGTCTCGTTGTTCTTGTTGTTGGATACCATCAAGCCACTTTTGACTCATAATGTGCCCTTTGGACAACAGAATAAAGCACTGTCCCATCCTCACATTGCTGTTTGAGTGCCTGGTTGCAGCCACTGTGTCAGTCCATCTCATTGAGAATCCCTTTCTCATTTGCCGTCTGCCATGCACGATGTCCTTCTCCAGGGAATGGTCTGAAAATATGTCCAAAGTATGTGAGATTCATTCTCCACCCTAAGGAAAATTCTGGCTGTACTTTTTCTAAAATAGATTTGTTTGTACTTCTGGCAATCCATAGTATATTCAGTTCTTTGCTAACATCATAATTCAAATGCATCAATTCTTCTATGGCCTTCCTTATTCATGGTCCAGGTTTCATACATATTTGAGGTGATTGGAAACACCCTGACTTGGGTCAGGTGC
The DNA here is from genome assembly GCF_000313985.2 of Echinops telfairi. Classification (NCBI taxonomy): domain Eukaryota; kingdom Metazoa; phylum Chordata; class Mammalia; order Afrosoricida; family Tenrecidae; genus Echinops; species Echinops telfairi. The sequence goes on from NW_022111372.1 coordinate 22,161,333, forward strand.
ACCTTAGTCCTCAAGGTGATTTGTAATAAAGAGGTTTTGTGCAGCAGATCTGTCTAATGCACTGTTATGCAACTCCAAAAAATGTCACATAGGTTAAAAATAAAATGGTAAATGTCTCTGCATGCTTGGATAAATACTTTTGTTTGACTTTGATAATTTGAGGAATGCAGTATGCTTGCTATTTTCTTGATAGATAATTGATTGCTAGAGCCCTGGGGGTGTAATGATTAGGCTTTGGGCTGTGATCTGTGTGATCAGCAGTTCAAACCACCAACAGCTCTGTGAGAGAAAGACTAGGCTTTCTACTCCTGGGAACAGTTACAGTCTCAGAAACCCACAGAGGGAGTTTCTGTGAGTCAGCATTGGCTTTAGGCCATGAGCTTTGTTTTTCTGGTTTGAGTGCTTTAAAAGACTTCAAAACAACAACAAAAACAAACAAACAAAACTTGGTATCAAGTCAATTCCAATTCATGGCAACTCCATATGGTACAGAGTAGTTGTAAAATTTATAAAATAAGATCATCAGGCCTTTTTCAGTGTTGTCACTGAAGGGGGGTTCCAACTGGAAATGACCTATAGAGAGCTCTATTTATTTATTTATGTGGGTGTGGAGGAAAGTTTGCACAGCAAATTAGTTTTCCTTCCAACAATTTATACTTTTTTTTTCCTGCATTAGTCGCAATGCCCTCAGCGTGACAGCACTCTTTCCATCTCTTCTGTGGGTTCCCTGTTTCAGCTTGTCTCCCTTTTCTGCCCCTTCCAGCTTTCTGGGTTTTGTTTGAGAGCAATTGTTAACCTTTTGGTCTTCTGTGATTAATTGTTCCAAGGACTACCTTCCTCGTGAGTGTTATTGTTTACTCTATAGATCCATTTTTTGGCTGAAAGTTCATTTGCAGGCTTGAAAGGCATTTAAGAGATAGGTCTCTACCAAACCAATAAATCTGCTATAAATGCCTGGGAGCATCTAATGCAACTCTAATACAACTTTTTCCTATCCATATTTTAAGAAGGAGACTGAAACTCAGGTAATAAAGAGAGATCATGTGGACCTTCTCCCCCCCCACCCCCCAACACCATGTGTGGTAAGAGCAGGAGCACACAGGTACCTGGATTCAGGTCCTAAATACTGCTAATTAACCTTGGGTTAATCCAAGTAGTTATATTGCTTCTAAAAAGAGAAGCTTAAAGCAGATGTTTGGAAGATTACTTAAGCTCTTTCTCTGGTTCTAAATCGAGTTACTTGCCCAGGGTCAAGCAGTTTTATAAACAATGAAAAAGAAAAGTGGGAGATAAGGGTAGTCAAGTGTAACTCCTAGAAAGCTGTCAAATAGGAGAACTACATCATCCTTTGAATGGCAGCAAAATTCTCCTAATTTCTTCTAACTTGTTCAAGGACTTGGAAGGAAGCAATCAGAATGCCAAACCTTTGCTTGCTCTTCATGTGAATTAAAGAACCTTCAGGGGATGGTCCAGTACAGAGTGAAGCTTATCAACGAGACCAAATTGTGCAAAAGGAAGTTTGGGGGCATCTGAAGCTGGATCACTTCATTCCTGTGCACAGAAAAGTATATGAGAAGCGAATTCTATTCAGAATCAATGAAAAGTTGAGGGCCTGTAAAACTACCAAAAATAGTTGTGGAAAACCAAAAAAGAGAGCTAAATAGCATATTGGGATAAGTAAAGATTCTTTGAGCCTGCTGTCTGTTCTTTTGTGATAGTGAAAAATAAATATCCTGCCCCCCCAAGACATCATCTCCTCTCTCCACTACCCCTCAACAACAAAAAATTATAGCTATGCCTGTGGTACACCAAATGAAACTAAAAGCTAATTGCCACTGAGCTCCTGTTCTAAGAACACATTAGGAAGAAGGAATACATCGTCCATTTCTGAGGATTTTGACACTGAAAACCTTATGAACAGCAGTGGAAAGTCGTTTACTATAAGGTCCCTCAGGTTGAAAACTACTGAGATTGTGACTAGGATATCACTGCCTCCTCCATGTGCAGCTGGCCTTATGAATGTGGACAGAACAAAGCTTTGGGGACTTTGATTTGCTGATGGGGACGACTCAAAATGAGGAGAAGCACCTGGAAACATTCAATGGGCATGAATATGAGAAGTATGAATCTAGGATGGTCAAAACTATGGAGTACATAAAGATCAGTATGTTGGGCATTAGTGCGTTGAAGTGGACTGGTTTTGGTTAATGTGCGTTGGACAGTCATGTGGTTTCCTATGCTTGTTGGGAGCCATCCCAACCATGTTGTCTAGCAAAGCTACAGCCTGGTGGAAGGAGCTTCTGCAGAGCAGAGCTTCCCAGGGAGGTTTTCCAACATCCCTCGATTATTTACAGTTGTTAAATCCATTCTTGAGAATTTTGTGCATTGTCATGTTTATCACACCTGGAGTGGATGCAAGGGGAGTCTTGAGAAGTACGAATGGAACCAGATCTAAAACTTGTTTCAATATGACGGGGCTTCCCTTAACTGAGGCATTGGAGAGGCTTAGACAGCGAGACATCTTTGGGAATTCTGAGGAGGATATGTGGGAATTGGGTGAGGGAGAAACCCAAAAGTTGAAATCAGAGGAAAAAATGAAACCCACCCAAAAAAAACTGGATTCCATTCCAATTAGGTAGTGGGAGACTCTTTTGGCCTCCCCGATATAGAGGACCTTATAGACTGGCTTCCCCAACTGATGCCCCTTTACCTTGGACAGGGGCTTACATAGAAGGAGAAAGAATGGTCAACATTAATAGAAAACACATAAGAGGGGAAACATTAAGTCTTTGGCAAAGAATCAGATGGTTTGGCTCCCCATGGTGCCTCAGGAGTACAAAAAATAAAAGAGACATAGGTAAACAATGGAACAGTTACCACGGGAGAGTTTGTAAAGGAAAATATTTGAGAAGCATTTAACTCTGCTTGTAGATATTAGGCTTTGAAGTAGCACATGAGGTAGTTTCATTGTGTTAAGTTAGTCAACGAGAAAAGGAACATTGTGAGCAAAAAGTAGGGCAGTGCATAGGATATGACTCTAACCAAATTTTCTGAACACCTCAATCAAGAATAGTATGTGACGTATAAGACAAGCAGTACAGAAAGAAAGAACCAGGAAGAGGACAGAAAGTGGTAGTAAAAAGCACAGACCTTATAATGATCTTTTATCAGGTTTTAGTGGAAACAATAAGGGTGACTTTGGGGTTAATCATAAGGCATTGTTTTTATGTAGTGGTCTGCAAAACTTTTTATGGTATAAACAAAGCTGTTTGGAAGAACTCGGCAGAGATTGCTTCCACCAGAACATCTCTCATGTCTGTCTCGTCTGTGTTCGCTGACTCCACACCTCCTTCAGGTATCCAGTTCAACCCTTCCAGCGCTGGACTCCGACATGCGCTGAGAATGGCAAATTCAAGAAGCTCATCGTCAAGAAGAATGTTGTGAGATCTATCCTTAAGTACAAGACTGTAAGTGAAAGAATAGGACGTATAGGCCTGCAAGGAATACAAATCAATACAACTACTATGACAATGTATGCACCAATCACTAAATCTAGTGATGAAGAAACGGAAGAACTCTACAGCATCTTCATTCTGAAATCAGTAAAATGTGTCATCAAGATGCATCAATAATTACTGGTGATTAGAATGGGAAATTCAAGGAAAAAGATGTTTCCATAGTTGTAAAATGTATCCTAATAGAAACAAAACAAGATCACATAACAGAATTTTGCAAGACCAATGACTTCTACAGTGCAAATACCTTTTTTCAACATAAACAGTGACTGTATACCTGGAGATGACCAGATGGAACACACAGGAATCAAAATGACTATATCAGTAGGAGGAGATGATGGAGAAGCTCAATATCATCGGTCACAACAAGGTCAGGGGTCAACTGTGAAACAGACCATCAATTGCTCCTATGCAACTTAAGGTGGAAGCTGAAAAAATGTAAAGCAAGTTTGTTGTTAAGTCATTTTATTCCTAGTGATCCTATGTACAACAGAACAAAACACCTACCCATCTTTTATCATCTACACAATTCTTATGTCTGAGCCCATTACTGCAGGCACTATGTCAATCCCTGTTGTCCAGGGCCAGCCTCTTTTTCACTCCCCCTTATCAAGCATGAGTCCTTCTCCAGGAACCAGGCTCTCCTGACAACTTTTCCAAAGTATGTGAGATGCGGTCCCACAATTTTGGCTTCTAAGTAACATTTTGGTTGTATTTCTTCAAAAACAGATGTGCTGTTCTTTTAGAAGGCCATGGTACTTTCACTATTCTTCACCAGCACCATAATTCAAATGCATCTATTCTTCCTCTGGCTTCCTTCTTCAATGTCCAATTTTAAATCTACAAAGTGAGTGAAAATACCGTAGCTTGAGTCAGGTGCCCCTTAGTCCTCAAAGTAACATCCTTGCTTTTCAACACTTCAGAGATGTCTTAGGCAGACAGTTTACACAACGAAGTGCATAGTTTGATCTCTTGTCTGCTGCTTCCATAAGCATTGATGGTGGATCCAAGCAAGTTGAAATTCTTGACAACTTCAGTCTTTTCTCTGTTTATCGTCACTTCTTGGCCTTTTGGCTAAGCTCAAGGTAAGTGTCAAAACAAGTTTACTAGAGCCAAAATGTAAACCTTGAGAATAGTCTACCTCTGGGAGCTTTGGTGGTATATTGGTTACATGTTGGGAGTTCTAAACCACAGCCACTCCAGGGGTAAAAGACAAGGGTTTCTACTCCTGTAAAGAGTTATAGTTTCAGAAACCCACAGGTGCAGTTCTACCCTGTCCTGTAGGGTTGCTATGAGGTGGGATCAACTTGATAGCAATGATTTTGGTTTTGATGAGATATCCAGTCTATATTTAAAGACCATCTCAAGACCAAAGTTGACGCATTGAACTCTAAGGACTGACAACCAGACAAATTGCGGGATGACACAGAACATCATAGATGGAGAAAGCAAACGTTCATATAAAAAACGCAGGAAAGAAGACCAAAGCGGGTGTCAGAAGAGACTCTGAAACTTGCTCTTGAACACAGAGTAGCTAAAGCAATGGGGAAAATGGTAAAGTAAAAGAACGGAACAAACATTTCACAAGGCAGCTATGTAAGAATTATAATAAACCAGTACAAGTAAAGAATTATAATGAAATGTACAAGACTTGGAGTTAGAAAACCAAAAGAAAATAATGGACACAGCATAAAAGGGGGGAACTACCCCCCAAAATGGGAAAAACACTTTTTTCAAAGCTATGTATTTAACTTTTTTACAAGACAATCTTATCACCTTCAAAGTACTCTCCATTACACTTAACACATCTGTCAAATCTATGATTCCATTCTTGGAAACATTTTTCAAACTCATCTCTCTGGATGACTGACAGTATCTCCCTTGCTTTTTTTTCCTCTTCACCTCTTCTGTGTCATCAAATCACTGTCCTCTCATGTCCCACTTCATTCACAGACACACAAAAAAGTCACCCAGAGCATAGTCAGGTGAGTACAGTGCATGGAGCAAGAGAGGCAGGCTATATTTTGCCGAAAACTGGTGCACTGACAGTGCTGCGTGAGCAGGTGCATTGTCATGGTGGCAAAACCAGTCCCCCATCTGTCACAATTCAGACCTTTTTTGTCACACTGTTATGCAATCTTTTCAGAATCTCTAAATAGAAAGCTTGATTAACAGTTTGACCTCATGGAACAAACTCCAAATGCATTACGCGTGGATATTTTTGTCTATTCGGGAAGGTGATGTACATCCAGAATGATCATTTGTCACCAATCAACATTTCACCTTTTTGAAATGAGAATACCACTCATACACTTGGGTTTTTCCCATAGCACTGAACTTGTAAGCTGTGTTCGACACCACAACAGTTTCTGTGGCATTTTTCCCAAGCAGGAAACAGAATTTCACAGCCCCATGCTGTTCTCTTAAATCAGCCATCAATGAAGTTCAAGCAAAACTGCTTTTATGAAAAAAAAATCAGTGAGACTGGAAAGAACCTTCCAGGCGACACACTGGGTACACTAAGCTCAAAACGAGTAGTTTGATGCTTGCCTAGTGGGAAAAATGCATACTATGAAAGATTCACCCAGCAGAGCTTTTTTCTGGTGGTGGTGGTGGTGGTGTGTGTACCCCTTACATATCAAGCTGAATGAACTCTTAAAAAACAGGCCTGGGTTTGAGCAAAATATTGAATGACACATGAAGCATCAAAGAAAGATGGAATGTTTTCTTCCTCTTCCAGGGACCCTGTCTACAGGCATTCAAAATGGTTCAGCGTCTGACCTACCAGCACAGGCTGTCCTGTAAGGCAGCCTCTAACAAAAGTATGCTGTCCTGAAGCCCTAGTAATAGAACTGTCTCTGTGTTCACGAAGAAGGCTGCTGGCAAAGCACCAAAATCTGCATGTGGAACATGCCCAGGCTGATGCTGAGGTGCCCCTGCTGTGAGACCTGAAGTTTTTATGACTTTGTCCAAAACGAAACAAAACTGTCAACAGGCCTATGGATGTTCCTTGTGTGCTAAATGTGCCTGGGACAGGATCAAGCATGCTTTCCTTACTGAGGAGCAGAAAATCATTGTGAAAATGTTGAAGATGCAGTCACAGAGTCAAAAAGCTTAATAAATACAAATGAAGCTTTTTTGAAATAATAAAGAATTCAAATGGCTTGTCCTGGTTTTTTGAAAAAGAAAGGAGAAGATGAATAGAATCACAGAGTTACTATACCAAAAAGAATTGGTCAACATTAAGCCTCTTCAGGATAGTTTATAATCAAGGACTAGTGCCATTGAATGAAGAACTCAAAACTGCACAGAAAAGATTAGAGAAGAACAAGTCTTCAGGAATTGACAGTATACCACTGGAAACATTTCAATAAACTGGTGCAGTGCTGGAAGCCAAATGCCTGGAAGAGATTCATATCAGGCGTGTCTTGTCCCGGGAAAAGGATATCAAGCATGATCAACAACAACAACAAAGGTAGACATTCATTGACATGGACTGACATAGTGGCTGCAACAATGGACTCACACAGCAAAACTGTGAGGCACAGAGCCAGGGAGAGTTTCATTCTGTTGTTCGTATGGTCACTGTGAGTAAAAGTGGGCTTGACAGCACCTAGCAACAATGGACATATGGGACTGTACTGAAGAGAGTGTGGAGGGAGAGGACACACACAGAAAACAGCATTAAACAAACATTTCTTAAAATAGTCTACGTAGGAAGGGAAAAAGTGACCATAATTAAAGGTTAACATTTGCTATTGTTCCATTGATGTCTTCCATACTGGAAGGGGCATTCAAGAGGTAGCATTAGAATAACACTAATAATTGGATGGTGCAGGAAATACAGATAACGAGATGGCTACTGTTAAGGTGATGGGCCTGGTAATGGAGATGTTAGAGAGTCAGGGTGTGATTTTGCTGCTGAAGAGGGGTTTTTCAATTGGAATCAATTTCTTGAAGTTGGCATCAAGAGAGACTTGTACAGCGTGGCCTTGTAGCAAAGGAGGACCTCGAAAATTGTACGGTAAACTTTGGTGAGCCTCTCTGTATTAGGATCTTACTCCTCTAAAATTTCTATCCCAGTGTCAATGAAAGAAAAGGCTCTTTAGTCAATTTTTTTTAGAGTTTTTAGGTTCCAGATGTCTTTCTTAACTTTTATCAATTGCTGCTATAGTTCATTGATTAGTTCTGTGTATAAATCAAGTAACACTATATCATTTGCATTGATGGCTAACTGTGATTACCAACATCAACCACGCTTCCCTGTTGTGAGTTAGGTTTATTGTGCCAACCTGGCCAATACGAACATATGGGATTAATAAGATCATGGTTTGATTGGAGGACAAAGAAATAAATAGCCCTACAAGGCCCACCCTTCTCTCTTGGTCTCTGATGATCAGACCAGCATGCTGCTGCTTTAGCTAGTTCTCTGCCTCAACCTGTGTGCTACACTACCTGTGGGCCAAGCCAACCCATGGATCATGTTGCTAGAGTTCGAGGCTCCCTCAAGGCCTGCTTCATCATTCTGCTGGTACGTACATCACTTGAGCTTGAGGCTAGTGGATCCTGTTGCCTAGTGTTGCTTGAGTTCCATATCCCATCCAGGCCTGCTTTGCTAAACTCCTGAGCTGTTGGTTGCCCACCCTGCTGTTTTCTGCCTGTGGGAAGACTCTGCCTATCTTGCCTGAGGGAAGACTCTAATGTCTGCTTCCTTGACCTTGTACCCCTACCCCCCACCCCCATGTAAGTTAAAGGACTTCCAGTGTATTAACTGTTCCATGGAAGTGAGTTGAACTGAGCCCTCTGGACTGCTGTGTGGACTAATGAGCTATTACCTTCCTCTTGCTTTATAAACCTATCCTTTTATATATAGATATATAATTGTAAGTGTCCTGGTTTTGTTTCTCTAAAGAACCCTAACTAACCTGTCTATGTCACTGTCATTAGCTGTAAACCCTGAAAAGTATAAATGAATTGGGGCTGTAATTCATTCCACAGTACTTTCATATTTCACAGCTTCACTTCATCCCAAGAAGCAGCAATATTTTTCATGGCATCATAGATGTTCTACTTGCACCAGAATACCCTTAAACTTATCACATCATCTTGGGGTGCCCTGATTGACTGTGAAAAGATCCACCATAAATAATTGACCTTAAAGGAGATCTTATTAAGGGAAAAAATTAAACCTCTAATTGTACTGTTGAAGGGTTTGATGGCCAAAATATTAAACAATGCAGGACGCATCAAAAGAAAATGACAGAAATACACACAGTCACTATAACAAAAAGAATTGCCTGATGTTAAACTATTTCAGGATTTTATCAAGAATCGATGCTATTGAAGGAAGAACTCCACACAGCCCTGAAGGTATTAGAGGAAAACAAGGTTTCAGGAATTGATGGACTAACAATTGAAATGCTTCAGTAAACTGATGCAACAGTGAAAGCACTCACTCATCTATGCAAAAAAGAAAAAGAAAAAAGAAATGGAAGGCAACTACTTGACCAACTAACTGCAATAGATCCATATTTGTACCCATTCCAAAGAAAGATGACCTAAAAGAATATGGTAATTAACAAAACATCATTAATATCACACACAAGTAAAATTTTGCTGAAGATAATTCAAAAGAATTGCAGCAACATTAAATAGTAAATTGCCACCATAAAGAAAAAAAGTTGAGGCATCTTACCTCAGTACTAGAATGGATTTTTCTAATAATGTGACACTGTATGATACAAACCTTTCTGACACGATTGCTGAAGACAAAGCAGTTGCATAAGCAAATATGGTGAAGAAAGCTGATGGTCCCCGGCTATTAAACATATAGCGTCTGGGGTCTTAAAGGCTTGTAGGTAAACAAGTGGCCATCTAGGATGGAAGCAACAAAACCAACATGGAAGAAGCACACAAGCCTGTGTGATCATGAGATATTGATGGGAAAAGGTCTCAGACATTGAAAAACAAGCAACCAAATCAGTGTAAAGAGGCATGGATGTAGTGGAACCCCAAAACTATGGGTAAGATAATTGGACAGTCCGTCTTAGACGTGCCACATGGAAGGGATGATAAATCCAGGGTGCTGTGTAGCACTGATGAACCACATAACTATGCTCTAGATCAGGGGTGTCAAATTGGCAACCCATGGGCTACATGAAGCCCCTGAGGTAATTTTTTGTGGCCCACAGTGCTCTGAAATAAAATGAGAATAGAAAAAATTTGTTATGAAGAAAATAGTGGTTAGGGAAGATCTAGGGAATACTGTACACACAATTGCCTCATTACATTTTATTTCAGAGCATCGTGGGCCACAAAAACTTACCTAGGGGCCTGCATGCGGACTGTGAGTCACCAGTTTGACACCCCTGCTCTAGATATTTAATATTTTCTCCCCTTATTATTAGGATTCTTATTTGTTTTATCTCATTAATCATGTTAGATTTGTGTATGTTTATTTGTATGTTTAAGATCATTTAGTACATGAAAGCCAAGATAGATAACCCTTCAGAAACAGTAACAAGAGTAATGATTCCCTGAGGGTATGGGAAGGGAGAGGGAGGGGTGTGGTAGTTACATGATCTGGTGTCAGTTTGGGACTTGATAGAATTAAGAGTGAAGGGGTGTCTAGTCTGTCAATTGGGTGATAGCCAATGAGGCCTCTGAAAGGGTATGACCTTCTCTGGAGTATTTTGGTAAATCCTAATTTTCCTCCCTAGAAGTGGGAGACACTTTGCCTCTCTGCTCACTCCCTTGGAGACTCTACTGACAAGACACATGGCACTACGCTGATAGATCCCGTGCCCTGGGGACGGGAGAAGCCGCATGGAGACCCCTGCCAGCACTGAGATGATTACAATACCACTGGGTCCAAAAACTTTCTACCCACTGGCCTGTGATCATCCTGCATTCAGCATCATTGCATGTATTTTGTGAGTCTGAAGAGGAATTTATAGATTGGTATTGGTTATGGGCTAATATCAGACTTATGGACTGATCTGGACTGGGCTGGGATGTTTCTTAATATTCAATTGCTCTTGTATATAAACCTCTTATATACATATGCGTGTCTATGCATTTGTTCCTCTAGTCTACCTAGACCACAACACAGGGGGCAATAGGAATCTGATAGCATTGATGACTAGTATAACCCCACTCGATGAGATTGAACGACAGAATTGTAAGTGAATGGAGACATTATATGTGCAAGATATGGCAAAATAAATAAATAAATAAGGGTTCCTGGGGGTGGAGGGTGAGCAGGGGGGGGAGGGAATAAAGGGGAGCTAATATCAAGGCGTTGAAGAAGAAAGAAAATGGTTTGAAACAGACTGTGGTAACAATTGTATAAGTCTGCTAGGGGTAATAGAACTATGGAATGTTATGATAATTGTAGGATAGTATGATATGCGAAGAGCTCCCAATAAAAGGATTTAAAAAAAAAAGTTGAGGCATGTTCAGAAGAGGATGTGGAATGAGGGACATCATTGCTGACATAGATGGATCTTGGTTGAAAGCAGAGTTTACCAAAAAGATATTTACCTGTGTTTTATTGATTATGCAAAGACATTCCACTTTGTGGATTATATCAAACTATGGATAACATTGATTAGAATTCCAGAATACCTAATTGTGCTTATGCAGAACCTGTCCATAGATAAAGAAGCAGTCATTTGAAAAGAAAAATGAAATACTACCTAGTTTTAAATCAGCAAAGTTATGTCAGGACTCTATCCCTTAACAATCCACATGGTTTCCCTATATCAGTCTGCATGCTGAGTGTGTAGTTACATGAGGTTATTAAGAGTGAAGGGGTGGATTGTAGCCTGTCAATCAGGTCGCTGCTTGATGACCTCATTTGGTGGTGCTACGGATATAAATAGCTTGCTGGAGGTGGGACACATGCTCACTCCCTGTGAGACATGCTTGCTGATAAGACACATGGAGCTACGCTATAACCCTGAAGCTGAAGGAGCCACGTGGAGACCCCTCTAACTGAGATGCCTCTAACATCACTGGATCTACAAGGCCTTCCACCCACTGGCCTGTGATCTTCCTGCATTTGGCATCATTGCATGTATTTTGTGACTCTGAAGAGGAATTTACAGATTGGTGTCAAACATGTGGGCTAATATCAGACTTATGGACTTGATCTGGACTGGGCTGAGATGTTTTCTCAATAGTCAAATGCTTTTGTATATAAAGCTCTTTTTTATAAAAATATGAGTGTCTATGAATTTGTTTGTCTAGTCAACTCTGACTAACACACTGAGCAAATAATCCAAGAAGCCAGATTATATGAAGAAGAACACAGCATCTGGATTGGAGGAAGGGTTGATAATCACCTGCAATATTCAGATGATGCAACCTTGCTTGCTGGAAGTGAGGAAGACTTGAAGCACTTGCTGATGAAGATCAAAGATTGTAGCCCAAAGCATGGTTTAAAGCTCAAAGTAAAGAAAACAATAAACATGATGAAGGAAGAAAAGATTGGACTTGTCAAGGAATTAATTTTACTAGGAACCACAAGCAATGTTCATGGAAGCAGAAGTCAAAAAACCAACTGACATTGAGCAAATCTGCTGCCCGCGGCCTCTTTAAAGTATGAAAGAGCAAAAATATCATGTAAGAGCTAAGGTGCACATGACCCCAGCCATAGTACTTTCAATCACCTCATATGCATATGAAAGCTGGCCAATGGATAATGAAGACTGAAGAAGGATTGATGCCTTTGAAATACAGTGTTGGTGAAGAAAAAAGAACGAGTAAATCTGTCTTGAAAAACTACATCTAGAATGCTCCTTAGAAGTGAGGATAATAAACTATCTCACAACTTTGGACCAATAATCAGGAGGGACCAGTACCCAGAGGGATCAAGTACCTCGTGCTTGGTAAAGTAGCATGTCATCAGAACAGGGAAAGCCTTCAACAAGTTGGATTCACACAGTGGCTGTAACAATGGCATAAGAACATAGCAAGAATTGTGAGGATGGCACAGGACTGGGCAGTAGCCCATTTTCTTATACAGACAGTAGCTATGGGTAGCAGCTAACAAAACGTAAAATAATTTTAAATTTTAAATTATTTATTTCTCTGACAATCTATTTTATTGACTGAAGTAGCTATGTGGCGGTGGAGAGGTGAGGAGGTGAAAATATGACCTTTACTTTGGAGTTCATCTAAAGTACTCGGGTGTCTTGCTGCCTTGTCAAACATAAGGAGAAGCTGACAGGGTCTCTTGACCAAGCAATAACACTCAACAGGAAGGACAAAGCAGTTCAAAAGTCGATCTTCAAAGGTGGCCATTAGAAGCCAATCCTGGAGTGCCTTCATCACCATAACTTTCCTTTTGGAAAATATCAAGGACTGCCGAAAGAGTGAACAAGCTTGTCTAGGAACAAGTACTGCCAGAATGCTCCTTGGAGACAAAGACGTTGAGATTTGTCTCACATATGAGGGATGTGTTATCAGGAGAGTTCAGTCCCTAGGGAAGGACATCAGGCTTGGTAAAGTGCAGGGAGAGAGAATAAAAAGAAAACGCTTGTCAAGATGGATGGATATAGAGTCCAACAATGGGCTCAGACATAAGAATAATGGTGAGCATGGTACAAGACCAGGCTGTGTTTCCTGCTGTGAGTCAGAACCAACTCAAGGGCATCGAACAACCAGGACACTGCGCTTGAAATCCCCAGCTGTGTTACTCTCAAAACAATAGTCTACCCTTCAAAGCCTTATGTCTCAGGGTGGAAGTTAGATGATTTCTATCAACTTGAACTTGTATACAGTGTTGGGGCGGGGCGGGGAATCCAACCTGTCAATGAGGTCACAGCCTGATTATTCCTTTTTGAGAGTGTAGCCTTCTTCTTAGTAGAGAAAGTGAAAACCTCCCTCTCTTTCTGACACTCCATCTTCCTGTTCCCTGGGACTCTGCCTCTAGGGCTGGACCCCGGTGGCATGCCTGACCCTGAGAGCTGTTGTCACTCTGCCATAATCCCACTGACCTTGGATCCATGAAACTCTGCATCCACCAGCCTGTGATCCTCCCGCATCCTGCTCCATCTTTCTACATCACCGACCAGAGCTACGGGAGTCTGAAGAGGGACTTGTGGACGAGTGTCAGACTTACGGACTTGAGTGATGCCTTCTTGATATGTAATTCGTTCTTGATCTAGACTCTTTCTTAGACACAGATGAAGGTCACTGGATTAGTTTCTCTAGATAACCCAGCCTAACACACTTGGAGCATTTTTCTTCCTTTTTAAATGTGGGTCCTTTCAAACAATTGTTTCCACAATAAGCCAGTCATGTCTATATTAAATATTTGATTTAACAATTAACCACTCTCCTCAATAATGTTTTTCAGGATTTCAGGAAAATCACTTGCAGTGCTTATATCAGCACACAACATTTCACTTTACACTTTAATATTATGTAAAGTTTCTCTCACTTTTAGATGATTGAATCAGCCACTACTTGCAACTAATTCATCATCACAATCACCTTAACTTACCGTTTTTAAATAATCGAAAGGGCTTCAAACCTTTTCTTCTACTAAAGTAAGACTAATAGGTATAATATGTCGATTTTGATCACCTAACCAAATTACCAATAGCCTTTCTATCTCCACAATTATATCCCGTTATTGCTTAGTAAGAATTATAACTTTCTGCTTGGTTTTGTTCTGTCTTGTTTTTGTGCATGTTGTTGTCTCCGCAGGTCTGTCTGGATAGAACAGGCTGGATGGACAATCTGGAGGAGAAAACAACAGGATTGACAGTTCCAGGGGGACATGGGAGAGGGGGAGCTGGGAGGAAGGGAAGAGGTATTAACAAACCCAGGGACAAGGGAACAACAAGCGATCCAAATTGGTGGGGAGGTGGGTGTGGGAGACCTGGTAGGGCATG
>NW_022111372.1:22176939-22179810 GCF_000313985.2 Echinops telfairi
GGGAGGGGGGAGCGGGGAGGGAGGGCGAAAATGAGGACCTGTTGTCGGGGGCTTGAATGGAGAGGAAATGTTTTGAGAATGATGAGGGCAATGAATGTACAAATGCACTTTACACAACTGACGTATCTGTGGATTGTGATAAGAGTTGTATGAGCCCCTAATAAAATGATTAAAAAACTTTTAAAAAAAGAATTTCAACTTTCATTGGGAGAGTTCACATGTTCCATTATTCTCAGTTGAGCCGTTAAAGTTTTCTAACCATTGATAGACTGCCGCCTCATGTTCTTCCAGTGACCAAAAGTATTTCACCTCTTTCCAATTGCCTTATGTCCACTTTCTTTTCAGTTGTGATGTTTTTTCTTTGATTCATCACCAACACTTGCATCATATTTACACTTCAGAGGCATAGTTATAATAGCAAATAAAAGAAAAATTAAGCCAAATACAAATTTACTCACTTAACACCTTGGTAACGGCAATGTGTTCCAGCTTAAAAGGCAAGCAGTGTTCTCCTTCCTCCATCAACAAACCAATGAAGACACCCATGTGTTCACGAGCATCAAGAAGCCAAGCCTGCTTTCGTCTATACAAACCATTGTGTGTTTTTAATTAATCTTTAATACAATGGGCTTTGCAGCAGTTCATTCCTAAGTATCAGTTACCCATAAGTCAGACTTCTTAGCTTAGAGATTTACTGCATAAGAAGATGGGAGGCCAAGTTCCATCTAGTCTGAAGGTGAGAAGAGAGCAACAGTCAGAGGAAAGCTGGAATGGACACGGAGTTTACTAGCAACAGGAGCCCAGATCCTGAGGAATGTTAAAAACAGGAGCCCTGAGCATCTTCAAAATTCTTGAAGTTGACAATGCACTTCCCTCAGAATATTGATTGATTTGAACATATTCCTTTTTCAATGTAACTTAACTAATATGCCAAGCACAAAATGACCTGCATGGCTTCTGGGTTGCAGTTAGAAAGGAGAAGAACCCAGACTCCCCAATTGAGAGCTGTAGGGGAGGTCCAGGTTGCTCAGCCTTAGCACAATTAACCTTGTGTTGGATTCATCATTGCTCCTGGAGGCTGCCCTGTGCGTTGTAGGACGTTTACCAGCATCCTTAACCTCCACTGTGCCTGAACACCCACAACTTGTGATGATCAAAAATGTCCCCAGGTAGTGCCAACTGTCTCCTGGACGGCAAAGTCACTTCCAGGTGAGAACCATTGGAGAAGATTGAAGAGAGTGAAAACTGCTAGCAGTGGTTCTCAACCTTCCTCATGCAGCGGCCCTTTAAAACAGTTCCTCATGTTGTGGTGACCCCCAATCATCAAATAGTTTTTGTTGCTACTTCATCACTGTAGTTTTGCTCCTGTTATGAATCGGGCAACCCCTGTGAAAGGGCCATTCAACCCCCAAAGTGGTCACAACCCCAGATTGAGAACCCCTGTACTAAAGAAACTGGTCTACACTCAAGGAAGCTGAAACTGGAAAGAGAAATAAAGAACGCCAATAGAACATGTGTCTCCTAGACACTTTGTTCATGTTAATCAAATGGGAAAAACCTGGAGATGATTGAGATTCAAAGCATTCTCATTAATTGTTCAAACAAGTATTTTATCAAGTACTCTCCAGATGCCCATTGTTTCTTTGAATTCTATTCTTTAAATGCTCATCATGTCTCCCTCCTGCGCTGTCAGCTCTCTTCTTCAGTTAAGAATTGGAAGAGGAATTATTATATATATATACTTGTCAGAATTTAACCAGCCTGATTACTGGATTGAAGATGAATGACCATTAGTTTCTAAAAACAGCAGATCAATCAACACAATTGTGCACACCTGATAAAGGGTCCAGAAGCCGTTCTTCATTCAGGAAGCTGTGGCCCTTCCAGAGCTTCACCACATACACAGAGGAGCTCCTACTACCGAGTCCCTTAACTAATGCCTTCCACCCTGAGTGAATCGTACCAGCTAATTGAAGCGAGGCACTGCATCACCAACTCCTCACTCCGTGTGGGGCATTCACATTATGAGCAGAGTACCTGGGAATCTTAAACTGTCAAATAAGCACGCATATCACACACACACACACACATCCCTGTTCTACAAAGCTTGGTAGTGGTGGTACAATGATAACACACTCAGCTACTCATGAAAGGGCCAGAGGTTCGTAACTATAGAAGAATGGACCTCGCCTTCTGTGCCCTTCAAGATGACCAAAAACCCATTACCATGAAGCCAATTCTAGCACATACGGTAGAGTACAACTGCCTCAAAGGATGTGCAAGGCCCCATGGGCATCATGAAAGCAGCACACTGCCACCTTTCTTCCATGGGCCTGCTGCTGGGTTCAAACTGCCGACCCCTGGGCACCAGGGCTGCTGTTTGTAAATATCACAGCCTAGGAAACATTTCTACTCCAGCCTATAGGGTAGCTGTGAGTCAGAATCTACCCAAATGCACAACAACAATCCCTGCTTTAATCTTTCCTGTCCTGGTATATCCAGGATGCGTGAGAAAATTAGGGCTACAGTAATATCTCCATTCAACACCTTGATTCTCAAAGATGCTTACAATGCCAAGTTCTCATGCTCCCTTATACCAGTAGTCACATCAGAACCCAGACGCCTCAGGAATTCTGACAAGGCCCAGAGGAATTCCAAGTGTCAACCAAGATCATTTTGGTAGATTAGCTCAAAACCACCTTTTCTTTCCTACCACCAGAACATAGCTTCTTCATGTAGACTCCAGAAGATGGTATGAAATATGCTTTCAGAATTACTTTCTCTCTTTTTTTTTTTTAAACATTTTATTAGGGGCTCATACAACTGTTATCCCAATCCATACACACATCAATTGTGTAAAGCGCATTTGTA
>NW_022111372.1:22182405-22190115 GCF_000313985.2 Echinops telfairi
GGGAGGTGGGTGTGGGAGACCTGGTAGGGCAGGATCAAGGGGAACGTAACAAAGAGGAAATGCTGAAATCCTGGTGGGGACTGAGCATGATACTTTCTCTCTTTATAGCATTTAAATACCCACAGCATTGGAAAGATGCAATGCTCTCATATGCTTTCTTTGAGAGATTAGGAGAAAAATGACTTAGGGAGAGATACAATTTTCTCCCCAGGGGCCCGATTCCACTTTCCAAATCCTCAAGTTCCTGAATTCATATGTTTAACGAAGATGAGTCACACCTTCCACATGGATTATCTTCCAGAGATGTGTGTATAGGTTTAAAAATATATTATGAAGAATCTTCCCAGAGTAATGATGAATAACAGAACTAAAAATTGGGATCACAGATAGTCGGAAAGAGTAGAAACTAGTCGATAGCATCATTGAAGGGTTGTTGTTGGCTGTCAGATTGATCCAACTCATGGTGCCCTCATAGCTGCAGAGCTGCTCCATAGGATTTGCAGCAGCGCCTGACAATGACAGCAGTTCACACAAGTGTGTTGAATAAACCATCAACGCCAAAAGGAGGAACAAAGGGGGCTTAGAAGAAAACAATGAGAATGTTCTTAGAAGCAATGATGGGGAAACAAGAACTCACTTACTTTGGAACATTGACAAGGAAAGCTAATCACCTGAAGGGGGCATCACGTTTGGTAGAGGGTCAGGGAAAGAGAGCACCCTTCAATGGGATGGATAGCAATGATAGTAAAGACGGGACAGGACTGGGCAATGCTCTAACGTAAGGCTTCCATGAACCGGAGCCAAATCAAGAGCAACTGACAACAATTCATCCCTCTTCAGAAAATATCTGTTAGCAGCCAGCCCAGGGGATTTGTAAGGGGCCTACATTTTTTTAAATGCTTGTTGCATAGTACAATTGGACAGAGTAACAGCTTTTAAACAAAACCACCCAAAATTCCCTCATCATGAATGCCAAATTACGCTTTTCCGGGTGTTTTTTTCTCTATTTACATTTTATTTAAATGTTCTTGGTATTTCATTTTGATGTGTGAGTTCCACTGTGTGTTTCCACAGCTCAGTCGGTGACAGGGCTGGAGCTAATAGAAAACAGAACTGTAACGCAGATGGTTGTTATAACACATTTGTAAGAGTGAGCTAGAATATCCCTGTGCTAGAATCTGTCTACCCTGCCAGCTGTGCCCTGTCTTCTGTGTGCCCAAGCAGATCAAATATTTTGTCAGGAACCGCATGATTCACAACAGTATTGACTTTATCTTGGGGTAGAAAATTTTCTTTCTCCTGTCCCTGTGACAGCATAAATGTGTACTGTCAAATTATATATTTTGTTTCTAAAGAGATATTCTTTCTTTTTTATTTTTTTCTATTTTCATAGCAATGGGCTGATTTAACTCAGCAGTGTCTAAGAAATGACTATTCAAGAAATCTAGGACTAAAGACACAGATTCTGATGCTCATGGGGGCGTGCGCAGTGGGGGCTGGAGAGCAGAGTGAGAATGTGATGCCATGGGCTGGGGGTAGACAGGGGCTAAACGTGGGTGGGAATGAAATAGTATTCGACAAGAGAAAGAAGAGAAACCAAAGGGGCAGGGCGGGAGAAAGTTATTTGGTAGTTTTATAAGTAGTTTAAATTGTTGAATACTGTGTTAGTCTGGGTACATTAGAGAAACAAATATATAGAAAAGCATATGTATACAAGAAGGAGTATTATATAATGGGTAAGTATACATTTAAAAAAGCATCCCAACCCAGTGCTTTCCAAGCCCATAAGTCCAACATTAGCCAATATGTCTGACACTGATTTACAAAGTCCTCCTCAATCTCACAAAACACACACAATGATGCCGACTGCACGAGAAAAGCTGAATCAGTGAGTGTGTAAACATCTCAGCACTGGCAGGGGTCTCCACAGGGCTGCTCCACCACCCAGGGCTGCATCAGGGTAGGTTCATGCAGCTTCTCCTCAGAGATGTCTTACAGGAAGTGAGCCTTGCCAGCTGAAGTAGGGAACTGGCTAAGGCAGCTGCACCCTGGTCTGATCATCAGAGAACAAGAAACTCAAGAACCAGAAAGGCGAGGCTCACGGAGCCATTTATCTCTCCACCCTTCAATTAATTCCACGTGTGTTTATCAGCCAGGTTGGCACAATAAACCTTAACTATCTCAAATACAAAATTGATCTTCTGAAATATATAGCCCCACCAATTCCACAATAAAAAATAATACTTTTTTTAAAAGAAGAAGAAATTTGGAACTGAGGGAATGGCATGACTGCCTTATCTGGCCTCCTCTGTTTATGCAAAGGGGAAAGAACAGCAGGCATGCCTCTCCCTCCGTTCTTCTTTACCCTGCTCTGATGCCAACCCTCCCTCCCATGCACTGTACTTCTCTGCTGGGTTCAAGGAATCATTGCCACACAAAATTCACAGACGGTATTCACAACGATGGGCTTTATTAGGAAAGTCAGCAAGTTACCAAACATTAAGGATACAGTTGTCATTCCACAAAGCCTCTTCTCTCAATCACATTGTCAAGCATGGCCCTTTCTGGTCTAGCCCATCAGCCTCTAGGCCAGGTTGTCCCTTGTCTCCAGGCCTTGTTTGACTCTGCCGCACAGTCTCGATACTGCTCCTCTGCTCTGACTCACGGTCTTGGGCATGTGGCCTCTTTTGCCTCTGCCACTTCAGAGACTGTGTTAATCCGAGTAGACTAGAGAAACAAATTCATAGACACTCATGTGTATAAGAAACAGCGTTATCTAAAGAGTAATTGTACATTAAGAAAACATCCCAGCCCAGTGCAGATCAAGTCCATAAGTTCGATATTAGCCCATATGTCCGATACCAATCAATGAAGTCCTCTTCAGACTCATGAAACACATGCAATGACGCCGAATGCAGGAAGATCACAGGCCAGTGGGTGGAAAGTCTTGTGGATCCAGTGCTGTTGTAAGCATCTCAGCGCTGGCAGGGGTCTGCAAGTGGCTTCTCCGGCTCCAGAGCTCTAGTGTACCTCCATGTGTCTGGTCAGCTGCAATTTCTCCCAGCAAGTGAGCCTGTGTCCTGCCTCCAGCGAGCTATTTATCTCCTTACTACCTCCAAATGAGGTCATCAAGCTGCCACCAGATTGGCAGGCTAAACTCCAGGTCTTTACCCTAAGTCTCTCTCTAATTGACAACAGATTATGTAACTACCACAGGGACCTCACAAACACACTCCACTGGTGGCTCTTCTTTCTTTATGTCCACAGGATGCTCTCTTTCTGCTTCTGAGATGGCTCATTTATATAATCAGTGAAATGGCAAAGCAGACCAATATCCTCTAGTGTTTCACATACCCTGTTTGCATGGCCCCACCCAATTGTTTGATGGAAATTACAGACATGAAAAGAAGAGCCATACAAAATAAGTACACTATACCACAGGCACATGGAACTCAATATTCTTAATCAGTTTGATTTGGGGAGCACTGTCTGACTCTTTTTTGATACTATGTCTCCTCTTTTTGATACTATGTCTCCTCTTTTTTGATACTATGTCATAAAATCTGATGACTATCAGATGACTTAAAATCATATTTGTAATCAACAAGCAAAATATTGAAAAGCCTCACAGCATTCGGTGCATCTTTAGAAGGTCTTTAAAGAAAATATTTTGTTGTTATTGTTAGCTGCTGTCCCGTCAGCTCCAGCCCCTTCCGCATGACAGAAAGAAATGCTGCCAACATGTGGGTCCTCTACAAAGATCTGTCGTATGTTTGAGCCTTTTGTTGTGGCTCTGTCCATCCATCTCACTGAATGTTTCATTGATTGGCCTACGTTTGGCCAAACATGATATCTTTTACTAACAATTGGCCTTTCCTGAGGATGTGTCCAAAGTAAAAAAATATAGAGACAAGCAGAAGCTTTCTTAAATATTAACTAACAGTGCTTAATAAGATCATGTAAAATTGTAAGTAGAACAAATGAAACACATTTTTAAAATATTTCACACAATCATTGTTATATGTTATCATGCAAACTTGCAGTTTTTATGAAACCCATAGATAGCCATCAGAAAATGTTCCCTGTGGTATCCACACCACCTATAACTGAATTCTCAAATCCCACTGAACATCTGGTCATATGTTAGCTTGCATTTCAAACTTTTGTTTCCATGGCAACATTTTACACTATTAAGACTTACTTAAAATAGCCCCTTTGAGTCTTTGTTTCTTGATCTGCAAAAATCCAAGAGTTGGACTGTTTGGAGTCCATTTAATTCCTTTATTATTCTTATCAACCTGTGATGTTTATTATCCTGTAATCTCATTGTTGTTCTTCTTTATTTAAAAGTTCAGCAAGAATGAGTGCACAGCGCTAGGGTCATGAATCATACCTTATCTGCTTTGAGTCTCCTAAGCCTGGTGGTGTAGTGGATTATGTGTTGGACTGCTAACCACAAGGTCAGCCATTCGAACCCATCAGCCACACCATGGAAAAAAGATGAACAATTCTATTCCTGAAAAAATTTACAGCCTCAGAAACTCAAATGGTCAGTTCTACTCTGCCGTTTGTGAGGTTGGCACAGGATCTTACAGTGTTTCATTGTGTCGTCACTGTGTCGGAACCGATGGCTCCTAACGACATTCTGTCCTATAGGGTCCCGTGAACCCGAGCTGACTCGATGGCAAGGAGTTTGGTTTGGTGCTGTCCTGCTTGTCTCTGCTAAGGTCAGCACGAGCTTCTGGGAATTTAATTCAACCACACAGTGAATGAGCTACATCACTAAGCACACAGTTCAGTCCAACAGACCTTGTTTTTCAGGGCAGAACTCTCACGATGAAGGAAGCCACGTGTGCGTGTCCATTCTGACACCAGCTCCTATGGCGCCCTCACCGACCCTCTGGGAAGAGCAGGGGGCTCTTTGAGGAGCATTTCCCTGTGAAGACTCACAAAGAAATAGTCGTTGATTTTTGGCAAACTGTCATCCATAGCTATTTGTCCATTGGTTGTTATTGTTGTTAGTTGGTTAGAAGTTGGGCCCCCTCATGAAGAATTCATGTATCACAAAATAGAGCATTATCCAGTTTAATGCTATCCTCGTTATTATTAGCATGTTAGAGTTCATGGTTAGGCTCTTGTGTAGTGCCTTCCCATCCAAAGGGCTCATCTTCCGGCGCTATATTGGACAATAAGCTGTGTGATCTCCTGGGTTTTCCTTGGCTAATTGTCAAATGGAGATTACCAGGCCTTTCATTTTTCATCTGACTTTGTCTTGAAGCTAATTGAAAATCCATCCACCATTGGAGAACCTGCTCGTATCTGAAATACTGGTTGCATAGCTTCCAACATCATAACAAAAAAGCCACCACGCTTTGACAAACTAACAGATGGATGATCACTTGGTCTTGTTGTTGTTGTTAGGTGCAATCGAGTTGGCTCTAACCCATAGTGACCCTATGTACAACAGAGCAAAACAACACCTGGTCTTGTGCCCTCCCCACAATTGTCCTTATATTTGAGCCCATGGTGACAGCCACTGTGCCAATCCTTCTTGTCAAGGGTCTGCATCTTTTTTATTGACCCTGTACTTTATCAAGAATGATGTCCTTTTTCAGGGACTGGCCTCTCCTGATAACATGGCCAAAGTACATGATAAGAAGTTTGACCATCATTCCCTCTAGGGAGCATTCTGACCATATTTCTTTCAAGACAGATTTGTCTGTTCTTTTAGCAGTCTGGGGTACTTTCAATATTCTTCACAAGCACTATGATTTAAATGTATCAATTCTTCTTAGGTCTTCCTTATTCAATGTGCAACTTTCACATGCATACAAGGTGATTTAAAATACCATGGCTTATGGGCGGTAGTGTGGCTGAGCGGTCTAAAATACCATGGCTTGAGTCAGGTACTCATTCACTTAATAATCATCAATTTAAAACTGTACAATGAAATATGTAAGAGGTGGAATTCGACAGGACTGCACAAGTTTCCCTCTAATAGGGTGCAATCTTAACCACTTTTCTATCTTTTTTTTAGTAGAAACTTCTTGAATTTTCCTTCTTTGATAGATTTTCACCTTACACAGAGTCCACATATCACACATTTTACTGTATTCATTTCCCAGGGCTGCCACCACCACAAACCATAAACTGGGTTCTTAAAAAGACAAATGTATTGTTTCAGTGCTGGAGGCTACAAGTCCAAGTTTAAGGTGTCCACAGGGACATACTTCCTCTGAAGTCTCGGATGAAATATTCGTCCTGTTTCTTTGAGTTTCTGGAAGCCACAGGTTTTCTTTGGTTTGTGGGTCTATGGCTCCAATCTCTGCCTCTGCTGTCATACCAAATTGTTCCCTGTGTGTTTCACTGGCTTTGCTCTTTTCACAAGAACATCAGTTGTATAAGATTAGGGTCCACCCTACTCCAGTATGATTTCTTGTTAACTAGTTACATCTGAACTACCAAAAAAGACATAAAGATGTCATGAAAGAAGTACAACCAGAACGCTCCTTCAGAGGCAAGGATGGTGAAGCTCCATCTCAGCAACTTTGAACATGTCACCAGGAGAGACTAATCCCTGAAGAAGGGCATTACTTGTAATGTGGAGGGGTGGTGAAAAGGAGGAAGGCGTTGACCAGAAGTATCAACAGTGGCTGCAACAATGGGCTTACATAAATATAAGAATAGTTTTGAGCCTGGTGTGCTAACAGACAGTGTTTCCTTCTCTTGTCACCATGAGTCGTAACTGACTCAATGTCACCTAACAACAACAACAACAATTATATCTGCAATGACCCTATATCCAAATAAATTCTCAATTCCAAGGACCAAATTTAAACATATCTTTCTGGTCGACCCAATCAAACCGTCACAGGCATCCACAATGATACAAATAACTGAGAGTTGTTTTAGGAGGAATGAAGACACAAACTTACATGTGTGCATAGTCTAGTAAGCAACATGACATATTTGGAAATGACTGAAGCTCAATTATGTGTTTTTAAGAAATGTTCAAATAAAACGTCATGGAAACCTGAAAGAGGGACAAGAATCCATCTAACAAGGAAAGGAACCATCTGGAAATTCCTACCTTGAAGTGGTGATAGAATTTTGAAAGATGAAGTTAAGTTTATACTGTATGAAAGCATAAATTCTAAAGCACTCACTTTGTAGAAAAGTATGGATTCCAGTGGGATCCCTAACTTCATACTGAGTCATTTTGAGTTCAGCTTCCATTCAAGTTCTTTCTGACCATTAACCAGCAATGAGGCAGCTTTGTTCTTGGGCATAATGTATTTGAGAATAGAGTACAACTCCAGAGCCAGCCCACAGAAGGGTGCTCTTGCCCTCGGGAACTTATCTGGACTTGCCCTTAATAATTTTCAGATGTGTCACCTGGAAGTCTGGGTACCTGGGAATATGGCTTCAGGCTGAATGGTCATGAGTCATACCCTGACCACCAAGGAACCAGGTGTGGTGGGGTGACATTTCTTAATATAGCTCTTCTATCTATGTCATATTAAAGCCCACCAAGACAAGAGAAGTTGGACAAAAGAATGTATATATATATATATTCTTCATATATATATATGAAGAAAATAAAGGGACCGATGGCCCCGGAGGGACATGGGAGTGCAGGAGGTAGAGGAAGGGAGGAGGGTTGGTCAACCTAGGGATAGGGAACAACAAATGGTTCAAAACCAACGGTAG
>NW_022111372.1:22191556-22219362 GCF_000313985.2 Echinops telfairi
AAAAAAAAAAAAAAAAAAGCCCACCAAATGAATGGGTGGGGCTATGCAAATAAGGCATATGTAACACTAATAGAGGGTACTAGTCAGCTTTAATTGCCACTACCTATGCTGTTTTAGACAGAAGAGAGACAAATCAAGGAGGAAAAGCCACCTGCAGAGCATGTTTGGGGTCCCTGTCAGAAACAGTGGAGGCGATGCCATGGTGAGACCAGAGGCAAATGGTCTTTCTCCCTTGTGTACCCAGAGCAAAATGACCAAAAGACAGAGCAGAGCAGCAGCACCGGGCCAAGGAGACTGTAAGGCAGGGCAGCGGGCCGTCTTCCTGGCCCATGGAGGCGGAGGCCAAGGGGCTGAGTGGCTGAAGACCAGAGCAAGACTTGACTTGTGGCTGAGGAGTGGTGTTGCTGTGGACCAGTGACTGTACTTTTAATGTTATCTGATCCCGTCTTGTAGCATCTGTGAACTTCCCTCAAATAAACTCCTTTACTTGTGAGTGTTTTCTGTGAGTTCTGTGTGGCCATGGCATTAGATTACCAAATCCAGCAGAGATGTAGAGTGCTGTGAGAAGACAGGTTAGTGTCAGAACAGGGTAAACCTCTACCTCATGGTAATAATCCTTTGGCTAATTAGGAATTGGGTTCTCTTTCTCCCTTGTGTACCCAGAAGAGGTCAGATATGGCCTCTGAGCCATTCAAGCACCTGGATCTAAGGGACCCGGGACCAATCCTGTAAACTTTTCCTTTCTGCATCTCGCAATTGTGGTCCTTTCTCTGCTTCTGTGGACCCGCCTATGACCATTATTACTCACCCATCATCTATCAGGATTTTGTGATGGTTTCCTCTGTTTTCTATCATCTCCGTAAGGATAGAACAGGAATGGGCAACGTTTCATTCTGTTGAATGTCGGGCCACGATGAGTCCAGTCAATCGGATGGAACAGCAACAACACAACATAATTAGCCCCATGGCTGTGACTCCTTGGGCACCGTGACAGCCTCGTGCTGATGGTTTCCCTCGTCCAGATGGTTTGTTTTTGTCTTGTTGTGTCCTGGGTAAGACTTAATAAAGGGGTTTATATGAAATATGTTTGAATTTGGGGTCTCTTTTCCTCTAAAACTGGGTCAAAGAACAGGAGAAAACCCGAGAATGCAAGGAAGTTTTAACATGTTTAGGCAAGCCTTCATCATTGTTTGGCATTGGCTAGGCACTTGATCACTGTATAATTCCATTTCCTCAACTGCTATACAAAGAATAATATTTTTTTAGTATGAATCTTATTTCCTCCTTGGAGGCAGGAGAGACTCTCTCTCTCTCTACCACTCTCTGGGAGACATTGCAGCTGACAAGACACATGGAACTACCCTAGTGCCCTAAGCCGACAAACCACATGGATGCAACCAGACCTCTGAAGCTGGAGAAGCCACTTGCAGACCCCTGCTGGTGCTGAGATGCTTACAACACCACTGGATCCAAAGACTTTCTACCCACTGGCTTGGGACTGTCCTGCATTTGGCTCATTGCATGTGTTTCATGAGTCTGAAGAGGACTTTATAGATTAGTATTGGTCATATGGTCTAATATCAGACTTATGGCCTTGGACTGGACAGGGTTGGGGTATTTTTTTAATGTACAGTTGCTCTTGTATATAAACCTCTTCCTTATACACATATGTGCACCCATGGATTTGTTTCTCTAGTCTACCCAGACTAACACAAGTGGTGAGATGCACACCTGGACTTTGGTCCATGAAGGTTTCACTAAGATATATATGTTTCTGCATTCACATTGCCTTCAAGTCTGGTGACCCTCTCTGCTATTCCCATATCATACCAGTGATATTCACTCTGTTGCCACTGTGCCATGACAGGGGGTGTAGTGATCCCTGCCAGGCCAAGGACCTATCTGCTCATGACCCTGCAATTCTACTGGGCAGGCAGTAAACTTCTCTCCAGGATACACAAGAGTCTATGTGCTCACCACCAGCCCCATCTCAGAAAAGCTTCTGGTTTGGGGAAAAGTTTGAGTGGGATGGGGATGGAACCCTTCTCCTTTCAAGTTTCTCCTAAACACTGTGCCTATTCTCAACTCCCTTCTGTCCTCAGAGAGCTCAGACTCTTCTTAACCAAAGCCAGCAAGACCCACTGTCCCATCCTCCCACCAAGTCAATGAGCTAAGGGATGTCTTTGGAAGGGAACTGAGAGGGGAAAGTATTGGTCGATGGGGTGACATATTAATCACTCCAAAGTATTACAAGATTCATAGAATTTTAGAGCTGAGCAAAGAGAAACTGTGAATGAGTCTGTGTTTCTTCTCAGCAAAATCAGAACTAAACTTCTGGGGAAGGGAAAGAAAAGCTGAGGGTTGAGAGCGGACTCCGAGCAATACTAAGCAGCAGGGGCGTCCAAGAGGCTCCGATACCTTGAACTTAATCTTCAACACATCTGCTCTGTTCCTCAATTTCCGCTGTCATGTCTTGGCACCTGGGAATGAAATGAGAACGGGTTCATAGAGAAGTGTCCAGAGATGGAGCTGAAGGTGGAAATGGCCAGAGGTTAAGGCGCCAGGACTTGCTAAGCTTTTATTGAAGCACATTTACCAACTGAGCCTAATAGAGGAACAAAAGAGGCAAAAAGAGTAAAGAACTTGGATCATGAGGAGCAATTATTGGACCAGATGTTCCAATAAGGAAGAAGGGCTAGTTCATCAGAATGTGGATTTAAGGAGTTTGGGGGAAAGGGGAAGGGGTGTCTGCAATTCCAGAATTATTTTAATATATAAATCGTTTTGTAGGGGTTCTTACAGTTCTTATAACAATCCATGCCTCTATTGTATCAAGCACGTTTGTACATTTGTTGCCATCATCATTTTCAAAACATTTTCTTTCTACTTGAGACCTTGATGTCAGCTCCTCTTTTTTCCCTCCCCCCACCCTTAGGAACCCTTGATAAATTATGCATTATTATTGTTTTCATATCTTACACCATCCGCTATCTCCCTTCACCCTGGAATTCCAGATTGAACCAACCTCTACGCATACTGAGATCCAGACCTGATCTAAAACCATCCTAAGTCAAACTCCCTCTTCCCCAAGGATCTGACCTTCCTAATGGTCAGAAGCTCTCTGAAAATAGGTAGGGCCCAGAATCCTTCAAGAGACATGGCCAAGCATTTACCTAATTCAAAGTTTCCAAAATGCTAGAAAGGCCAGGACTAAGAACTTTCACGGTGCTATGAGACAAACACAGTGAAAGTGACAATGAAAAACAGGCATGCTGTAAATCAATCTGCAGGCTTTAAAGATCTGCTGTGTGGGGACGGGTCAACAGTTCCAGAAAAGAGCATTAAGCTTTTTAATCTGCGTGTCGAGGATGACTTTTTTTCCCTCTCCTCTGTAGGCAGGATAAATCTCATCACTGGTTTTTATGTTTAAAGTGTTTCTATTTACCGAGAATAACACCTTCCCCTGAGAGACGTTGTTCCAAGGATTAAAATCCGTAATGTATTTTTAAAGCTTGTGAATTAGCAACCATTATTTTCCCATCTCTGTGAAAGAATATTATTGTGCATTTCTAGAGAAAGTTGCTTCCAAGGGTTTTCCTGCCATTAGCTGGCCAGTGTATATGACCTTCCTATAGGATAAGACTGTGAATTGTACTTTTCAAGTGATAAATGCAAACAGCAGGCAGGTCCCCCACAGAGCTGGCATTTAAGACACAAGCGATCACAGCATCCTTTATTCAGGCAAATCAGTTTCTAATCCTGCGGTATAAAGCCTTATCTCCCCCTTTCCCTGCTGTTGTTGCTATATTCAATTGTGTCTCCCTGGCAAAGGCCTCAAAACACAAATTCAATCAGCATCTCTGTGACTGAGTTCTACTCGCTTCTTGGGAATTGTGCTAATCTTCCTGAGCCCCTCGGACTGCTTTTCTAAAATCTAAGACTGGGGCGGCTGCTAACTAATTATGCACCAAGCATGTAAGGAACTAAAAAAAGCTTACAAGTGTGATCCCCAGCCAGGAGAGAGAAAACTTTTCTTTTTAACTAGATTGGTGAGCAGTATAATAAGTCTCCCTAGGACTCTTGTTTCCTATGTAAAGGAAAACAGTTCCGTTGGAAGAGAAAACCTGAAATCCCCTAGGGCACGAGGCGAAATCTGGCTTCAAAAGTAATCAACAAGAATAAACAGATACTGTGCTGTGATAACTCAATTAAGGATTTCAACAGAAGTTGCCCAATATCTCAACAGTGAGTGATTTCTCTGAATTAACTCCTCTCTGAGCCAAAGCCCTGACACTGGGGTGCCAAATATGACCCAGGTTTACTGTGTACGTTTTAAATCAGAAACTGAAAAATAACTTGATTTCATTTCATTGTTGGCAGTTGTATCTTAGATCCTGCTTCCTTTGAAGTGGCTGTTGCCTGGTCCCCTTAAGTAATCATAAATCATGCTCATAAAGTACAGCAATGGTGCTCTTAATTTCTTTTCCTGTTCATTTTAAATTCATTTCCAAGAGAGAGGAGTGTTTCACAGATGAAACTTAGGAAAGTGAAGTGATATCTGAAACAGAGCTCATGGCAGGTCCCATAATCCTAGGCTATGGCGTTAGTCCGGGTAGCATGGAGAAGCAAATCCAGGGAGACTCATATGTGCATTAGAAAGAGCTTGATACAAAAGAGCAATTGTATATTTAGAAAACATCTCAGCCCAGTCCAGATCAAGTCCATAAGTCTGATATTACTAGCCCATATGTCCGATACCAGTCTATAAAGTCCTCTTCAGACTCACGCAACATATTCAATGATGCCGAATGCAGGAAGATCCCAGGCCAGTGGGTGGGAAATCTTGTGGATCCAGTGGCGGTGGAAGCATCTCAGGGCTGGCAGGGGTCTTCATGTGCCTCCTCCAGCTCCAAGTCTCTTGTTCCATCAGCATAACTTCATGTGGTTTGTCAACAGGAATGTCTCGCAGGGAGAGTGTGTGTCCCACCTCCAGGGAAGAAGACAGGAGTTCCCAGAATCCTCAGGAGAAGGCCATGCCCACACTGAGGCACCACTGGCTATGACCTGATTGACAGGCTAGACTCCACCCCTTAGCTCAAATTGACAGGAGATTATGTAACTGCCACACCCCTTATGCATGTAGGAGCCCTGCTGGCATAGTGGTTACACGTAGGGCTGTTAACTGCAAGGTCAGTAATTTAAAAGCACCAACCCACTTCTCGGGAGAAAGATGAGACTTTCTACAGTCTCAGAAACCCACGCGGGCAGTTCTACTCTGTCCTCATACAGTCACTATGAGTCAGGATCGATTCAAGCGCAGTGAGTTTGAGTTCGTTTCATGCACATGTGAAAACTGGACACTGAACAAGGAGGACGGAGAAACACTGATGCACTTGAATTATGGTGCTGCTGAAGAATATTAAAAGCACCATGAACTGACAAAAGAACAAACAAATCTGCCTTAGAAGAACTACAGTCAGAATGTTCCTCAGAAGCAAGGAAGGCGAGATTCCCTCTCATGTACTTTGTACGTATTATCAAGAGAGACCAGTCCCTGGAAAAGGACACCAACCTTGGTAAGGTAGAGAGCCAGAAAAAAGACAAAGGACCTGGACAATGGGTTGACACAGTGGCTGCATCAATCAGCTTCAATATAACAATAGTGAGTTTAAAAATAATGGGCTTAAAAATAACACCAATAGTACAGGACCAGGCAGTGTTTCGTTCCGTTGTACATAGGGACACTGAGTTGAGTCGGAATCAACTCTCCACATCACCCAACAACACAGATAGAAAGGTGACTCCTAATCTCTGACTCAAAGCCTCTTCAGCCTTTTGTCCAGACCATGGGACAACCTAGGGTCAGTCTCCCTTAGACAATTGTGTGAAGCCTTGAATATGAACACACAGGAGCTGCCATGGGCTGCTATCCACTCAGCCCTCTGGACTCAGGGTGCACCTGTGCACAGTGGAACAAAATGCTACCCAGACCTGTGCCATCACTGTGATCAATTGTAGATCAGGCTGTTATAATCCACGGGGTTTTCATTGGCTATTTTTTAGAAGCAGATCGCCAGATCTTTCTGCTTTGTCTGTCTTAGTCTATAAACTCAGCTGAAAGGTGGAGTTTATGCCTGAGGTACATGGCTAGTAATTGAACCTGGGTTTTCCACATGGTGAGCAAGAATTCTACCATGAAACCACTAAGGCCTTAGGTGATGCAAATGGCTACCATGTGCTTGGCTTCTAACTGAAAGATTAGTGACTCAAGGCCATCCGGAGGCACTACCGAACAGCCATTGAAAACCCTCTAAAGCCAAAGCCAGCCCCTGAAAGCCCTATAGGCACAGATCTCCTTTGACATGCATGAGGTCACGGTGAGTCAGAATAGGCTAGATAGTCGATGATCACAGGGTGAGAGACACATGTTTATAAAGCACCTCTATGATCTTGCATTCATCGTGCCTGCTGGGGCTAAGCAGATGACATGACAGATGGGGTAAGAACAGCAGTGCTGCCTCCTCTTAAGAGAAGACCTTCTGGAGCTCCCAATGACCCCACACCCTGCACTAACCCTCCTGGACCTTCATAAAACCATCACATTTGCAATCAATGTGACTTCTGAATGAGCAGCCTGTCTGCTCAACTTGAATCATCCCTCCAAGTGTAAGAGAAGCAAGGAGCAGAGAAAAAAGGCCCAGCTGATGACGAGTGTCTAAATCAAGCAATCACCATAAACCTACTCCAACATCCTCATCCTAAGGAGCTTCCATCAGTTCAGGGCTCCCTCGGGGAGGGAATTGCCTAGAAGGTGGCCCACCTTCACTACGATGCATTTGCATTGTAATAGGAGTGCAGGGCACCTACTCTCTTTCTTCTAGACCCATATTGGAGATATTTTTGAAACTAGAAAAAGCCTCTAAGATTTATTCTGAAGCTGGTAGTGGTCACAGGGGTTTGAGGAAATAGGTCTGATACTTTTTAATTTCTACTATAGGTGTTCTATACAAAAGTGCAAAAGAGAAGCAAAAAAGTACCCATGTATTTGACACACATCTGCCTGTTACAGGTTGGTTTTCAGGTATTCTATTCCTCATTTTATTTCAAAGAGCTGTCATGTGAAAATGGGAAATTGTTAGCTATTCTAAGAATCATGTAATCATAATTATCTATTTTAATGCCTCTTGCAAATGCTTGCAACCACAGTGAAGTGATTTATTATCAAACCCATCTGGGGGGAAGCATTTAATTGTGTGCACTTGAGTGTATTTGCATATTCTCAGCGAGCTTTATAATTTTCCTTCCTGATAAGGCACTTCAAAAGAAACCAGACACTGTCAATCTAAAAATGTATTGTTCTTGCATATCTCCCAATATGATGGTTAATTGGTATCATATTCTAAGTTGGCTCAGGATTAAAGGTAACCTGGGTTTTAATAAAATAAATGTGGCACAAAGCTAAGATTTCAAAAATGTTGGTCTCAGTGTCCAAACTTTGGTGTTATGCACATCCCCACTCTGTAGAATATTATGCTGTGATTTCTGATGTTGCTGTTGAATCCAAGACAGTAGTTTGTTCCATATTTTATTCCCTTTAAAATGAAAGCATTCTAAAAGCTCATATCTCTCCTGCTTCTTTAAGGAGTCAAGAAGCTACAAAGGAGAAAGCAGATGCTGTTTTAGGGTACAAAAGAGGGCCCAAACTCAAATATAATTTAAAGAGAAGATTTATTACGTCTTAAATAAGAAAAGGCAGAACGAAGATAAAGACACATCATCCAGATGAGGGAGACCAATAGCCCCAGGTCATAATAGCACCTAAGGGTTTGCAGAGACCCAGAGACTTAAAAGGACCTGGGAGGGCAAAGAAAACAGTCACAAAAGCATGACCAGTGGCAGATCAATACATCACAAATACAGGTAGCACTATTGAGGTTTGAATGGGACCGTGATTGAGACACATCCATTAAGTTAGACAGAAGAGCTTGCACGATTGGCCTGGCCCAGGACCTTCCAACCAAGGTAGTCGGATGACTCATTACCAGGGGACCCTACCACCTCAAATCTCATTAAAAGTACATCCAAGCAAGTCCCTGAAGGCTATACTGCTTCTCCTTGACTAGCTAGGGGGAGTGACAGTAATCATACGCTAATGCACTCTGCCTAAGGCCAATGGCTATTTACTCTGCTGGAAAGGAGTCAGGAGGAAGTCAATAGAGGCTAAATGTATGTGGACCCTCAAATAAGGATTTTGGGCTTCCACTGTGAACTATGGACTTCTGCAAATGCAGTGCTCAGAAATCTAAACTCTAAAACAATGCTGAGGGCTCTCTCATCTGATTAGATATTAAGTAATTGGATCCTTTGGGGTGGGCTCCTTCCTTCTCCTTCCTCCTCCTGATGTATGTCCCAAAATACTTCACTTCCACACTTATCCTCTGGGTGTGTGGGAGTGGGGAGGAACATATTCAGAGAGCCATAACCAGGGTAATGCCCCACATATTTTTAAAAAGTGATTTTAATCTATTAAATGAAATCCAAGAAGAGGAATACCATCTCCACCTCCTCCTCTTCTTGTCCAAAAATTGAAATTAATAATGTGTACAAGTCTTGCTTGTATTATTTACAAGGTCTGTTTATTAAATTATATCTTTACTTGTGCACCTAAAATGCATATCTCTATAAATTCCTCGCAGTGGAAGGATATTGGCAGAGCTCAGAAGTATTTATTGGAAAGTAACACTAATCTAGCAGAAACATGGACCAAGGGGTCCTAACAGTGCGTGATGTCCTTCTCCTGGTCTCTCCTGACAACACGTCCGAAGCACTGAGATGAAACTACACATCCTTGCTTCTAAGGAGTATGCTGGCTGTACATCTTCCAAGAAAGACTGGTTTGTTCCTTTGGCAGTTCATGTTACTTTCAATATTTTCACCAACACCATAATTTAAATGTATCAATTCTTCTTCTGTCTTCCTTATTTAATGTCCAACTTTCACATGCATATGAGGTGATTGAAAATGCCTTGACTTGGGTCAGGTCACCTTAGGCCTCAAATTAACCTTTGTTTCAACACTTTAAAGAGATCTTGTGCAGCAGATTTACTCAATGCAATGCATCATTTGATCTCTTGACTGCTGCTTCCATGAACATGGATTGTGGATCCAGTCAGTTTCCTGATTTTAAACTATACAATAAGCCCTTGTTTTATTTGCACAATGGCCTCTTTATCCATGTACAGATTCCATATGACCACAATGTAGTGTTCTGGAATTCCCATTCTTCTCAAGACTATTCATAGTTTGTTATGATCCACACAGTCGAGTGCCTTGGCATAGTCAATAAAACACAAGTAAGCATCTTTCTGGTATTCTCTGCTGTCAGCCAAGATCCATCTGACATCAACAATGATATCCTTTGTTTCACATCCTCTTCTGAATCTGGCCTGAACCTCTGGTAGTTGTCTGTCAATGCACTGTTGCAACTGTTGCATGTGAGGCTAAGTCTTGCCCTACTTGCTTCCAAGAAGCATTCTAGTTATACTTCTTCCAAAGGAGATTTGTTTGTTCTTCTGGCAATTAGTTCATCAAATTATTCAATGACATTAACTTCTTTGTCTTTAATCCAAAATTGATCCAACATACAATCAAGATGCATTTATAATTACTGGCGATTAGAATGCAAAAGTTGGAAACAAAGAGGAAGAACCATAGTTGGTGAAAGAAACGAAGCTGGAGATTGCATGATAGAATTCTGCAAGATCAATGACTTCTTCATGGCAAATACCTTTATTTAACCACGCAAAAGGTGACTGTACACATAGACTTCTCCAGATGCCATACACAGAAATCAAATGGACCATATCTGTGGGAGGAGATGGTGGAGAAGCTCAACATAAAGTTAGGGCAGGGATTGACTGTGGATTGCTCATATATAAGTTCAGATTGAAGCTGAAGAAAATTAAAACAAGTTCACGAGAGCCAAAATATAACCTTGAGTCTATCCCATCTGAATTTCAAGAACATCTCAAGTACAGATTAGCTGCATTGAATACTAATGACAGATGGCCTGGTGAACTGTGGGAAAACATCAAGAGCATCATTCATGAAGAACTCAAAGGGTCATTAAAAAGACAGCAAAAAAAGGAAAATATCCAAGTGGGTGTTGGAAGGGACTCTGAAACTGGCTCTTCATCCTAGAGTAGCTATGGCAAATGGAAGAAATGATGATGTCAAAGAGCTAAATAGAACATTTCAAAGGGCAGCTTGAGAAGACAAGGGAAAATATTGTAATGGAATGTGCAAAGACCTCGAGTTAGAAAACCACAAAGGAAAAGCACACTCAGCATGTCTTAAACGGAAAGAACTCAAGAAAAAAGCCAAGCCTTGAATTTCAATACTGAAAGATTCTATGGACAAAACACTGAATGATGGAGGAAGCCTCAAAAGAAAATGGCAAGAATACACAGAGTACCTGTACCAAAAAGAACGAGTCAACATTCAACAACTTCAAGAAGTAGCACATAAAGGGATATCCAACACCCCCCCCAAAAAAAAAAAATTGCGCTGGGTGGAGCTGAGCTTTAGTAATAGTATGCATTTTTCCTGCTAGGTGAACATTGAGCGTTCTGATTTAGTGCACCCAGTGGTGTCACCTGGAAAGGTCCTCTCTGGTCACAGTGAATTTTTTCGTAAAAGCAGTTTTGCGTGAACCTTATTTTTGTGATGGCTAATTTAAGAGAATACCAGGCAGCTGTGAAATCTTGTGTCCTGCTCAGGAAAACGACACAGAAACTGTTGTGATGTGGAACACAACTTACAAGGACAGCATTATGGGGGGAAAACAATTGTACTCAAGCTTTCTCGGTTCAAACAGGTGAAATGTAGATTGATGACAAACCTCATTCTGGACATGCAGTCAACTTCCCAAATGGGTGAAAATGTTGGCTCATAGTACACTTGGAGTTCATCCCACCAGGTCAGGCTGTTAATCACGCTTTCTATTTAGAGGTTCTGAAAAGACTGTGTAACAATGTGTGACAAAACGTCCTGATTTGTGGCAGATGGGGGACTGGTTTTGCCACCATGACAATGCACCTGCTCACGCAGCCATCTGATCAGTGCACCAGTTTTTGGCAAAAATGAGCATGCCCCTCTTGCCCCACACACCTTACTCACTGGACCTCCTCTTTGCAACTTTTTATTTTTGCAAATGAAGAGGGATATTAAAAGACAGTAATTTGATGTTGTAGAAGAGGTGAGGGAAAAAATGAGGGAGATGCTGTCAGCCATCTAAAGAGATGAGTTTGAAAAATGTTTTCAAGAATGAAATTTCAGATTTGACTAATGTATTAAGTATAATGGAGAGTAATTTGAAGGTGATAAGGTTGTGTGGTAGTCATATAACCTGGTGTTAATTTGAGGATTCAGAGTAAAGGGGTGGAGTCTAGGCTATCATTCAGGTCCTAGGCAGTGAGGCCTCTGTGTGGACAGGGCCTTCTCCTGAGGATTCTGGGAACTCCTGTATTCGTCGTTGGAGGTGGTAGACATTCTTTCTCTCTGCTCACCTGCAAGACATTTCTGAGGAGAAGCCACATGAAACTACCCTGAGGCAGTCAGAATTTCGGAGCTGAAGGAAGCACATGGAGGCCCCTGCCAGGGCTGAGATGCTTACAATGCCACTGGATCCACAAGACTTCCCACCCACTGGCCTGTGATCTTCCAGCACCCGGTGTCATTGCATGTGTTTGTGAGTCTGAAGAGGAATTTATAGATTGGTATTGGACATATGGGCTAATATTGAACTTATGGACTTGATCTGCACTGGGCTGGGATGTTCTCTCAATATTCAATTGTTCTTGTATATAAACCTCTTTCTTATACACAAATGAGTGTTTACGAATTTGTTTTTCTAGACTAACACAAGTTGTTTTTCAAAAAAAATTTTTTAATACATAGCTTTAAAAAAAAATTCCAGGTTTTTTTGCACACCATCTCATATGAGCAAGAACCAATGGTACTAAAGGAAGAAGTTCAAGCTGCATTGGAAGCATTAGCCAGAAACAACAACAAAACAAACTCACTGCCATGGAGTCAATGCTGACTCATCTCAACGCTTTGAGCAGGAAAGAACTTCCCCATGAGTTTCTGAGACTGTAACTCTTTACAAGAGTAGAAAGTCCCATCTTTCTCCTGTGGAGCAGCTGGTGGTATCAAAGTTCTGACCTTGGGGATGTCAGGCAAATATGTAACCACACCACCACCAGGCCTCCTTAGCCAAGGCTCCAAGAATGAATGGAAGACCAATCGAAATGTTTCGATAAACTGATGAAGCACTGGAAACACTTACTTGTCTAACCCAGGAAATTTTAAAGATAGTCACGTGGCTAAATGACTGGAAGAAATCCATATTTAGACCCATTCCAAAGAAAGGGGGCCCAACAGACTGCTCAAGTCAGAATAATATCATTGATATCACATGCAAGCAAAATTTTCCTAAAGAATATCCAACAAAGGTTGCAGCAGTACATTGACAGTGAGCTTTTAGAGGTTCAGGGCAGATTTAGAAGAGGACATGGAACAAGGGATATCATTGCTGATGACAGATGGCTCTTGGTTCAAAGCAGAAAAAACATGAAAGATTTTTACTTATGCTTTATTGACTCTGCAAAGATATTTGACTAGGTGGATTATAACCAACTATGGATAGCCTTAAGAAAGATAGGAATCAGAACACTTCTTTGTGCTCATGTGGAACTTGTACATGAATCAAGAGGAAATTGTGGGAACAGAATAAGGGGCTATATTGCATTGTTTAGAATCAGAAAAGGTGTGTGTGTCAGGGCTCTATCCTCTCCCCATACTTGTTCAATCTGTATGCTTAAAAAAATCACCAGAGAAGCTGGTTTGTATAAAGAAGAGTACAGCATTAGAACTGAAAGAAGGCTTATTAAAACCTAGATTATGCAATTGACACTGCCTTGCTTGCTGAAAGTGAGGAGGACTTGAAGCCCTTGCTGGTGAAGATAAAGGATTGCAGTTCAGTATGGATTATAACTCAATATAAAGAAAAACGTAAATCCTCACAATTTGACTAATAGTTAATATCATGATAAACATAGAAAAGATTGAAACTGCCAAGGATTTCATCTTGCTTGGATCCACAATCAATGCTCACGGAAGCAGCAGTCCGTAGATCAAAGAACACATTGGAGTAGAGTAAACTGATGTCCAAGACCTGTTTAAGGTGTTGAAAAGCAAGGAGGTTATTTTGAGGAATAAGGTGCGTCTGATCCAAGCCATGGTATTGCCTCCTATGTGTTTTAAAGATGGATGTTGACTGAGGAAAACAGAAGAAAAGATGCATTTGAATTGCAGAGCTGGCAAAGAATATTGTAAATACCATGGACTGCCAAAAGAAGAAACCAATGTGTCTTGGAAAAGGACAGACAGAATGCTTCTTAGAGGCAAGGATGATGAGACTTCGGCCCACATACTTTGGACATGTTGTCAGGAGAGACCAGTCCTTGGGAAAGGACATCAGGCTTGGTAGAGTGAAAAAGAGGAATGTACTCAACGAGATAGATTGACACAGTGGCTGCAACAATGGGCTTAAACTTAAGAACAATTGTAAGGATGGCACAGGACGAGGCAAGGTTTCCTTCTGTTGCACATACAGTCTCCATGAGTCAAAACCAATTCAGCAGTACCTAAGAACAACAGCAGTATTGGGGCATGACATTTGGGGTAGTGTCCTGTTGAAATTGTGCCTGCCACAGAAAAAATACAGAATAAAAGTCAAGAACGTAGATTTTGGTGAAAGCTGACTTGATTTCTAATCAAGAATTTGACTCCATTTAAATTCCAGTAAAATAAACCTTTCTGATTTTTACTTTATGAGTAAGGGCACCAACTACACCATCCCCTATGTTTTGCATCTCATCAGATATGTGTCAGTGTTCATTTAATATCTGGAAAGATTAATGAATGAGTAATGGCATATTAGGAATGTACATTAAGTAAGCAACTGAAACAAGGTGGGCCCGCCATTGGATGACTCCAGAACCCAGGGGAATCATGCAAACAAATTTACGAAATCCAGCAAGACGAAGACTAATCTCACTGACACTGAGTCATTTCTGACTCATACTGATCTGATAGGACAGTAGTATGCACATTTAATGCTTGTATCAAGCCTGTGTAGATTCAGACACATTTTTTAATATCTACGCGATTCTTGAAGATATCAAAGATATCTACGCGATTCTTGAAATGCCAAGAAGACAGTGTATACCATCCGAACCTGGCAAGAAAGTGCATCAAAAAATTTTTGTAGCCATAAAGCTTTACATACTTTATGTAAAGTGGAAAAAGTTCTTTCCTAGTCTTTCTGGTTTGACATTGTATTCAGACCTTGGACTGAACTCTTAAATTTTAAAAGAAGAAATTATTTTCATTTGTCTCAAGACCTCTGAGACATGGAAAAACAAAGTCGTTCTGGTTGAGGAAAGGCCTGTGGGAAAGAGCACCAGGGCCCTCCGTTCTGAGCACACAGAGCCATCTGGCTGAGCGCTCACTGAGGGAGGAAGAGAACAAGCCCATGCATCTGTTGCCATTCAGAGCAACCACGAAGACGGAAGCAGCGCGGGTCTTTGGACTACTCTATTAGGGAGAGCTGTCTGGTTTGAATAAGCCTGACACATAAGTGACAGAAGTCTTTCACTAGATTAAGCCACTGACATTTGAGCATGTGAGGCTTTGTGCTCCTATAAAGTAATACAGCCTCAGGAAACCGATATAGGGTGAGTCTGAGTCGACTTCAACTCGATGGCAGTGAATCTGGGGTTTTGCTGCTGCTGTTGTTACAATAACATAGTCTAGTTATCCTGACAGTGCTAGTTACATAATCTGGTGCCAATTTGGGGCTTGAGAGGATTAAGAGTGAAGGGGTGGAGTCTAGTCTGTCCATTGGATCATAGCCAATGAAGCTTCTGTGTGGGCATGGCCTTCTCCTGAGAATTCTGGGGGTTCCTGGATTTCCTCCTTGGAGGCAGGAGAGACTCTCTCTCTGCTCACTTATTTTGAGACTCTCTGCTGACAAGGCTGACTCCCTGTAAGACATCCCTGAGGAGAAGCCACATGGACCTAACCTGATGCAGCCAGATCTCAGGACCTAGAGAAGCCACATGGAGACCCCTGACAGTGCTGAGATGTTTACAATGCCCTTGGATCTACAAGACTTTCCACCCACTGGCCTATGATCTCCCTGTATTTGGTATCATTGCTTGTGTTTCCTGAGTCTGAATAGGACTTTATAGATTGGTGTCGGACATATGGGCTAATATCAGACTTATGGACTTGATCTGTACTGGGCTGGGATGTTTTTCTCAATATTCAGCTTCTCTTGTATATAAACCTCTTTCTCATATACATATGAGTCTCCCTGGATTTGTTTCTCTAGGAACAAATAATTTCTTCTTTTAAAATATAAGAGTTCAATTCCAGACCAACACACTGACTAATGCAAAAGCACTATTCTAAGTCATAAATGCAATTGTTACTTGATCTGAAATCAAACAAGATTCAACGTAAGTGAGACATTATAGAGCAGTTAGGAAAATCTTCTGTTACATAATATGATAGTTAAGGCTTGGTGTCAACTTGGAGAGGCCACAGTTCTCATTGGGTTGATAGTTAAGACAAAGTAACCCTCTAAGATGTGCTCTAACACAATGCAATAACTTCCATAATGGGTCTTGCTATGCACGGCCAATCAGTTGTATGAGGATTGGGGAAGGATGCAGCACCCTTACTCGGATCACAACCTTGATCCAATCAGTGGAATGGAAGTTTCCTTGGGCATGCTTCCAATATGTGGATGCTGTGGACAAGCTTGCTTGGGTTTTTACTAAGTCTGCATTTTGACTTTATTACAGGCATTTCTCGCCTTCATCCACTGGTTCTTTAGACTTGAGTCAAGAGTGTACTGTATTGCCTGCCTATTCTGAAGTCATCAGCAACTTGCCTCTTACCTGCAAGTTTTGGAGATGTAGTCTCTGCCGACAAAGTCCTGCCATCTTTGTCCAAATCTTGGGTTCACCAACCCCAGCATCTATTAGAGTCAGCAAAAGCCTCCAGTCTAATACCTGACTTGGAACTAGCACACTTTTACAACTATGTGAGCCATTGTCTTGATATAAACCTCCTGCTATATAAATATACATATGTATATATTATATATACACACAAATATAAGCTTCACTGGTTTTACTCCTCTATATAATCCAGCCTACAACACACAGATTTGTCATTTATGCTGTGTCTAGAGTTGATTGTGACTCATAGTGATTCCATGTGTATCAGAATACAGCTATTCTTCACAGGTTTCTCATCAGTGGATTTAAAAAAAAAAAAGATCACCAGGCCTTTCTTCCAACATGCATCTGAGTAGATTCAAACTATCAATCTTTTGATTAGCAGCTGAGAACTTAACCATTTGCATCATCCAGGGACTTCATTTTATAAATAAACAATAATAAATAAGTAAACAACAAATAAATCAGGGGCATCTTGAAAAATGCATAGCGTTTTGTTGACTGCTTCCAAACAGTTTCAAGTAGGTAATTACCCATGTTTTAATGAAAAATTATTAATCTGCAGTCAATTCTGAAAAAAATGTCCTAAGTGGTCTAAACCTGATCATAACCCAGCTTGCTTTACTGTACAGCATTAGTGCTAATTTGGGTTCCAGCAACTAAACCAGTTGCCATCTAGTCCATGCCAACTTAAAGCAACCCTGCGTGCTGAAGAGTAAAATGGTGCATGTATGATTGCATGGCTATGATCTTTCCAAAGTAGATTGCCAACCCTTTCTTCAGAAGCATCGCAGGGTAGGTTTGATTCTGACAACCTTTCGGTTCATAGCTGAACACTTCACCATTTGCACCACTCAGTGACTCCATCAGCAATAACAGGTATTTTTAAAGCTCACTGACTCACAGCACTGCAGGGGTCAGCACTAGAGAGGCAGTGTGGGAACTGTGCTGGTATGACGCCCCACACCAGGGTGAAACATCAAGGGGTTGCTTTAAGTTGGCATGGACTAGATGGCAACTGGTTTAGTTGCTGGAACCCAAATTAGCACTAATGCTGTACAGTAAAGCAAGCTGGGTTATGATCAGGTTTAGACCACTTAGGACATTTTTTTCAGAATTGATTGCGGATTAATAATTTTTCATTAAAACATGGGTAATTACCTACTTGAAAGTGTTTAGAAGCAGTCAACAAAACGCTATGTATTTTGCAAGGGAGTGCAAAAAAATAGACTTCAGACTCGGAAGGCAGCGCTTGGCACCTCATCAGAGTCAATCAGAAAACATACATAAGGGTCAGCAAACAGACCTGGGACTATTTTGTAGACCCTGGTTCTTCTTGTTCTTGTTCTTCTTCTTCTATGTCTATCTATATAAGATAGGCCAGATAAAAAATCCTGAGAAGAAAACAATGGGACCAATGGTTGGGGGGGGGGGGAGGGTAGGGGAGAAGGAGTGGGAAGCTAACAAACCCAGGGACAAGGGAACAACAAGAGATCTAAAATCATTGGCAAGGAGGATGTAGAATGCCTGGTGGGGGTTGATCAAGTGCAATGTAGCCAAGATGAAATACTGAGAGCCGAATGAAGGTTGAATATGATAGTAAAACAGAAAGAAAGAAAAAGGAAATAGAGGAAAGAACTAGGAGGCAACTATTTATAGAGGTATAAACACAGGCATGTACATATGTAAATATATTAATATATAGCAAAACGGATATAGGCCTTTGTACATATATTTATAGGCAAAGTGTTAAGGTAGCAGGTAGACATTGGGCCTCTAAAGTCCTCCCTCAATGCAAGAATGCTTTTTTCTAATAACCTGACATTCTGTGATGCTCACCTTCCCGACACAATCTCTGAAGTCAAAGTGGGAGCATAAGTAAATGTGGTGAAGAAAACTGATGGTGCCTGGCTATTACAAGATGTAGCATCTGGGATCTTAAAGGCTTGCAGTTAAACAAGCAGCCACCTAACAGGGAAGCAGCAAAGCCCACATGGAAGATGCACACCAGCCTGTGTGTTCACAAAATGTCAATGGGATCAGGTATCAGGCATCAGAAAACCCAGAACAAACAATCATATTGATGTGAATGAGCGGAGTCAGAGTGGAGACCCAAAGCCCATCTATAGACAATTGGACATGCCCTCACAGAAGGGCCACAAGGAAGGGATGAGCCAGCCAGGGTGCAGTATAACACAGATGAAACACACAATATTTCTCTAGTTATTTAATGCTTCCTCTCCACACTCCCCCAACAACTATCATGACCCCAATTCTACCTTACAAATTTGGCGATACCAGAGCATGTACACTGGTACAGACAAGAGCTCTCAACACACGGAATCCAGGACAGATAACCCCCTCAGGAACAATAATGGGAGTAGCAATATCATGAGGCTAAGGAGAAGGTAGGGAGAGAAGTGGGAGAAGGGGGGAACTGATCACAATGACCAACACATAACCCCACCCCCAGAGGGTGTCTCCCTTCACAATAGAACGCGGGTGAGGGAGACAGTGGATGGTGCGAAATATGAAAATAAAAATAATTTATAATTTCTCTAGGGGTCACAAAGGTGGGAGGATGGGAAAAAAGAGGAGCTGATACCAAGGGATCAAATAGAAATAAAATGTTTTGAAAATGATATGGCTACATATGTACAAATGTGTTTGATACAACTGATATGTGGATTGTTAAAAACTGTTCAATGATTTATATTTTTTTTAAAAGAAAAAATGAATGAATAACAACAAAATAATAAAGCTTTAGACCTCAAATCGTGGGTGATGCTGTGGAGTCTCATCCCTTGCTGGGGCGTCTGAGTGGCTCTTAAAGTCTTCTTTCTAGTGTGAAGTGAGCTTGTCATTCTAGTTAACTGGTGAGGTGGGAATAGATGTGCATTTTCTGTTAGCCTTGAAAGTATAGTTGATCTTATGTAAAGATAAATCTCAGCGAACGTTCCTGGAGCGTTGGATTTAGTGAGAAGTTCATAGGTGGTATATTATTTCTGTCAAACAGAAGACCATTGTCTGTAGTGGGGTCATAAAAGCAACTACAGGGCCAAGATGTGCTCTTACTTCCATGTTTATAGCCCTCGTGAGTAGCTTCCTGTTACTATGTCAAGGTTTTTCCACATGCATTTGTCAGACCTACTCCAGATGATGAGAAATGCTTGATATCGGCATAGATTTTCTTAAATCCCTGGTCAGCTATCCAAA
Organism: Echinops telfairi; assembly: GCF_000313985.2. Classification (NCBI taxonomy): domain Eukaryota; kingdom Metazoa; phylum Chordata; class Mammalia; order Afrosoricida; family Tenrecidae; genus Echinops; species Echinops telfairi. The sequence goes on from NW_022111372.1 coordinate 22,210,867, forward strand.
GCTCATTGGGCATGCTATTGCAACACTGAAGGCTCTCTTTGAAAATCATTAATTTTGCCTAACTAAAATATATTTTTTAGAAACACAAAGGACATTAACCTCATGTCTTCACTTATCTAACAAAAAGCCTCTTTAATGGAACAGATAATTGAATTGAAGGAAAGGCGATTTTCTTTCATATAGGGATTTTTTCATGCTCACAGAATAATTTTTCACCTGATATCCCAAAGAATACTTCAGCCTACTATATAATTTTCAAAAACTATCCTCGAGCAATCTTAGACATGAAAGCACATATCTATATTTACCTAGTTTTCTTTTCTCTGTTAATAATACCCATCTCTACTAATATCATCCACAGAACGTGATGATTCTTTACGTATCAAGCATATGCAGTGCTCATTGAGCAGAATGCACATGCAATTCAGGCCAAAGAGAAGGTGGGTAATCAAGGTAAGCTAGTTTCCTAACGAAGCTTCTTCATTTGATTTGCTTTGAGATTACAGCTTAATACTCTTTAGCTCTTGTTCCTTCAGGTACAGTTACTTCTGTGATTTAAGACAACAATGAAGTATGTGTATCTCCCCAAACTTGGGGCATATGTACATTAGGAATGATTTCCTGGTGTCGGTATCTAGTGCTGCTATACCAGAAAAACCACAAGTGGGTGGCTTGAACAAATGGAAGTGCATTGTCTCATAGGGCAGGAGTCTGAAACTCGAAATCTCTCTCTCTCTCTTGCTGTCCCTTCAGGGAAGCGCTTGTCTTTCCAGCTTCTGTTCCTAGGTTCCTTGGCCCTCGTGTGGTGCATCTGTTGATGCATGTTTGCTTGCTTGAATCTGCTCTTATATTACAAAAGAGATTGATTGGAAATATGCGCACACACACTAATACTGCCATGATAACATAACCAAGGAACCCCATTCTGTATTGGCATGGTAACTGCAGGTGTAAGTCTCAACCATTTAAATCGATTCCAACTCATGGAAACCCAATCGGACACAGTAGAATTGCCCAAAGCTGGTTTCCAAGGCTGTCATCTTTATGGAAGCAGAAGAGCTGGTGGGTTCAAACCACCTGCATGTCAGTCACGGAGCACCACTATACCTCCAGGGCTCCTTAAACACAGGCACGGAGATTGAGATCCGCAACACATGTGTGGGGGCACACAATTCAATCCCTAACACTAGTTCATCACCTGCTTCCCATATCTACCTCCTCAGTGTGCACCTATGATAGAATGTCAGATTTCAGTTGCTTAACACTAGAAGCTATGCATTATACATTTGAAACCTACATATGTCCTAGAAAGTTTTTTTAAAGACACATGGTAGGTACTAAAAAAGATGTTTAGTAAACAATCTGCATTGTCTGTTCCTAGCTGACTCTTCAAATCACTGAGAATTCATCAGCTTGATTGATCAATTGAGTTGAAATGTAGCAAGTACGTAGAAAAATAAACAAAAACTAAATTAAGTCTAGTGTCTTATAACACAGAAAACACCATTAACCATCCCAAGGTCTAGGAATAGGGAATTACCAGCACTTCAGAAACCCCTTCAAGTTCCCTCCCAAATATCAGCTTCCTCAAGATAACCACTGCTCTGGCTTATAACCCTTTAATCTAGTTTTTTTCTATCTAGAAGCCTCAGTAAATGGGATCTGTGTTTAATGGTTCTTTATCCAGGTCGTTGCATGTAACTCGAATTTGGTCATTGTCTTGGCCATGTAGTATTCTACTGTAAGAATACACTGTGATTTATGCTTTCATTCCATTTTTTGATAGGCATTGGGTTATCTCTAACTTTCACCATTAATAATTATGCTGCTGCTTCTTATGTGCATGTGTTGTGTGCATGTGCACACATGTCGCAGTTTTACATGGTGCACAGATCTTTTCCCATCCTGTGGCTTGCCTAAAGAGCAAGGGGGAAAAAAGTCAATGGATGTTTCTTGACAAATGACGAGACATACTGTCCTAACCTTCACACAGGTAAATGTAGAGAATGGCTCAATTAGAACAAACATTCCTTAGCTCTCCTTCTGTGTACTCACCAACATCCTGTCCTGCTCCACATTTGTTAGAATGGTAGATAAATTCTTGGGAGTGAAAACTTTAGTTTTAGAATACATACTTTCACTACAGGTGGAAAGTTGTGACTTATTTATAACTCAGTATTCAGGTGATTTTAATATTATTGGCCCTGCCCAATAAGATTCAAATATAGCACTGTTGAGGGGGTTTGTGTTCTTGTTGCTTTTTCAGATCAACAAACCAACAAACAAAAATTATACCCAAAGGTATTCAATTAGACTGGGCAAGTATGTGTGTGTGTGTGTGTGTGTGTGTGTGTGTGTGTGTGTGTGGTAGGAAGGGGAGCAAGCAGAGAAGGAGAGGTGTGGAAGAGAACCATGATCCCCAAATTAGGAAGAGGTTTGGGGTAGTCATCGGATCTGAGGTCAATTTAAGGATTAAGAGTACAGGGGTGGAGTCTAGGCTGTCAATCTGGAGATAGCCAATGAGACTTCTGTATGGGCATGGCCTTCTCCTGAGAATTCTGGGAAATCTGGGACTTCATCCTTGGAGGCAGAAGACACCTCTCTCTCTCTCTCTCTCTGTCTCTCTGTCTCTCTGTCTGTCTGTCTTCTGCAATGTCCCAGGAAGTAGCAGAGAGAAACTACGTGGATGCAACCAGACCAAGGAAGCCAGAGAAGCCACAGAGAGACCCCTACCAGCGCTGAGATGCTTACAACGCCACTGGACCCAAAGACTTTCTACCCACTGGCTTGTGATCGTCCTGCATTTGGCTTCATTACATGTGTTTCATGAGTCTGAAGAGGACTTTATAGATTGGCATGGACATGTGGGCTAATATCAGACTTATGGCCTTGATCTGGACTGGGCTGGGATGATTTCTTCATGTTCAATTGCTCTTGTATATAGACCTCACCCTTATACACGTGTGTCCATGAATTTGTTTCTCCACTCTACCCAGACTAACACATGTTTCAAGTAATTATTGGACAGATAAAATGATTCTATATTATAAATCCCATGCGCAACTAACTCTTTAATCCATAAGTTTTCTCGGCCTCATGTGGGCCAGGAATTGGCATGGACACAAAATCATACAGCAATGAAAGGACAATCCCAATCCCTGCCCTGGGGGCTTGGATCTAGTTCCCAAGAAGTGAGTCCGTGGAAAGGAAACCAAGTTTACGCTGCCATTTAAATATGTTTATTGAAATATAAGAGTTGGTAACATGATGGTAAATTTAAAAGGAAGAAAGGGATGAGCAGTTTGACTGGTGAGCTTCCAGATCATCCTATGAGAAAGGCCCCCCTTGCTTCTGGTGTGTGGCTGCAGCTGGGTCTTGATGTAGACTGTAGAACTCCCGTAGCAATTTCTGTAGGTCTATCTGACTTGCCAGCAGCTAGGGACTAGGCAAAGAGGATAAAGCGTTTTGACAGTAGAACTAAATCAGGATGATACAAGGAGTTCCGTGACTCAAAGAATGAGCTGATGCTTAGTAGGCACCAGAGAATCCATATCCTCCATAGCAAGATGGGCGGAAGCAGCCATGTCCGTAGCCTCCGAAGAAGGGGCCGTATCTGTAGCCTCCAAAGAAGGGGCCGTATCTGTAGCCTCTGGAGCCACAGCCATAGCCCAGTCTGTTGAAGCTGCCATAGCCACAGCCGTATCCCAGACCACCGAAGCCTCCCAGGCCGTAGCCCAGGCCTCCGTAGTAGCTGCCGTAGTTGCTCATGGTGTCAGGTTCTAAAGATTGATCCCGATATCAAGGTAAGTTTCCAATGTATGACTATCACCAACTCCCTTGGGCTTTATATGCGCTCAGTGACGGGTGGGGCAAACCACACAGACTTACACAATTCTGACTGCATATATTAAAGTACCTGGAAAAAATCTCATGCATCCTATTAGGTAAAACTTTAGGACAACTCCTGACACTCCTTAAGGAAGTTCTTCTTTTGATTTCTGTGCAGTTTGGTTTCCACAGGGTGATTACGGTGTCTTCAAAGCCCTCTGGCTTCAGCCCTCAGATTTGAGGCTCGATAATCAAACACCACAGTGTCAATCACCTCCAATTGCCTCAGTTGGAATTGTTCTTTCTGTACAGTCTCTCCGCAGCATCTCTGATTCTTGATTTTAGCCATTTAACAAATATTTATTGCCTGCCTACTGTATCCCAAGGAGCCTGATGGCACCCTGATGGCACTTGGCTGCTAATTCAAGGTCAGTGGTTTGAACCCACCAGTAGCTCTTGGGGAGAAAGATCTGTCAATCCTCTTCTGTAAAGATTACAGCCTTGGAAACTCTGCAGATCAGCTGAATCTTCTCATATAGAGTTGCACGTGAGGGTCCACAATAACAAGGTACCCCAGACAGCATACCTCATGTCAAAGATACAATTATAAATAGGAACTATGCTTCCCTGCTGGTGGTGGGGCAGGAGAGGGTGGGTGCAGCCATGCTAACTAGATAAAATGTTCTGCTCTTAAGAGTTTCGAAATAAAATTCCCTTGCAATGCCCAAGGTCTTTCAAAAATAGATCTTTCCCTTGGTAAGACAAAAATCTAATTCCAATGACACGCTTTTGATATTTACTATTTCAGCATGCATATGGGTTTTATCATCTTCTATGATTTCATGCCAGTGTGGTCATTTGCTAATGTTTGGGGACGCAAACAAGGAAGTGTTCAGTAATATAAACAATTTCAGACGTAGATGTCATCTCTATTAAAGTCCTCGTAGGCTACGCCTCATTGCAGCATTTAGCTCTTGCTGCTCCTTATTCCAGACCCCACACCCTGTAGAACTGAATATAGCAATAGCATGTGTTATTGTATTAACAGAATACGGTCTGTTGTGATGTAATACCAAGTAATTCCCTTGATTTTGGTGCTTCTAAACAAATAAAATTACTTTTCCCTTTAAAAAAAAGAACTTTGCTTCCCATAATCCCTTCCATTTTTGTTGTTCAAGGTAATAGATGAACTTACACTTACTTCATAAATTAAACAAAAAGGAGTCAACAAGAACAAGATTTTCTGTGTTTGTTTTTAAGAAGGAAATAAAACCAAATAAGAAAGGACTGTTTCCTTACTACATCTCACTCTACACCATTAGTTCTAACTACATTTGTTTCCCTTTATTAAGTTCTTATATAGGAAATATCACTGGAAGTATACGTTGAAAGACATTGCCTTGCAAAATAACACTTTATTCTTCACCATCTTGATCTTTTAAATGAAAGCATCCTTCAAAGAGATTAACATTCGGCTATCCACCCCCACCCACCTGGCCACACAGCCTCATCGTGAAACAGGAAATCTGCCTTACTGCATTTCTAACGTGATCAGCAAGTGAAGGAGGGGGTGTTGAGCAAAGTCTGGGGTTTCATCCTTCTGCTCTCTAAGCTAACTAACTGTCCTGTGCTCGCATTATCTTTATGAATAGTTGGAGTTATCAAACTGTCGTGAGATGTGACAATAGCGTCAACCAAAGTATTCACGATTAGAGAATGGAGTCGCTGCACTTAGCCTTTTGCATAAAGGCAAATTTTCCAAAGAGAAACGGTAGAACGATTTTATAGACTATTAAAAGTAACTTCGGGTGCTTGTCGTTGCTATTCGTTTCCGCCAGATTGGCTCCAACCCAAAGTGATGAATGTTTAACAGGACAAAACGGGCCTCGGCCTGCACCATCTGCATGGCATATTTGAATCCACTATTACAGTTGTCATCTCGACCCACCTCACTGAAGGTTGTCTTTGTTTTGGCGGACCCTTTATTTTACCAAATACGTTGTCTTTTTCTTATGATTGGTATTTCCTGGTCATGTATCAAAGGAAGCCAACCTGAGTCTTGCTACCTTCTTTTCTAAGGAAATTCTGGTTTTATTTCCTCCAAGACTGATCTTTCCACTACTTATCCATCCGTTTGTCGCACTGTGGTGGGTTATGTGTTGCTGTGATGCTGGAAGCTATGTCACTGGTATTTCAACTGCCAGCAGGGTCTCCCTAAATGTTTCAGCTGAGCTTTCAGACTAAGAACAGCCTCCGAAGAAGGCATCGGCTGGCCACTTCAGAGAAATGAACTGCCGAAAACCTTATGAATAGCAGGGAAGCATTAGCAGATATTAAAAGCCAAATAAATAGAAGCAGCCTGTCCCACCTGAATGTTGAGAACATCTCAAAAACAAATTTGAGATATTGAGCACTGATAACAAAAGACCTAATGAGCTATAGGATGACATCGAGAACATTCCATATGAAGAAAGCAAAAGGCATTTAAAAGGCAGCCAAGAAGAAGGATGGATCTCTTTTTGCCTCCTCCACTGGTGAACACCCTCATTTTGACTTTGGCTCAACAAGTCGATCAGCACGTTCCTTTCCGCTTGGCAGGAACTCAAAGGGTGAATTCTCTTATGTTCATTGGGATTGCAACCAAGATACTTGTGGCTCTGATTGTTCCAGCCATGGAAAACTGGGACAAGCAAGCCAAAATAAATGCAAAAGTGGTACGGTGGGAAATTGAAGTACAACTCTTTCTTGTCCAAGAGGTTAAATGTACACATCATCACTGAGAGATAATTATTAGAGCAAAGCATCATGCTAAATGTCACTCATTCTCAGTTTTAGCTGAAGACCCAAGATCATAAATGCCCACTGCTCTCAGATCATAACAGGAGAGGTCAGTCCACATTCAAACTTAGCCAATGGATCACAAGACAGTGTTGTCCTATAGGGTGCTAGAAAATGAGTCCGCTGGGTTTAAAGGCATTCAAAACACACAGCAGTCACGAAAATGAACTTCAGCATACCGATGAACATGAAGATGATGTGGGACCAGGAAACATTTTGTCCCATTGTGCATGTGTTTGCCACAAGTTGGATCTGAATTAACAGGAACTAACTGGCCATATGTGTGTTCTAGGCTGGGTACTTTAGAGAAACAAATCCACAGAAACTCCTATGTGTAAGAGGGTTTTATATAAAGGTAAGTGCACATCAAGAAAACATTCCAACCCAGTGCTGCCCAAGCCCACAAGTCCAACATTAACCCATATATCTGACACCAATCCACAAAGTCCTCCTCCATCTCACAAAACACACGCAATGACGCTAACTGCAGGAGGAAAGCCGAGTCAGTGAATGTGTAAGCACCTCAGTGCTGGCAGAGGTTGCACACAGCTGCTCCAGCACCCAGGGCTGCATCGGGGTAGGTCCATGAGGCTTCTCCTTGGGGATGTCTTGCAAGAAGTGAGTCTTGCAAACTGAATCAGAGAACTGGCTAAGGCAGCTGCACCCTGGTGCGACCATCACAAAGCAAGAGACCCAAGAACTAGAAAGGCAAAGCTCCCTGAGCCATGTATCTCTCTGCCTTTCAATTAACTCCACATGTGTTTATTGGCCAGGTTGGCACAATAAACTTTAACTATATCAATCCCTCCCTTGCCAAATTCTTTAGCAATTAAGTAACATCCACACCTTAATTCTATAATCCTGTGAATATGTTCCCCACCTATGAAAGTTTGTAAGCCATCCACTTCATGCCTCTATCCCCAAATTTTGGTTATGCAATTTATATACTTCCCACTTACATCAACCCAGTGCTCTGATAAGACAATCATATTTTTTGACACGAATAGTCTTCATCCCAGTTGGAACCTTGTGAGTCTGCATCCATAAGCAAAGTCAAATCCAGACAGGCCATCCATAAAGTCAGCAACAATATGCGCCAGTTCACAGGCTCAAAAATCTCTAGCTGGTTGGGTTCTGGTCAACTCATTGTAGGCTGCCTCACTCAGCCTCCACAGGGTGCCCATTGATCGCCTTGCCTTTAGACCATGGGCTCTCACAAATAGTCAGCAAGCCCAGCCCCCTTGTGCTTGGTCATGAACTTTAGACCAGTCAACCCACTCGTCTTCTCTTTTTCCTATAAACCAAGTCCACAGGTGTCAGTGGCCAAACTCACCCCGTCTCTTTATTGCTGCATTTCCCCAACTTCCACTCAACAAGTAGATCCAGGTGGTCACATAGCAAGCATTTCGGCCTGCTCACAGACTCCCTTTAGCATTAAGTCCTAGAGAGGAGTTTTCTTCATGGTTTCAGATTTTTTTCTAGCTTCTGACAAAGACTACTGGTTCCTGGGTATTCCAAAGCACTGGGTGGGACATATCTTTTCAGAGCTTTTTTTGCAGGCATGTCCTAAACCCATCTAGGATCAAAATTTAATGGCTGAAAGTAAGTGGGCTTACAAACTTCCTATTTTCCTACTTCCCACATTCTCCCCAGAAAACAACCAAGTAAGCAGTGTTGCTTTATCTGACCTCTGCTTAGACAAAGAAGAAAAACTACCGGCGAAGAAAGCTGAAGGTGCCCGGCTATCAAAAAGTGTAGCGTCTGGGGTCTTAAAGGCTTGAAGGTAATCAAGCGGCCATCAATCTCAGAAGCAACAAAGCCCACATGGAA
>NW_022111372.1:22220024-22256637 GCF_000313985.2 Echinops telfairi
GCTTTACACAATTGATGTGTGTATGGATTGGGATAACAGTTGTATGAGCCCCTAATAAAATGTTAAAAAATTTAAAAAAATTTAAAAATATATTATCAACCAGCCTTGTCTTTCACAGTATCTCTCAGTGGACTTGAATTTCCAATCTTTTAGTTAGCAGCCAGGCTGTCAATCATTTGCATAACCCAGAAGCTCATGAGAAGTACAGATCTGTGTGAATTATGACGATAAATGATTGTCCATTATTGTTTGACAACAACATCCTCTCAAAGCAAACCTATATGGTCGCCAGCACTTTGAAAGGAAGATATTTGTAAGTGAGTATGCTTGGTAATTTTATGTCTACATAAAGACTGGCTTGTACTCTTCTTGTTCTCACAATGCAAGCCATGCTATGTGTGCTATTCTGGGTTGACTAGAGAAACACTCATGTATGGTAAGAGAGAGCTTTATATCATAGAGCAATTATGTATTGAGAAAACGTCCCAACTTAAGTTCATAAGTCCGATATTAGCCCATAGGTATGATACTAGTCCATCAATTCCTCTTTAGATTCATGCAGCACATGCAATGATGCCGAATACAGGAAGATGACAGGCCAGTGGGTGGAAAGCCTTGTGGATCCAATGAAGGTAGAAGCATCTCAATGCTGGCGTGGGTCTTGATGTGGCTCCTCCAGCTCCAGGGCTTTGACTGTCATCAGTGTGGCCCCATGTGGCTTGTCAATAGGAATGTGAAGCAGAGAGAGTGTGCCCTACCTCCAGGGAGGAAGAGATGACATTCCCAGAATCCTCATGAGAAGGCCACACCCACAAGGAGGCATCAATCAGTCTGTGATCTGATTAACAGGCTAGACTTCACCCCTACACTTATTTATCAGGTTGACATGAAATTGTGTGACTGCCACACTATGTTTCCGCATATAAAAGCATAACCTGAATACTGGTATTATGGAATTCCATGGTTACACCCCTACACTGCATGGTCGGAGGATAGTTTCATGGGTTATCACCAAATGGAACTTTCATGCTGTGTGTCTTCAACCTGGTCACCAAAGAGGAAGCTGCTCTTCCCATGAAAGGGAGTCCAAACACTTCTCCCATTGCCTCAGCGACTAGGACTCCAATCATTGCAGGAAAAGAAATGCTGAAGATAAAAGATGACCACAGATTCTGGGTTAGCAAGACTCAGAGCTTCAATCTTTGATGAGAGACAGCCTTTCCTTTGAAATCAGCTGACAGAGACATAGCCAGTGATTAGAATGGCCTTGAAACACAGAAATAGTCTTTGAAGCAATGAAAGATGTCTCAATGCCAGAGCCAGCTTGTATACAAAGGAAAGGACCCAATCCAGAAAACAATAGAGACCAATGGTGAGAATCATTATTAACATTGATTACGGCCCTTTGGAGGAGTCTACCACTGCAACTGAGAAGAGCTGAATTGATGGGGTTTGATTGTGTGTGTGTGTGTGTGTGTGTGTGTGTGTGTGTGTGTGAATCATCTTAGGATATCTAGTCAGTGTGTTTTCGCTCTTGGGAATCCCTGCGTGAAAGCAGGCTGGGTTCTCCGGGAAGCAGCCTTGGGAAAGGGGTTTGGAATGCGGGGTGCTTATTAGGGAATGCTCTTCCGACTGGCACTGAGGGAAAGGCGGGAAGGACGTAGAGTTGAGCAGCAGAAGAAGCAGAACTGTGATGCCATCGGTGGTCCTTCAGAAGGTTGCCAGCAGGCACTGAGATAGGCAGCCCTCTCCCTTTGTGCTCCCATAGAACTGCTCCCTCCTGGGAGATGCAAAGGGGTCACACGTTTGACTGCTAAGTGAAAGGTTGGAGGTCTGAGTGCAACCAGGGATGTCTTGAAAGAAAGGCCTGGCAATCCACTTTCACCCCTTCTGGAGCACAGTTCTACTCTGAAACGGTCCTACTTTGCCGTGAGTCAGACGGACTCCAGGACAACCGGTTACACTCCCATATGGGTCAGCCACTGAGTGTGGCCACCTGAGAAGGAGCATGGACCGGGGTGAGGCAGCTTGTAACTTAAGGAGCTGACCCTGAAGGCTGTGTGCTGACCCTGGTGACCATGTGCACCGTGTCATGCTTTGCACATGGTCTCCCAGGACCTACCAAAGATGCTGCCCTGACCAGATTCTCAGACCTCCAATGTGCCCTGGGCTGTCTTTATACAAACCGAATCTATACCTGTTGGGTTTTCCTGGACCACTGAAGGCAGCTCTGACCACGAATGAGACCCACTGGAAATGTCTAGGCAGTCATGTCCCTCTCCCTACGACCACCAAGGAAGAGCCCTAATGGGGCAGTAGTTACAGCACTTGGCTGCTCCACAGGAGGAAGATGTGGCAGTCTGCTCTGGGGCAGAGGCCTGCCCTTGGAAACCCTATGAGACAATTCTACTCTGCCCTAACCAGTCACTGTGAGATGGGAGTGATTTCACAGCAGTGGGTTTTCTGTGAGTTCTCCCCGAGAATCGGAAAATAAATAAAACCTGACTCAGGCCTTGGTGTCTAATGTGTGGGATCATGTCACATGCGTTCTACACTGTCATTGAGCTTCCATCTGAGCTGAAGCTCGGTTTGCACCAATTGTCGTCAAAGTTCATCCTTCATTGGCCATCCCGACACCCACAGGAGATGAGACCATGCGACAGGGAAGCAGTGAAGAGTGACTGAGTGAAGCAGCCACAAGCGCAGGCACGCTGGCAGCATGCAGCAGGAGAAGACAAAGCACGCATTCTCCCTCTGGAGCCTCCGGAGGAAGTTCAGCCTGCTGACACCAAGATTTGGGTCTTGATATGGATTTTGGAGGTTTGGTCTCCAGAATATGAGAGAATAAAGTCGTGTTACTTTGAATTACCAAGTTTGTGCTAATTTGTTATGAGCATCTTAGCAAACAAACCTTTTTTAAAAAAAAAAAAAGCTTGGTGGACTCATATCCTAAATTTCCTTCCGCTGAAGCTGATCTGTGGATATTCAGCATGAAAGCCCTCATAAAACACATATAAGACGTTTCCATTAATAGTCACAAAAATAAATACAATTCTCTATGAAGGCATTGTTCTAAGGAATTGTGTCACTTGTGTCCCTTGTAGGAAATAAAATAATGCATTGCACTGGATAAATCTTCTTCAAAAAATGCCTTAGAAGATTAAAAAGCAAGATGTTACCTTGAGGAGTAAGGTACTCCTCACCCAAGCCAGGGTCAATTGCCTCATATGCATGTGAGAGTTAGACATTGAATAAGGAAAATAAAGAAGAAGAATCAATGCGTTTGAAGTATGGTGCTGGAGAAGAATACTTAAAGTACCATGGACTGCCAAAAGAACAAAGTACAGCCGTATGGTAGTTACATAATCTGTTGTCAACTTGAGACTTAAAAGTGAAGGGGAGGAGTTTAGCCTGTCAATCAGTTCACAGCTTGATGACCTGACCTCATTTGGAGGCACTAAGGAGATAAATAGCTCGCTGGATGTGGGACAGACCGACTCCCTGCTTGGTATTCCTGATGGCAAGACACATGAAGCCATGCTAGAGCCCGGAGCTGGAGGAGCACGTGAAGACCCATGCCAGCACTGAGATGCTTACACCACCACTGAAACCATAAGACTTTCCACCCACTGGCCTGCGACCTTCCTGCATTCGGCATCACTGCATGTGTTGCATGAATCTGAAGAGGAACTTACAGACTGGTGTTGGACATATGGGCTAATACCAGACTTAAGGACTTGATCTGGACTGGGCTGGGATGTTTTCTTAATATACCATTTCTCTTTTATATAAAGCTCTTTCTTACACACATATGAGTGTCTATGAGTTGGTTACTCTAGTCAACTCGGGCTAACACAAGGCAGAAAGTTGTACTTAAAAGCGAGGATGGCAAGACTTCGTCTCATGTGCTTTGGAAATGTTCTCAGAAGAGACCAGTCCCTGGAGAAGGACACCATGCTCAGTAAGGTAGAGTTTCAGTGACAAAGAGGAAAGCCCTCCGTACGATGATTGTCAGAGTGGCTGCAATAATGGGCGTAAACACAGTAGTCGCGAGGCTGGCACAGGCTCCCGCAGGGTTTCGCTCTGTTGACCTTGGGTCACAACGAGGCAGCACCTAACAAGAGCAGCATAATCCTTCTGTAATCCTAGCCAAAATGATCACCTCCTTCTCTGGATGGGACACTGAGAAGGAATGAGGCGAAGGGGGAAGTTATCCATGAGGAGACCAGGGAGTGGAAGAATGGCTGTACATATTGAATAAATCACTGTTTAAAAGGTGTGCAAACCAGCGTCTGGCAGGTAAGAAGCACCAGTAGAAGAAAGAATTGCTTTCACCGTGGTCATCAGCATCATCGCGATTACTGCTCTGTCCCGCATCACAAACACTGCCTCAAATGTCTCTGGTTTTTATCAAGTCAAGATGCTGGGAGGCCACTTTCTGGATATTCTCCAAATTAAATGCCACCGGGAAATGCCTTTCTTCAAAAGCTTTCTGCTGTGGGGTAGGAGGGATTTGGCATTCTTCTTAGCTTGAGAAAGAAACAAAGATTACCCACCAGTCTGAGACGTGCGCCAAAACCTCTCCTGAATTGTCCCCGCTCTCCAAGGCTTAGTCCCAGTTCCCATTCCAAACCCTTCCTGTCTGCTTCAACTGAACTCAAGGGATTCTTTTACCATTCTCTATAAGGTTTTGCCTTTCTCTTTTTTTATGTGCTCTAACCTAGAGGTTACTCAACGCACACACTATTGTTGTTGTTGTTGCTGTTGTTGTTGCTCGCCAATGTCAACTCAGCCCCTAACTCATGACAACACCAGGCACAGTGGAACCGAGCGGCCCCATGCTGTACCGTCCCCCGAATGTGCTGCCGATCAGACCACCGTGATCCAAAGGGTTTTCACTGGCTGAGTTGGGGAAATAGAAAGTAGAGAGCCTTTTTTCTGAGTCCGTCTTAGTCTGGAAGCTTCACTGCAATTTGTTCAGCATCAAAGCCACACCGTTGCCTTGGCTGACAGATAGCTGGTAGCTGCCCCAGAGGTCCATAGGACAGGAAATCAAACCGGGATCTCCCACGGAAGATGAGAATTCGACCCCCAAACCGCCAATGCCTCCTACTCAAAAAGCACAAACCTGAAAAACCAGACTCCCAGCCATCGGGCCCCTGGCCCCCGAGAGACTGACCGGAGGACAGAGCGAAACCGCTCCCTGCGGTTTCTAAGGCCGTGCCTCTTTATAGACACGGACGGCTTCCTCCGTCTTTCTTCCTCGGAGGAGGTGGAGGTTTCAAACTGCTGACCTTGTGGTGAGCAGCCCAACACATAACCAAGACACCAGCAGGGCTCCTTTCAAAGCACACAGTAGGTACCAGAGAGTGTCTCGATTGACAGCCACTGTCCAGCTTCCTCTCCGATCGACTCACTCCTTGCAGAAAACAGAGTCGTTCTCAAAAGATGGTCGACGTTCTTTTCATTGTTTTTTGTCTTTGACATCCACCCAGAAGAAATGGAGGCATGTTCTTGAAATTAATTTTTCTGGATTGTGTTTTAGATGACACCGGATGACACCAGAATCATTTTCTAGCTGATGCTATTAATTTTTTTCTTTCTGGGGGACTGTCGCAGTCCTGTGGCTACTTTTCCTATCCCTGCAGGAGCTGCCCTGAAATATATGAAGTAGTGGTCACACGTATATCCTGTAGACTGCTTAACTACTTCAGTCCTGATTAAATTCAATGTGAACTTTGGTCTTGGATGAGGGGAGAGGCAAATCTCACAGCACTCTGTGGATGTGTGGGGCTGCAACTTGGGACGTTGCTGTGGTGAGCTGGCTGGTGACCTTTTCCTCTGACATTGGCAGCCACGAAGGATTCACAGCCAGGGATGGGCCTGGCTTGCTGTAAAGAGGCTTTGGGCATGTCTATTTGGACCTAAATTATAGACTAACATAGCATCTGTACGCGGAGAAATGGGGAGTGAATAGGAAGCAGACCCGTGTTTCCTGAACATCTACTATCCATCTGGTCACAACACTGGACACGGCATAATTTGTCTCATCCAAAGTTATAAGAACATAGTGAATACATTCTAGTTGTTGTTTTAATACAAGGAAAATAAAGCTCAGGAGTGAATAAGGGCCAAGACCCCACACAGAACCAGAGGGAATAATGGCCACGACCCCACCCAGAAGCAGAGAGGAGTGGATAATGGCCAAGACCTCCCACAGAAGCAGACCCCACACAGAAGCAGAGCAGACTGCATGACCTTGACTGCCAAATTAAGCCACTATGAGCATGAGTCCTCAGTGCACCTGGCCAAGCAGCCAGTGAGGATGAATGTGTGTTGGCACCTCAGTTTAGTCTTCTGAGAGCGTTGAGACTTCTGTGGTAGAATTCTCACCTCTTCATGGCAGGAAACCTGGTTTTGATGTCCAGTCAATGCATTTCATGTGCAGCCATCAGCCCTCTGTGACTGGGCGCCGGTGACGCTGAACAGGTTTCAGCAAGAGCTCCCAGACTGCCCTGGTCTAGGGACAAAAGCCTGATGCCTACTGCATCTGACAGTCTGTTAATAAAAGGGTAATGGGTTACATTCTGAAACTCTTCATGGAGATAGTACAGGACCCAGCAACATGTTGTTCTTTAGTCCATGGGCAAGAGTTCTGGGCTGACTTGACAACTAACAAGAACCAAATTTGAAAAAGCACGGTGGCCCAGCTGACATAAATGTATTATCAGTGGGAGAATCTCATAACCACCAGATGATTCGAATTTTCTCCCATATCAGTAATTGTCAAGTCCTTAGGACAAAAGAAGCCAATGGCATGGCAGCCTAGAATTCTTTAGGGTCTGAGCCATGGGCATGGTCAAAATGTTAGTGGTCAGGAAATATGGGGCAGAGAAGAGGGCATGATGGAGTCCTGGCTGGCCCAGAAGGGAGTGGGGACATACTGAGACACTACGATGTGAGGAAAGAGGCTACAGGTGGCATGAAAAAAAGACTATCAGAATGGGCTACAGACACACTTCCGAGCTAAAAATAGTGCAGGCAGAGCCAGAACATATCCCATTCTCTAACAAGCTCTCGTTGTCACAGTGGAAATGATCTGATCAACTAATTCATGTTAAGAAGTTAACTGCTGATAGGCTTGATGGGATACGCTGCCAGGGTCGTCTTACATAAACAGGGGGCTCTTCTCACACAACACGAAGGCACTTGAAAGACCAAGGATTCTTCGGTGATGGATTGACAGGCACTATTAGCAAGCTACGTCAGGTCGTGAGAGCCAGCACTTTGGGATGAGGAGGTCCTTCATGCTTCCCGCAGACCTTACTGTACAGACATCTGTCTCCTCTGCCTTAGGAAACATTCACTCTGCCTGAAGCTTGTCTCTTGAACTACTTTGTTCAAGAAAATAGTGCTGGGGTCTCTAATTGGAGATCCTCCGCCAAAGGGCAATCATTTCTGGGAACTTTCCCTGCTTTCTTCCACTGCCTCACCTGCTGTCCCTCTTTCTCGCTCTGCTCCAGCCCCCTTGGTCTCTTTGCAGGTTCTAGAACATGCCACATCCTTGTACATGCCTTCCCTCTTCCTGCAGCTCTTCATGAGACCAGCTTGCTCAGTTTTCTGCTTACCCGTCACCAGCTGTAAGGTCTTCATTAATGTTCTTCATTTTACCTTGCAGGTGATATAGTAGTTATGCATTTGGCTGCGAGCAGCAAGGTTAGCTGTTCAAAACCACCAGCTGGTCTGAAGGAGGAAGACTGGGCTTTCTACTCCTATAAACAGTTTCATTCTCAGAAACTCACAGGGAGAGTTATATTCTGTCCAAGAGAGTCACTATGAGCCAGCGTCAACTCAAGGGCAGTTTGGTTTTCTTGGTATTTTATTTTGTCCATTGCAATGGCTACACAGAAATCACAGACAAAAGTTGTGATTAAAGGGTTTATTAAGGAACTTAACAAATTTTAATGCCAGTGAGATTACTCAGGGTTGAGTTCTTTATCAGGATATGGGTTAGAGTTGGTACTTTAGTGGTTACCAGAGGTTGGAGGGAGGAGGAAGGGGCATGATTGTTTAGAAAGCATTGAGGCCTGTTAGGAGCCCTGATGGTGTTGTGGTTATGCATTGGGCTGTGATCTGCATGGTTGGCAGTTCAAAACCACCAGCAGCTCCTAGGGAGAAAGATTGGGCTTGCTCCTCCCATCAACAGTGAGAGTGTCCGTCTCAGAAACCCATGGTGGGGACACAAAGCGTCAGCATTATCTCGATGGCAGTGTGTTTGGGTTAAGGATCTGTTAATAGTGAGAGAACAATGTAGAAGTAGATAATGCCATGAACAATTATAACATGAATAATTTAATTTTAGATGGAATAAGTGTTGAATTGATGAATGTTTATGATCTATATTCTAGACACACACAAAAGAGGGTTTTCTTTTTTAAAAGCTTGTGTGTGAGGTGGCAGGAGGTAATCTGTGGTTTCCTCTGGGTTTTACTCCGCTGCTAAGATGACACTGGGTTCTAGACACCCAGGCCCCTCAAGCATCACAAGCCAAGGAAGCCCAAGAAGTTCAGGCAAGCAGCACAAGCTAGAAGAGAGGGCTGGAACAGATTCTCCCTCAGAACCATCCAGAAGAAACAAGCCTGACCCAAATCTCGATTTCAGACTTCCAACCTCAAAACGGGAAGACTAATGCCTGCTGTTTTAAGTCACCGCATCTGTGATCATCTGTGAGGGCAATCCTGCCAAGCAAACACAATACTCAATCGTACTTATACCGTCTCTTCATTTTCCGTCTTGGTGTGTCCCTTCCTCTTTAACACTGGTGCCTCTAAAACTAAAATTGTCCTGCACTGCTGGAGCTGAGCCAGTGGAGACACAATGCTTAAACCTCTGAATACTTTGAGCCAACCTGATCAGGCTAAAAACCTTCTTTCTCCAAAAGAACAATAAGCCATTCTAAAATCCTTACAGATTTTCTTGTTATTATTAGATGTTGTCTAGTCAGTTCTAACTCACGGCAACCCAACAGAAAGAAACACTGCTCGCCCTGAACCAGGCAATAGCCTCACTGTGGGTGAGCCCATTGTTACAATCACTTTATCAATCCATCTCAATCCTCTTTTTAATTGAACTTCACCTCTACCAAGCATGATGTCCTTCCCCAGGGACTGGTCCCTCCTGAAACATGTCTCAAGTATATGAGATAAAATTTTGCCTATGATAAATTGGTGGGAAGGGAAAGTGGTCACTTTTACACCCCACTGTGAGATTAGAATTTTTTTTTCCTACTCTTCTTCCCCAAAGGATACCTGGTAATGTAATGGTTCAAGTGCTCAGGTGCTAATCAAAAGATCAGAAGTGGGAACCCACCATTTGCTCCATGGAAGAAAGATGTAGCAGTCTACTGCCATAGAGATCGGCAACCTTAGGAACAATTCTACTCTGTCTTAGAGCATTGCTGAGTCAGAATTCACTAGATGGCAGTGGGGTTTGGTTTGGGTCCTTCATCAAGGATGCAAACCTTGCTGAAAGTAAAATGTCCACAAAGAGTAGGAACAGGTGTTAGATAGCTCAACAAACCCTCCCTGCATTCACAGCATACTCAACGGAGACTAGGTAGCCATTACAACTCTAGTTCCTCAAAGAAGGTCTTGGTGAATCTGGAAAACTGCCAAGGCGCTGGTCTTTTCTACAGCGGGCTTTTCTCCTCCTTCCAGAAGCACATGTATGAAAATATCTGTGTGCTTTCATCGCATGGAGGGTTACAAACTTCGGGTTCTTCTGGTCCTTGAACCCCACCCCGCATCCGGCGGGGTTTCCTCTTCCCTTAGGTGCGAGGGCAGAGGCAGTGCCGAAGGGCCCCTCAGCAACAGACAGAGCTTGTCCAGTTTACAGCAAAGCCATGTTCTTCGTTAAAATGATATGGTTTGTTGCATTTTGCCCAGAAGCAGATTCAAACATTCTTAAGAAGCTATAAGAGGAAAAATCTTTCCATTTAGACAAATAACAAGGAATTCCGTAAGAATGAATGGAGCTCCTGGTTTTCAGAAGGCTATGGGTGGCAGCAAAAGCCCAAAATATATTAAATATATTAAATATATAAAATATTATATTAAAAATATAAAATTAAAAATATAAAAATATATTAAACCTCCAGTGAATCCCCTCTGACCATTGTCCAGGGATGTGAATCGGTTTGCTCTCAGACCGCATGCACTGGAAAATGGATTATTGCAGTAGTTAGGTTAAAATTTAACACTTTATCATTTGATCTCCCTTTAGACTCATTTTAAAGTTGTTCTAGTTTTTAATATTTCAGAGTGATTTTTTTTCTTCTTCTTGATTGAGGTTTTTCTTGGCTTTATTTTGATATTGTTTTAGAGGGTGTTGTTTTGTTGTGTATGTTTTTCTGTGTATGAAATCCAGGATAGGTAAATCTATAAAGATTGTAACTGGATAGGTCACTCAGCAGTATGGCAGAGGAGGTTGGTGGAAATGAGTAAATAACACTGAGTACAAAAAAGAAGAAAATATTCAAAATTATGGGAATGATTGCATAACTCTTTTTAATATGATTGACCTATTAAATTGTATGATATGTGAATAATATATCAATAAAACTTTTTTTAAAAAGGCATTGGCCCAAGAGAACCAAAAGGGAAAAACAAAACTTGTTTTCCAAGGAGCTGCTGGTGGTTTCAAACTGTCAACCTTGTGAGAGTAACCTCTACACCACCAGGGCTCCTGGAGCAAGAGAACACAATAAAAATAGATGGGCCCCCTGGATCATGGTGACGACTGCACAACAAAAGGAACACAATGAATGTCACTGAATTATATGTGTGGCAAATATTGAGATGCCAAACGTTATAATATTTACATGTAGATGTTTGCCACCCACAACTTTTGTCATGCTGCGGTGGCTTGTGTGTTGCTGTGATGTTGGAAGCTATGCCACTGGTATTTCAGATGCCAGCAGGGTCACCATAAGTGAACCGGTTTCAGCAGTTTCCAGACTAAGAATAGACTACAAAAAAGGAATACTAAAAGTCAAATTAATAGAAGGAGAACATTGTCAGAGCCTGTCCGGTCAGCAGGCACTCAAAATATGACTGAGTAAGAACTGCCTTCTCAAAGTAGAGTTGACCACAATGACGCAGATGGAATAAAGGCTGTGGGCATTCATTGCAGGCCATACAAAGTGAGTGATTTAAAAATTGACTGCTGGATTTGGTCAAACATTTAATTGACTCACCCAGAGTGTGATGGCTGGAACTGCTTGTCTTTGGTGAGGTGTGCGATGCAAGTTGATATTGATGATTTTGTGGGCCTTATCCAGTCCAAGGGCAGGATGTTCCGCACCATGATCTAAACCATATACCTTCTCTCTCTGATAGTTATAGTTGTGTCAACTAAGCTGGGACAAAACCTAGTGGTTTGGCAGTCAAGGTCTAATAATTCCCTATGATATTACAGAATACAGTGCAATCAGCTCCATAACAGGATCTGCTGGGAGCAATCAATCAGTTACAAGATTAGGGTGAAGTGAAACACCTTATTCAAACCGCAGTCCTGCTGTGATGGGCAGGAAGTTTCCTTGGGGGTGTAGTGTGATTCCTAGAGGAGCAGACCCTGTGTGGAAGCTCGCTTGCTTTGGGGGCTAAGTCTGGATCCTGCAGCTGGTTCATCGACCTTCGGTTCTTTAGCTTGCGCCAAAGGCCAGCCATAATGCCTGGTGATCCCAGGAGGCATTGGTGGGCTGCCATCTGACCTGCTAACTTGGATTCATTCAGCATGATAGGAATGACTTCATCTAGCTGTGCATCCCATGGTGCTCCTGCCAAGACTGGGTTCATCAGTCCCTAAGCTATGGCAGTCAGGAGAGCCTCCAGCTTAACATCTGACCTATTGGACTGGACTTATGCAGTTTTGCTCCTCTAATGAACCCAGCCTAACAGACTCTCCAAATACCCTCATTACAGCTTGGTTGAATTTTCATCTTCTCCTTGTTTCATTGGTATATAATTCACATATAGTACAAAGTACATAGTACACAAGAGTATAGTACATTCGTTTTTAACAAATGAACACACTTGTGTATCCTATAATACCCTTATCAAGATAAAGAACATTTTCATCAGTCCAGACATTTTTCTTATGTCCTTTCCCACCCTAAGCAACCATTATCCTGATTTCAATAATGATAGATTACTTTGGTGTGATTTAGACTCCCATGAAAATGGAATTATGTAGTATGTACTCTTTGGACTCTGGTTTCAATCATTCACTGTCATGTTTTCATCTACATTATGACATGTAGCAATTCTTTCTTGTATTTTATTGAATTATATGAATATGCCACATTTTACTTATCCAGTCACCTAGTGGGCACTTGAATTATTTTCCCTTTCCCTTTTGCTATTATGAATAAAGCTTCTATGAACTCTCACACACAAATCTTTAACATATTTTGTCAAATTGTTGGATACTGTGTTAGATATGGTTCACATTATCAGAAACTGGCAAACCACTTCCCAAAGTGATGCAACTGATCCTTTTAAGAGGAAATGCCCTTTGTGGTCATCGCACATCTTCCCGGGCATACTGATTTTAATGCCATCTCTAGGTTCTAAGTCCCTCAGGCAAAGGCTGCCTTACAATCACATAGCCCTTTCTCTAGTCAGACATTCAGACTGTAGATTCTAATATGAATTGCAGAAGTCTATTTTAGAACCCCAATTTTGGTTCCAGGTTCACACACTGTTGTTTGCGAGTTTGGGGCCTCCCCTCACCGACAGTCCAAAGCTTGTAGCTAGTAAAAGCAATAGGAAAGGAGAGAAATGAAGACTAAATACAACCACTGCAATGTCAAAAGAGTAAAGAGAAGGAGAAAAACAAAAGATCATATCTGAAGGGGACTGGACCAAGTTTTACCTAAGTCGTTGTCCGTTGGAATAATCAGGATACTTTGGTCTGGGACTTTGAGGCCTCACTGAGGATGTATGCGGGACAGGCGGGGCTGGCCAGACTAGAAGAGTCTCCTCTGGACGGTCAACATGAACTAGCCTTAGGACGAAGCCTGATTTAGACCATCATGTAACCCTGAAAAAGGAGACTCAGAGAGCATCCTGCTTAACGAGAACGGCTGCTCTCCATAAATTATCATGTGTCTTAGGGCAGGAAAGCTTTGCCTTGGGTGCTCTCCTGGGCCTGGCCGGTCATAGCTCTGTAGTTGTACGTAGGGCAGCGACATCATGAGTGCTGAGTCACTTCCGTGATTACCAGACCCAAAGTAGGAGCCACCAGGCCAGAAAGGGGCTGGCAGCCTGAGAGTTAGTGGGAAACTAGCCCTAAACTGTCACAAGCAGGTCAGATGATTAAATGTTGTGTGGCCTCTACAAATTTGTTGCTGGGGTCTGCCTCCCTGGCAGTCTGAAGGAGAGTTGTCCGTGTGTGCTCTGCCCCAGTGTACTACGGTGACCTAGAACCAGAGCGTGCTGCAGGGGTGGCTGACAATGAGGATGGAGAAATGGGAATGTGAGAATTGGATCAATCTCCACATTGGGGCTTATGTTCATAACGATCCTTACTAGGCAATATTTTTAAAATTGTATCCTTCCATTTCAGGAAAAGCCCTGGTGTTGTAGTGGTCACCCATTGCGTTGTTAACCACAAGGTCTACAGCTTGAAACTGCTAGCAGCTCCTGGGGAGAATTTTCTACTCCTGTAAAGATTTACGGTCTCAGAAACCCACGGAGTGGAGCGGGGGGGGGGGGGGGGGCAGTATCTACTCTGTCCTGTGCAGTTGCTCTGAGTTGACATTGACTCAATGGTAGTGAGGTTGGTTTGGTTATTCATATTTAAGGAGCTCTCATGGTGCTGTTAAGTTAGCATTGGACTATGAGCTGAAAGGTTGATGGTTCAAACCCATGAGCTCTTCCAGTGTGCTCTCTTAAAGGTTTACCATCTCAGAACCCTGAGGAGCAGTCCTACTCGGTGCTATAAGGCCCATATGAGTCAGAGTGGACTCAAGGGCTGTGGTCCTGTTCAAACTTGTTCTAAAGGTCTGACGAAATCCAACGGCCCCTGCATGTTCTAAGCTGACTGGAATTGGGGATGTTTCGTTTCATACCACAGCAAAAGAAGGAGAGACTCCATCGATCTTTTACTCCATGTTGTTTTTGTCAGGTGCCATCAAGTAGAGTCCCACCCATAGAAAGAAACACTCCATGGTCTTGCGCCATCCTCACGATTGGTCTGATGCCTGAGCCCATTGCTGCAGCCACAGTGTCAATGATCACGTGGAGGGCCTTCCTCTTTTCGCCGCCCCTTCCCTTTACCAAGCATGATGTCCTTCCCCAGGGACAGGTCTCTCCTGACCGTATGTCCAAACTATGTAAGACAAAGTCTTGCCATCCTTGCCTCTAAAGAGCACTCCGACCTCACTTCTTCCAAGACCGATCTGTTTGTCCTTTGAGTAGTTCATGATACTTTCAATATTCTTCTAGTCAAATGCATCTATTCTTCTATGGTCTTCCTTATTCAATACTCAAATGAATGCCTTATTACTCCATGACTCCCACTCTTTGTGCGTTTCCGTAACCGGGTGTTAGGAGAAGCCCTGAATGTTGCTGTTTGAGTATATGTTGTGCCTTTTCTATTGATTACATATTTCAGGTTGCAAAGCTAGTAAGCTAAAAATTTTATATAAAGGACAAACTTTTCCTTTAAGAACAAAAGCCTAAAATATATATATAGTTGTCTGCTATAGACGTTCACAAGGAACCAGGCCTCCCAATACCCACACCCTTCTGTAGTCCCCACACCTGCTGTCCGTGCAGGCTGTGACTTGCTTTACAAACACTAGAAGACAGCAGAGGTGTGCAATGACTGCTGATGCCAACTGCTCAGAGTTAGGCAGGAACGTCTCGGGTTAAAGGCATAATCCCCTACAAAACTGCACTCACTTCAGACACCAGCCACAAGCTCAGGGCTCCCCAAGCCACACTCACTGCTGAGTCCCTGGTTACAAATTTGGAGGATTCCATTACCTCCACAGGGGTAATACTTCATTTAGAATACCGCCAAACCCAGGGGAAATGCGAAACCTACTGTTAGAGTGTGATACAGGATACAAAAAGAAGGAATGTGGGGGTGGGGGAGACAGACAGAGCTGAGAGAGTCCCAGATGCAAAGATCCTGCAGGACACATCAGGCTCCCAGCATGCAGATGAGTGACAACATGCAAAATCTTGTCAAACAGGAATGCTCACATGAACTGTGGCATCCAGTTTTTATTGTGGTTTAAATGACATAGGCATGATTGATTGAACTATAAACCACATAATTGAACATCATCTTCACCCCACCCCCCTACTCCCTGAAGCTAAGGTTGATATCACATGACCCACACCTCCAACCCTCAAATCACATGACACATTTTGGCACGGACAGCCCTTATCCAGAGTCATCTCATGAGCATGAACATTTGAGTCACCTTGTTAGCCCAAACGATCAGGTGGATCTAAGAGACCCACTCTGACTAACAAAGCCACGGCTATCTGTGGAGACCTTTTCTAAATGTGGCTAGCCAATTGTGTGACTGACACTCTTTCAACACTGCAGTGCAGTAGCGTAACACTATTATGAGTCTATGCTTTTTTTTTTTTTTTTTTTGAGCTTAGACCCACTCGCTCTCCTTCCTTGCTCTCCAGAGCCCTAAGCAGCTATGGAAGATGTGTAGCTATCCTGCTGGTGACCCAAGGGGCAAATGCTAAGTGGATAAAAGTAGGGCACTGAGCAGAACAAAGAAGCCCACTCAGTAGTGAGAACGAAATCCCCACGAGTGTGAGAACATAATCTGAATGCCCATCCCCAGTGGACAGCCCGTGCAACAGAGGCAAGCTGTCCCTGCAGTGCCCTTTCTGAAGTCCTGGCCCACAGAAGAATAAGCAAATAAAACTGCGGTCATTTTGAGGCACCAAATTACAGGAGTGTTTGCTATATGCCAACAGATGTGGTCCCATGGGGAATGCCTCTTGATCTGTTGGCAAAGGAAGTGAAGTTTTCCACCAGGTTTATAGGTGGTTCTGGATGGTGTGGCAGCAGCAAACGTCCATGGACAACTAACCCCACAGTCCCATGCTCTGAGGGACAACGGCGCTGTGAAACCCCCTCAGGGGGCGGAAATCCAAGGAGGAACAGATGGCTAAAGAGAAAGCTATCCATGGATTTAGGGGTTAGGCTGGAAGGGGTAGGGACTTAACAGAAGCGTGACTAGGAAAACGAATGACAAAATCCGTCTGGAGAAAAGGTGTATAGATGAACCTATCTCAATGACATTGTGTGGATTCCAGGGGAATTTGTGCTAAGCCGCAACCTCAGCAGAGCGAGGTCCTAATACTGAGGTGCGTAACATGACCTTGTCTAGTGATGTCCGCTTGGCTCTTCCCCCAGTCGGCCCAGCCCTTGACCAATAGCCATGTTCACTCAGTCATGATGATTGACCCCCATAATCAAGGGAATTAAAGCTTTCTACTACCTAATGAGGACAAGAAGTTTGTCTGGAACAAAACATATCTTTGGAGCGCCTCTGACCGTGATAAAATAAAACATACATGGCCTCGTCCGGGTGGGACTTCTGAAGGCAGAGGCCCTTTGGGGATAAGAGGTTAAGTCGTGTTGCTCGGTAAAAGCCACACCCAGCTGAGCTGGTCTCTGGAATGAGTACAAGTCGGGGAAACGCAAACACGAGTTGAACTCGTCTGACGGGTTACAGACATAAGGACTGCAGTACACGGTGATTTCTTACTGTAATATATACCGTATACACTCCAGCATAAGCCGAGTTTTTTCAGCACATTTTTTAAATTAAATATTTTTATCGGGGGCTCTTACATCTCTTACCACAATCCATACATCCATCCAGTGTGTCAAGTACATTTGCACATATGCTGCCATCATCATTTTCAAAGAATCCTCTTCCCACTTGAGCCCCGGATATCAGTTCCCCACTTCTTCCCCCTCCCCACCACCCACCCTCCCTCATGAACCCTTGATAAGTTATAGATTATGATTTTCGTATCTTACATCATCCTCAGTCACCCCTCACCCACTTTTCCATTGCTCGTCCTCTGATGAGGGAGTTACAGGTGGATTCTTGTGATAGATTCCCCTTTTCTCCCCCCACTCTCCCATAATCCTCCTGGTATCTCTACTCTCACTGTTCGCCCTGGGGCATTTATCTATCCTGAATTCCATGTGTTATGGGCTCTTATCTGTAGCGGTGTGCATGCTCTGGTCTAATATGATTTGTAAGGTAGAACTGAGATCATGATAGTGGGGGGAAGGAAGCACCAAAGAACTAGAGGAAAGTTGTGTGTTTCATCGGTGCTATACTGCACCCTGACTGGCTCATCTCTTCCCTGTGATCCCTCTGTGGGGGGATGTCCAATTGTCTACAGATGGGCTTTCGGTCTCCACTTCATGTCCCCACACCTTCCCCCCATTTACCTTGGGTATGATTTTGTTCTGGGTCTTAGATGCCTGGTACCTGATCCCATTGACACCTCATGACCACACAGGCTGGTGTCAGCATATTTCTATGCTGAAAAAGCCCCCCAGTTTTTTGTGGTAAAATTAGATGCCTCAACTTATACTCGAGTATATACGGTAAATATATCTATACATATACAACTATTAACCTTTTTTTCTTTTTTTCCCCACTTCTCCTATTCTCCTAGTATCTAACCTAAAAAGTGTCCATTATGGTATGGCGTGTATTAGTGTGTTTCAGTTCCAAAAAGCGTGACACACAGTGAAGGTGAAATAACATCCCCTAGAGATGGATTAAGTGACAGATACGTCGTCCTAGCTTTTTTTTTCAGGTGAGTCATTGTATGTCGTTTCAGGGATGGTTCCATCGTGAAACAGGACTATGGGGAGACAGAGGCATTGTGGGTGAGTGAGATTGTGCAGGAGAGATGTAGAGAGATTAAGGAAAGTTGATGGGTCTGTCTTGGATGGTCAAGAATAACATCCCCCCAAGATGGATTAAGTGACCAGTAGGACTTCATATCATTTTTTTAGGTGAATCATCATGTTTTATGTTGTTAACTTGTTAAACAACAAGTGAAACAAGAATTAAGGAGAGGGGCTGCAAATATCAGGAGCCCCGCTGACATAGTGAATTACACATTGGACCGTGAACCACAGGTCAGCAATTCAAACTCACCAGCTGCTCCACAGAGGAAAGGTTAAGCTTTCTGCTTCCAGAAATATTCACAGCCTCAGAATCACAAAGGGACAGTTCTACCCTGTCCTATAGGGTCACCATGAGTCAGGATCAACTCGATGGTGGTGAGTTTGGTTTAGTTTGAGAGGGTGAATTTCAAGCTGACAGGTAGCAGACTGTGTTGGCTTTAAATGTGTGAATTGTTTACGCTGGCATTCTGGTTCCTTTCAAGGGAACCTTGAACACACTGTAGAAGGCAACCTTCATTCCCTGAGGCCTTCCTGGTTAGAGGAAATGAGACATAGGTGCCACTGGACCAGCAGCTCTCAGTTCATCCTTGCTCTTCGCTCCACTGCACTGGCTCTTCTTCTTGACCATCCGCCATGCTAACCCCCACTACAAGACTACAGCCAAATGCAGACACATCCACTTTCCTTAAACTCTCCACATCTCTTTTCATAATCGCACTCACCCACAATGCCTGTCTCCCCACATTCCCTGCAAGCACCACTTGTCCACTCGCACTAGTGCTTCAGAAGGTCTGGCTTGTGACCTGCTTCTGGTTCTCCAATTCATCCTTTCAAACCTTCGCCTTCCAAGGTTTTCCCATCATTGTACAAGGCCGTATTCCTGTAATGAGTCTCTTATTCCTTAACACTATTCATGGTTCTTCTCCCACTATGGTACCCCAACTTACAGGGAATAGTACAGTTTAACACAGAAGAAAATGTGCTAACATTCTCAGTATAGACCATGAGGCATTAATATATCCAAAGGTTCTCACTTCTGTTCTCATCTTATTTTTACTCACTTGTTCATTTAGAAAGTATTTGCTGAAGGTTCATGTGGTTTTAAGAGACCAGCCTTAAGAAAGCAGTCGTGAAGTGAAGATCAACAAGGTTGTGAACTCTGACCACAGAGTGAATATTTCCAGGAGGAAGTTCCAGTTCAATGTAAAGAGCTTTCTGACCACTGGACATAGAAACAGCACAGCATCGTTGACTGGTGCCAACTGTGGAGGAGCTTGGCTGCTACCTGAAAGATCAGCCATTCAAGTGTGTCGAGGTTGTTCAAAAGAAAGGCCTAGCAGTCTACTTTTGAAAAACCAACCCTTGATCCACATGGGGCACCGTTCTCTGACACACCTGAGATGCCCATGCTTCGGAAGCCACTCAATGGTATGTTATCAGGAGGGACCAGTCCCTGGAGAGGGACGTTACGCTTGGCAAAGTAAAGGGTCAGTGGGGAAAGAAAGGGGGGATGACTCCCCGCCTCCCACCCCAACAAGATGAATTAACAAATGGCTGTACCAATGAGCTCAAGAAATGATTGTGAAGCTGGTGCAGGAGAGGGCACTGTTTCCTCCTGTCGTGCAGAGATTGGGTCCTTGGGGAGAGAGCAGACATGGCAGCACCTTCACATTGGCCGCAGACTCACTCATGGCCATCGAGTCAGCCGCCCGCTGTGGGTTTCCGAGAATCTAATGTGGATGGGAATAGAAGCCCAGTCTTTCTCCCAAGAAACCACTGACGGTTTCCAACTACCAACCATGCAGATCGCAGCCCAGCGAGTAACCACTACCTCACCAGAGCACCAGGCAGTTTTTACAGGGTATCTTACAATACTCCCCTAAGCCCGAGTTTGCAAATTTTATTTTCCCCACCCATTGTTCAAACAAAGGCACTTGGTTTCAGCCTCGTTGTGAGTTGTCGGAATCTCTCAGCAGAAGAGACTGAAATCTGCCAGTCTCCAAAGCCCTGTTTCCCTCTGTGCCCATTGCATCAAGTTTCAGCATTATTATAGGAGAATTAACAAGAAAGCCGCCGAGATCCACAGAAAGCACAGTTTGAAATTTCTCAGCTATAATCTTAAAGAAAGCATGTTTTCATTTTTTTCTTATACTACCTCTCTACTCTAAAGCCCACTGCCATAAATTCCGACACATAGCAGCCTATATAGGTCTGAGATTATACGTCTTCACAGAGCAGATCGCCTCAACTTCCTCCCACAGAGCAGCAGGCGATTTTGAACTGTCAACCTTTTGGTTAGCAGTTCAACACTTACCCAGCAGCACCACCAGGGCTCCTTAGGTTTCTTAGTAGCTATATGAAATTAGCAACATTACATCACTTACTGGCTGTTTTGTGTGTTCCAATCATTGTATTAAACTTTTCAAACATTCTCATTTGAGATTCACAATGACCTTACACACAGGGATTTCATTTAATGGGGTATATGTGGCTGTTAGGTGCCATCAAGTTGAATCTGTTATATAGTGACCCAATGCACAACAGAAGGAAGCAGTGCCAAGTTTGTGGATGAGGACAATGACAGACAGAGAAGCGAAGGCATTTTCCTGAGTCAATCAGCACGAGTAGGTGGTAAAGCTGGTGTGAGAGCTACAGGATTTCATGTCAACTTGATAAGTCTAGGGGTGGAGTCTAGTCTGTCAATCAGGTCACAGCCTGATGACACCTCCTTGTGGGCGTGGCCTTTTCATGGGGAGTCTGGGAATTTCCTCTCGCTTGATTCTGCCATCAGCAGAGGCAGGCCACTTTCTCTCTCTCACTCTCTCTGCTTCACTTTCCTGCTGTTGAGACACTCGGAGAGCCAGAGGAGCCATATGGAGACCCACACCAGCACTGAGATGCTTCCCCCCGTCACTGGATCCACAAGACTCCCCCTCCCTGCCCCCGCCAGCCTGTGATCTTCCTGCATTTGGCATAATTGCAAGTGGCTATGTGAGTCTGAAGAGGAATTTATGGACTAGGATTGGACAGATGGGCTAATATTGGACTTATGGACTTGATCTGGACTGGGCTGAGTTGTTTTCTCAACATACAATT
The DNA here is from genome assembly GCF_000313985.2 of Echinops telfairi. NCBI lineage: Eukaryota > Metazoa > Chordata > Mammalia > Afrosoricida > Tenrecidae > Echinops > Echinops telfairi. Next base: position 22,241,103 of record NW_022111372.1, read on the forward strand.
GCTCTTTGGTATAAATCTCGCTCTCTGATACACACGAGTGTCCTTGGGTTTGGTTCTCTCGACAACCTGGCCTAACAGAGCTGGAGTTCAAGTTCCATCCAAGAATGTAATGTGGGCATCTGTTCTCCATGCTCTGGGCATATTCTCATTTGGGCTGGGCTGGTGGATCTTACTGATCATGTTTTCACAAGATTACTGGTGCTTCGTCTAACCCACCCCAAGATTGTTTTGTTCTCTTTTTTCCCCTGGATGCCTCCCTAAAAGCACTTCGAGTTGCCAGTTTCTACTTATGCCCATTTACGAATTAGAAAGTCTTGCCCCATCAGGTCATTTTGATATGAGGCCCTGGTCGAGCGAGTGAAAAGAAATGCTTCGGAATACTTGAATTGAAACAAAGCCACACTGTCGCCGCGCATTGCAATTCCGGTGTAGCGAGGCATTCCTTCACCTTTGCTCAATCAAGCGCTCAAACCAGAGTACTGGGCTGCCAGCCCGACTCACATCCAGAGAGCATTCCGTTCTGCCTTGAAACTACACTGGGCTGCTGCCACAGATGACGTGTAAGACAACCAGGTATATAAATTGCCTTGTCTACAATCAAGGGAGAGATGATTGTATCCGTGTAATGTGGGCCTCCGGAGACCCACGGGCTTGTTGCTATTTGTACAAGTTAACAACACCAGTGGGAACACAGAAAAAAAATAAAATAAAATGGAAGGGAAGAAATTGGTTTTCATCTCATTACAGGGAAAGGCATAGTACCCAAGAGTCATACATACACAAAGAGACCTCAGAGTGGGAGAGAAGGAAGCCAGCATTTATGAAGGGTTTAATATGTGCCAGCAACTTTATATATCAAACCCAACCCCACAATATTGTTATTTGCATACTGTCAAGGAAAGAACTTCGGGGTAGAGAATTACCCATGTGTCCAAATCCCTCCAACTAAAAGCCCGAACTTCTTCCCTCCATATTGCATTGACTCTGTGTACAGGATGCAAATTTTGCTGAAAAACAAAAAAATATTCCCAGATCCCAAAATGTCTATGCTATTATTTGCCTTCTTATGCTTCAGAATAAAGTCAGAATCGCGAGAGGCACTGGAGCCATCTGCTGATTGCCTCTCTTCTGCATTTCAGCCCCACTTGATGTGCACCCCTGGTTTTAAGCTTTGACAAAATATATTCAGGTTTGAAATTTTTCATGAAAAAGAATAGGAAAAGAATTCTCCCCCTCTCTCTTTGCAAATACTAGAGAGCTTATAGCTGCCTGCAGATGATTCTGGCTGTCCAAAAATTCATCCTTCTTTGGGGAACAACCCTTTCACTCTCCTTTGAAGAATCAGCCTCACTCTGCCTGATGGCTTAGAAAGAACTGTCATTCCTAAGGTTCTCTGAGCTCTCCCCCTTCCTTCTATAGCTACTCCGTAGAGCAGTGGTTCTCAACTTTCCTAATGCCGCATTCTTCATGTTGTGGTGACCCCCAACCATAAAATTATTTTTGTTGCTACTTCATGACTGTAAAGTTCGGTATTGTTATGAATCGTAATGTAAATATCTGATATGCAGGATGTATTTTCATTGTTACAAATTGAACATAATTAAAGCATAGTGATTAATCACAAAAGCAATATGTAATTATATATTGTGAAATATTTATTTCTGATTACAAATAAATGAAATTTTATCTTGAAGCATAGGGTATCATAGGTAACAGTCTTAATATAACAACAGTAAAACTACATGGCTACATTTTGCGACAGTATGCATAAAAAGCCAACTTCAGTGTGAAGGTTGAGACAGCTACTTTCTCACCAGATCAGAAATTCTCGGGGCAGTCTTTGCAAAAGCACAATGAAGATCATCTTCCACAACAGGTCTACTTCTATATTTAGACTTGATAACCAACAAGCTAGAAAACCCTATTTCACAAAGATATGCTGTTGGAAATGGAAGAAGGAGCAACACAGTCTCAGACAGAACAGGATATGACTGCAAACACTTGATCCAGAATTTTGTAACTGGCATGGTAGAGAAATCCATTCTTGCTGCATTGCTGTTGATAAGTTCAATGAACTCCTCTTGTGCTGTCTCGGGAACATCTTCAGCTTTGACTGTGAACGGGCTTCTGGCAAGTGCAAATGGGGTGTTGGCAGATTTGGAAAGTACCATGAAATCTCGTCTGCAAGCATGTGCAAGTGTTGTTTTACAGAAATTATCATCATAATCCTTTTGTCTGGTTCAATATCATGTTCCTCAAGATATCAGATAAGGTAGGCAACGTGTAAATTTTATTTTCATCCAATTTTTCTTTTTTTTTTTTTTTTGCCAAAGCTGAAGTTTCATTGGGAATGATTGGATCTTTTCAGACAAATCTAGGCTTGCTGAATTTGGTCCTTGCAGTGATAAATTTAACTCATTCAAGATGGAAAAGATGTTAACCAAGTAAGCTATTTTCTGCAGTTCACTTTTATTGCTGAAAAGTGCTTCAAACTGCTGTCTTCCTTTCTGAGTAAAAACATTTTGAGTTCATCACAAAGCTCAAAAACCATTTTTGGAACCTTTTAAAACCTTTCCTCTGGACAACCATCTCACTTCAGTGTGAAATAGCAGAGCATTATTCGGCGCATCCAACTCATTGCACAGTTGCGAAACTGTCAACTGTTTAAAATGCTTACCTTTACAAAATTGACAGAACTTAGGACACTTTTCATTACTTCTTGTAACTCTTGTGCCAGCATCTTTGTTGCTAATATTTGCCAATGAATCATACAGTGAGTTCCAATGACTTTTGGTGACTCATTCAGTTCCATACATTGAAATCCAGATCGACATCCTAGCATAGCTGGAGCACTATTTGTGCAAACACCACAAACCTTTCCCCGAGAGATCTTATGCTCTTTCAGAAATGAACCAACTGTGTCAAATACAACACGTGCAGTAGTTGTCCTTTCAAGAGGTTTGCAAAAAAGAAACTCATCTTTAAAGTCGCCATCATTAATATACTTCACATAAACCAGTAACTGTGAAGTTTGCAATGTCTACTGATTCATCAAGCTGGATGCCAAATATTGGAAGTGGAGCAGATTTAATTTCCTGGATTACCTGATCAAGAATATCAGTAGACCTGTTATCTATTCTTCTGCGGACCATGTCGTTAAATAAGGAAATTACACTCAATTTCATAACAAATTTGTCTCCGATCATAACTCGAACAATGTCTTTGGCCACTGGCAACAGTAAATCCTCAGCAATGGTGTGAGGTTTCACAGCTCTGGCAATTCTGAGTGCCACCAAATATGAAGCTTCAACAGCTGCTACATTTTGTCAAGTCTGGCTTTCTTGAGTCCATCAGCTTTGCTTCTAAAATAGTTGGTATCCTTGCCAGCAAAGCTAAGGTGTTTGCTATCAAAATGGCATTTTAGTTTGTTCAGCTTCATAGATTCGGCTGATAGAACTTCACAACAAAAAACACATTGCAGTTTCTCAATTCCTGCTGTAATTATTGTGGTAAAACCATACTATAAAATATCCTCACTATATTTTCTTTTCTTAACATTCTTCTCTACACAATTGTCATGGGATGGTTTGCTAATGAAAATAATATATAACAATAGCTTTAATAATACAAAAGATGATATATGGCATAATGCAGTCAATACAGTTCTTAATATTTCCTGTGATTTACCATTCTCTGTTACTTTTTTTACATACCTGTTACTGTCACAAGGGGGCAGTATTCACATCAACCACAGCTGAATATAAAAAGACCGGTCAGCAAAAAAAAAAAAAGACTGGTCAGCATCCAGATTAAGTTCCCATGGTACAGGTTTTTTTGCAGTATTTGATGATTTTACAGTACATGATCTTACAAGTACCCAATAATTATAATTCATGAAGTTTTTACCTCCAATACTGCTGCTTTCAACACAGCAGCTGCTTTTCACAGAGTAGCTGCTTTCAACACAGCAGCTGCTTTCTACACAGTAGCTTCTCTCTACACAGTAGCTGCTCTCTACACATGTGTGACTGGTCCACATAAGTACATTATGGCATCAACCCTGTCATGTACACCTGTATTTGTACAGGGTGTATGTGATGGGGTTGATGCGATGATGTCATCACACCTGGTACTCATATGTGGGTGTATCTGCATGTGGTGGATCCGCCTAGAGATGGATAAAGGAACAGTGTCTCAGTTCCTAAGCCAATTGGAAATATGTGTTTTCCTATGGTCTTAGGCAACCACTGTGAAAAGGTTGTTCAACCCCCAAAGGGGTTGCAACCCACAGATTGAGAACCACTGCCATAGAGTTCCCTAACAAAGTGGGTGGGGGACCACAGACATGTATGATTCCACAGTGTTGGAGGTTAGGTGTCTGAAATCAGTGTGTTGTCCTTGTTCATTTCTTCTGAGGTTTTCAGAGAGAATCTGTCCCCCTGCTTCTCTCCCAGGTAGGTTCTGGTAGTTCCAGGCATCCAATGGCTTATATCTGAGTCACATTATATGGATGAGATATGGCCAACCCTACTGCAGTATGGCCTCATATTAACTGATCACATCTTCAAAGATTATTTCCCCCAAAAAATCACCTTTCACAGATATGAAGGTTAAGGCTCAAACATGCATTTTTGGAAAGACGCATTTCTACCCATAACACCTTCTAAGGCAGCCTTTGGCCTTATTAGCTCGCGTCAGTTTCTGCTGCCAACAAAACAAGAGAAACTGAACTGATCAGCCATCCAAGCCTCAACAGCATGCGCAAAGCCCCACTCACACATTCTCCTGCCACTGCTCTTGGCAAAATTGTGACATTGTGTTTCAGAGGTCCCTTTTCCTGGGGTACCTGTGATTCCTTCCGCATGTGCTTGCTTGCTACAGGATGTGCACCTCTGTTCCCAATTTTCCATTAGCGACGACCACATCTAAGATAGCAATGACTGCTAGAGTGACAACTGAGTCAAGTCCAAATCATAGAGGTGCGACACCGGGTGTGACCAGATCTCACAGGCTGGTTTTTCAGAGGGCGGGGCTTTAGTCACACCTTTTGCAAGTCTGTGACTCCTGATACAACCCACCTAATCGATCCTCATTAACATAGAGAAGGGAGGACTTACCATTAAAGCCAACAGCTCACTACTATTGCCTCGATTTCAACTCCTAGCCACACTGTAGGACACATATCCTAAAACGGAGGGTAGTTAGGTTAGATCGCAAAATGCAGGGCAGCTGCATAAAGGACTGAGACTCAGGACCTGGCCAAGCTTACACCTATTTGGGGGAGATCCAATTCAATCTATGACTGGTTCCCGCACATGCCACTTAACATAGCTACCGCAGATTTTTCTATGTCCTCCGAGCAGTGTCCTACAGAACCTTCTGCCGCAATAGAGTGCTTTCATCATTTACGGTATCTCACACTGAGAGAAATGCTCTGCATCCATGCCTATAACCTTCTGTTGAATACTCTACCTAAGGACCTGAGTGTTCCAGCTCTGTCGTGCCATCTACTTCCGTACGGTGCATAGACCGGTTTACTGGGGTTTCTTTCAAAATATTAAAAAGAAAGTCTATTAAATCAACAAGCAAAAGATATTCTTTGCCCTTTCATGGCTACTAGGAGCAGACTCAACTGAAGATCCCTGAGACTGGAAAAAATAAAAATCAATCAAAGCCCCTGGGCTTGGCAGGCCCTTGCGCTCTCTTGTGTGTTGGTTCTCATGTTGGCCCCTCGTGGGCAGTCAGAGCACACCGTCCTCACCAGCCTGATGGGTCCTTATGTGCTCTGTCAGAGAGACTTGTTAGCCAGGGACAAAAAAGAAATTGTCAATTATTATCTGTCTCATTGACGCTGCAGGGGAATAAAGGACCAGGGACAGCTGTGTGTCCTCAGGGGCTTCCAATTAAAAGGGATTAAGGCTGTAACCATGTCTTTTTTGGGGGGGTGGGGGAGTAACCATGTCGTAAGCTCCCCAGCATTCTCAGCAAAATCACTTTGGCTCCATCTAAAAAGGAGAGCCACGGCACTAGTCTATAAATACCAGTCACATTTTGAGAAAGACTCCAATCAGACAACTAAAATTGCAGTTGCAGAATCAGTTCCCTGTGCAGCAAACCGCAGAGATCTTGCGGGGCCCGCTCCAGATCGCCACAGTGACGTTAATCTCACAATAAAGTGAGTCCCACAAAATACTTTGTTGTAGGTCATGTTGCACTATGCTATTCGTCAATTCAGCAGGCAAGAGGTGGAGGAGGAAGTTTGAAAGACTGAGAATGACCAAACTGTGCCACGGAGACTTGAAGTGAGCCCAGGCTGGTGGGGAAATGGCGCCTGCAGACCTGCTTGACCCAGGGTGGCAGCAAAGCTTCTAGAAGCACAATGCTCACGCCCTCAACTCGATGCCGACTCAAAACAGCCTCATAGGACAGGGCAGGACTGCCCTTGTGGGCTTCCGAGGCTGTAACTTTACAGGAGGAGAAAGCCCCATCTTTCCCCCGCGGAGTGCAATACAGCAAAGTGCACTAAGACAAGGTGTGCCTGAAGTTCAGGGCTTGGCCCGGGACACCACAGAAGCCCACTGCTCTCCGGTGCTCCCAGGGTCCTCCTGGAAAACTCTTCGGAGTCCTCCCTTCTGCTCAGATAAATCCCCTTCTTTGTCTTTTGGGGCACAACTCATTCCATTCCTCCCTGGGAGGTTTGGAAGTCCATCCGTTTCCGAGAGCCATCCCTCCCCTGAGATCTGCCTTTCTGCTGAAATTCCAAGTCTGCAGATGCCCTTAGCCCTGGCCACGGCCATGCTGACCTCTTGGGGGAGCCCAAGTCTCCACACCTCTCCTCTCAGCGCACTGCATTGAGTCCATTCTGACCCTTAGGGACCCTATAAGACAGGTAGAACTGTCCCTTTGGGGGTTCCAGGACTGTAACTCTTTTGTGTGTGTGTGTGTGTGTGTTTTATTTTATTAATCATTTTATTGGGGGCTCATACAATTCTTATCACAATCCATACATACATACATTGTGTCAAGCACATTTGTACATTTGCTGCCATCATCATTCTCAAAACATTTTCTTTTTACGTGAGCCCTTGGTATCAGCTCTTTATGTTTCCCCTCCCTCCTCCATCCCTCCCTCATGAACCCTTGATAATTTATAAATTGCCTCATCTTTCTTCCACAAAGCAGCTGGTAGTTTCAAACTGGTGACCTTGATGTTAGCTGCCCAACACACAACCCCTACACCACCAGGGCTCCCCCTCCTCCCCGGTTAAGGCTCAAAGCAAATCACCAGTTACCATAGAATCAACTGAACTGCTAACGACCTCAGGTGTGTCGGAGTAGAAGGGGGTTCAATGGTTTATTCACCGGGTGGCTTCACAGGAGAAAACTGCCAGCCTCTTTCGTGAGGCACTTCCGGATAGACTCACACCTCCAACCTTTCTGTTAGCTGCTGAGCATGCTAACCCTTTGTATCGCCGGGAATTCGGTAAGGTCCTGGGATATCGTAAAGCACAAGAGTACAACAAGGGCTGTCGTGGGTGGTTCACTGGTAGGATTCCTGCCTTTTCATGGGGGAGACTTAGGTTCAAATCCCAGCCAGTGCTCTTCATGCATAACCAGCACCCCGCTCTCCGTGAGGAGGGCTGTTGCTGTGATACTGAACAGATTTCAGCACACCTTCCAGAGCAAAACAGACTCGGAAGAAAGGATTGGCCATCTGCTTTCAGTGCCAGCCCCTGAAAACCCTGTGGATTACAGACAGTTATGATCAAAGGCTAAGCAGGGCTTCATTCCATCGTGCACAGGGCTGTCTCCATAGCAGCTAGCAGCAATAACAAGTCCCAACTGGACCATGAAGCTGGCAGGGCAGTTTTTAGGGAGAAGAGTAAGTATACCTAAATCAGGACTGCCATGAGATCAGCTTGCACACAGTGATCTACACACACACACATGCACGTGCATACACACGCATGCAGATACCTGTACACACAGTAACGGCCCAACCACCACTAACAGCTCTCGCTTCTGGAAGCTTTTATTTATCTATTTCCTTCTCTGATTCTGGAGATAGATGGGACTTTCAACTCCCATAAAGAGTGACAGCCTCAGAAACCCCCAGGGGCAGTTCTTGTAGGGTAGCGATGAGTCAGCTGGAAAGCCAGTCCCTGCCCTTGTCCTGCAAAGAGGCTGGCAGGGGGTGGGAGGAGGTGTTCCAACTGTTGACCTTGCAGATTGATCACAGCCCACCACGCACCGGGGGTTCATTATGATTAGGTAATTGAAAACAGAGAAGACATCTGGATTTGCAGCACATTTGTCTCACTCCAACACGGACATACAGACACACAGAAACACGGCCCTTGTCTCTTGAGCTTCAGAATTCCTTTTAATTTTTAAAAAGTATTCAGACTTTTGTTTTTTGTTTTTTGCCTAACCAATTAAACTTGCTTTTGAGCGTGACTATCCCAGTGACCAGCCATGGCTGGGCACTGCCCCCTCAGAACACAGTCAGAACACGAAAAAGGAATGAGAGCTGAAACCTGGTGGACTCTAAGGATATTTTTTTTTCCTTTTCTTCCAACGATTCATTGGTGATCAGTTAAAGGGGGGGGGGGGGAAGAACAATAAAGAATTAATTTCCTTTTTACTTGCCTGACAAAATAATTTCTTCTTGGAAACCTTCCTGTAGAAAATGACTGTTTAAAGTCTCCAGTGTCAAACATCTAAACAGTCACCAGGCTTGGCGTTTTGCTGAAGGACGTGCAGCTGCTCTGGAAGTGGGTGGCTGTGGAAAGGAGCAGGGACTGTGGGCGACTGGTCTGCCGCTTATCTAGGGATGCGGGAAAGTCCGTGTTCATCCGGAACAGCTGTGAGGGGAAGGAGAAATCCCTTAGCCCCTTGGTCTGTGTACTGGGGGAGTATGTGATGAGGGCAAATAGTATTGAGCATACTATTAAAAAAATACTCCTGGGAGTAGAAAGCCCCGTCTTTCCACCAAGGAGCTGCTGGTAGTTTTAAACTGCTGATCTGAAGGTTCATAATCAAACACATAACCCTTATGCCCCCAGGGCTCCTCTTGAGCAGGCAGGAGGTGGAAAATGGCCCAAGCAGATCCATGCTGCTTTCTTTCCCAAGTCCGGAGCCAGCTGATTGAAATAATGGGGAACAGGGATTTGCAAGGGGAGCGAGGAGGCCCAGGGAGGAAGAAAGAATAAGAAGAACCAGTTTTGGGTCAAATAAATGTTCTCGCGTTTGCAAAAAAACAAACTGCACAGCCACCGATTTGATTCCGACTCTCAGCGACCCTATAGGGCAAAAGAGAACTATCCCTGAGGGATTCTGAGACCCCCAACCCCGTCTTTCTGTGGCTGAGCTGCTGGTGGTCCCTGAGCTTGGACATGAACCCAGGGCTGCTTGCAAATGTGATGCGGCCGCGTGAGCCATTCCTGGTGAAGGAGCGACCTCGTGTGGTCAGAGGCAGGAAATGCAAGGACCGTCTCTGCGATTTAAACTTCAGGTGATGGTGCATAGCGAATTGTGAAAATCATTGCACGCAAAAGTTTAATGACAAGGCCATTTTGCACTCGAAAACTCGATTCAAAGTCGGTTTTCTTCTGGGTTATGAGAGCTGGCAAAATCCAGAGACAACCTCGTGGTCCTCCTCCGAGTACATTTACTCTCGCTGCCCTTTGCTGCCGCCCCGAAATTAACTAACTGCAGATTAAAGTGTGGGGAATCAAGGTTTCCAAAAACATAACTTCGGGTCAGAGACCACTGCTATGACTCCAAAGTGTCAGCAGACGTAGCTGAGGCCAACAGGACTTCATTTGGACCCAGGTACATCGGGATTTATATCGAGATCTTGGTGACTTGGGATGAGACTTCCCATCTATACAATGAATGCCGTCACACACACACACACACACACACACACACACACACACACACACACACACACACACACACACACCCGGGGCTTGTGTGAGATTTGGAAAGAGCTCGTGCAGCAGGAGGCCTGTCGGGAAAGCTCCCTGTCCAGGGTGGACCGCTAAATTACCTAAACCGAGGGGCCGACCTCTGGGGGCTGTTTCTTCGGTTGTAAAGCTTACAACAATTGACACTGGTGATTTTTTTTTTCATTATTATTAATCATTTTATCAGAGGGCTTTTATCACAATCCATCATTCAATTGTATTAAGCACACTTGTACATATGTTGCCCTCAACATTTCCAAAACATCATCTTTCTACTTGAGGCCTGGTATCAGCTCCTCTTTTTCTCCCTCCTTCCCCCACACTCCCACCCTACTGGATCCTTGATCAATTATATATTATTGTTGTTATTTCGTGCCTTACACTGTCCGTTGTCTCCCTTTGCCCACATTTCTGTTATTCAACCCCTTTGGGGTGGGAGGGGCTATATATCTAACCTTGTGATGGGTTCCCCCTTTCTCCTCCTTCCTCTGCTCCACTCACCTACCATCCCCCGAGCCTCATGATATCGCCACTCCCACTACTGGTCCAGAGGGTTTTGTTGGTCCTGAATTCCATATGTTGAGAACTCCTATCTGTACCAATGTGTGTGCCCCTGTCTAGCCAGATTTGTAAGGTAGAACTGGGTCATGGGAGTGGGAAGGGGGAAGGTGGGGCGGGAAGCATTCGGGAACTAGAGGAATGATGTGTGTTTTGTCGGTGCTATATTGCACCCTGGTTGAATCGTTCCCTTCCTTGTACCCCTTCTGTATCAGGGGGTGGGGGCCGCGGGGGGCGTGGGGGGGGGAGCCAATTGTCAACAGATGGGCTTTGGGTCTCCACTCTAACCCGCCTCATTCACATCTGTGGTAGTTACCTAATCTGGTCAAGTTGAGGATTAAGCGTGTAGGGGTGGAGTCTAGCCTGTCAATCCGGAGACAGCCAATGAGAACCTCTTTGTGGGCATGGCCTTCTCCTGAGAGTTCTGGGAAATCCTGCTTTTCCTCCTTGGAGGGGTAGACACCTCTCTGTATGCTGACTCCCCAGGAGACATTACAGCTGACAAGACACATGGAACTGCACTAGTGCCCTGAGCTGGAGAAGCCACCTGGACCTACCCTGATGCAGCCAGAACCCTGAAGCCAGAGAAGCCACGCAGAGACCCCTGCTTACAACACCACTGGATCCAATGACTTTCTACCCACTGGCCTGTGATCGTCCTGCATTCAGCATCATTACATGTGTTTTGTGAGTCTGAAGAGGAATTTATAGATTGGCATCGGACATATGGGCTAATATCGGACTTATGGGCTTGGACTGGACTGGGTTGGGATGCTTTCTCAATGTACAATTACCCTTTATGTAAGACTCTCTGTTATACACATATGAGTTTCTATGGATTTGTTTCTCTAGTCAACCCAGACTGACACAACATCAATATAATTGTTTGGGATCTTTTGAAACCTAACCCCATTGACCCCTCATGATCACACAGGCTGGTATATTTCTTCCATGTGGGCTTCTTTGCTTCCCTGTTAGATGGCCACTTGTTTAATTTCAAGCCTTTAAGACCCCAGATGCTATATATTTTGATAGCCAGGCACCATCTGCTTTCTTCACCACATTTGCTTATGCACCCATTTGTCTTCAGCAATATTGTCAGGAAGGTGAGTATCAGAGAGTGCCGGGATATTAGAAGAAAGTGTTCTTGTGTTAAGGGAGGCCTTGAGAAGAGGCCTAACGCCCATCTGCTATCTGAATACTTAACATATAAATATATGGACACTGGCCTTTATACCTTTCATTATAAATTAATATATATACCTACACCTCTATAAATAACCTTACCTCCAACTTCTTTCCTCTATTTCCTTTCACCTTCCTCTGTCCCACTATCATGCTCACCCTCCCTCCATTTAACTCTCAGTAATTCCTCTTGGATACGTTGCTCTTGATCAAACTCCACCAGGCATTCTAGCCCCTCCTTGCCATCCATTTTAGATCTCTTGTTGTTCCCTTATTCCTCACTTTGTTGGCTTCCCACTCCCTGCCCCCTCCTCTCCCATGTGCCCCCCGGGACCACCGGTCCTGTTGTTTTCTTCTCAGGATTGTTCATCCTGCCTATCTTATATAGATAGACATCGGGCAAAAGTTAAAAAAAAAAAACCCACGATAGTTCCAGGTCTGTCTGCTGACCCTTATGAGTGTTTTCCAATCGGGTCTGATGAGGTGCCAAGCCCTGTCCCTGAGTCAGAAGTCTATTGTCAGGATTCCTCGGGCACGTGGCTGCTCTGCCCCCCTTGCTGCCCTGCTGCACTCCCTTCATGCTCCACCCCACTGTGCCTGGGGCAGACCGGGCACACTCTCTGCAGTGTCTCCAGTGCTGTCCCCTGAAGCACAATGGGTCAGTTAGGGAATGTCGTGCTTGTGGTGGGGCCTGCCGTATGGTCCTCTCTGTGAATTGGTGGCTCTAAGCAGAGGTGTTGTCCCATGGGCTTGGTGGGCCACGATGAGGTTCTCTCTCTCTCTCTCCCTCCCTCTTAGTTCACACCCATGTGGTCTGGACAGACCCACCTCTCTCCCCGGCTATATCCTCAGTGCTGTCCTCTGTATGACATTCTTCTGGGGAGGGGTCAATCGTCCTCTCTGTTAGTTCACTGCTTCAGGCCCGTATGTTGCCCTCAAGGCTTGGCGCTCCAGGATGGGGTCTGGTCCCCCTCTCTCTTTCCTGTGGAGACATAAACAATATCCTCCCTGCGACACTGATCATTTTTGTAACAACTAAACTGAAAACAATCTTCAAAGCAGGGTTGAAATCTGGTTCGAACCAGTTCAGCCCCCCTACTGAGCATTTACCTTTCCACTCCAAGTGTGCACAACCAGAACCTACATGTTCACAAGATCGCCATTTTGTGGATCGCCTGGGGTCTTGTGAACCTGCGGTTCTGATTCATGGTCTAGGATCTGGAGTGGAAATGCAAAGGCTCTGCAGGGAGTTGAACTGGAATGAACTAGTTCTGCTTAAAAGACACCCAGTGTGAACTATTTTAGACATGTGGGCAGTTTTCTGGAGTAGCCAGTGGCTGTATATGTGGAAGGAGCCCTGGTGTTGCCCTGCTAACCTCAAGGTCAGGAGTTGGAAACCACCAGCCGTTAGGAGGGAGAAAGAGGGGGCTCTCTGCTCCTGCAAAGCATGACGGTCTCAGGAACCCACAGGGGCCGGTCCGCCCTGCCCTGTCGGGCCACAGTGGTCAGAATGCACTTGACGGCAGTGAGCTTGGTTTGGTTTGAGTTTGGTATTCTGTGGGAGGAATGGGGAGGAACGCCGGTGGCATAGTGGATTGAGCTCGGACTGCGAAACACAAGGTCAGCGGTTTGAAACCACCAGCCCATCCATAGGCCGAAGCTGAGACTATTTATTACAAAGATTTACAGCTAGTCAGAGCAAGATGGTGACACACGGGAGGGGCTCCGCCAAGACCAGCACAGAGGGGCCCCGGAGAGGCCTGTCCTACACTTCCAGACTGCAGGGTTCTCTGCATGAGAGGGAGCATGGCTCCCACACCAGAAGGACTGGACATGGAAGCCCGCCTGAATGAACTGGCCCTACCTCAAAACGACCTGTACCTTTGGACTTAGGACTGAAATTCCCTGATGGGAGTGGAATCAAAAGATGCCCCCACCCAAGACTGTGGAAATGGCAGCCTCGGACCTTGGGTGGGGCCCCTGGCTTAGTGGATGGCCAATGAAAGGAGACCCAGAACCACTGCATATATTTAGTACCTTGTGGCAGTTACATAATCTGCTGTCAACTTGAGCGAATGGAGTGGAGTCTAGCCTGTCAATCAGGTCATAGCCTCTGAGTGAGCATGGTCTTCTCCTGAGGATTCTGGGAACTCCTGTTGTCCCCCCTGGAGGTGGGACACACACTTCTCTACTTCCCATTCTGTGGACAAGTCACATGAAGCTATGCTGATGGCAGCCAGAGTCCTGGAGCTGGAGGAGCCACATCAGCCTTACCAGCGCTGAGATGCTTCCACAAGACTTTTCGCCCGATGGCCTCTGATCTTCCTGCTTTTGGCATCATTACTGTGTGAGTCTGAAGAAGAATTTATGGACTAGTATCAGACTTGTGGGCTCATAACAAACTTATGGACTTGATCCGGACTAGGCTGGGATGTTTTCCTAAGAGACAATTGCTTGTGGGTATAGAACTCTCTTACACACATATGAGGGTGTCTGGATTTGCCTCTTTGGTCAACCCAGCCTAACACAGCCCGCAAGGCTCCCCTGCATGAATATAACAGGTTTTAATCTGACAGCCTAGGGTCTGCCTTTGAAAGAAGAAATGGTACAGGGAGTTTTCCCATAGCTCCACCTCCCATGCTCAGTGTAAACAGAGCTCAATCAATTAAGAAATCAAACTACAAAGCAACAACTCTTGGATGTCAGGTCGAAGTTGGATTATACTCCATACACTCCTCAGTAACAGTACCGGAAGCGCTATACTGTTGGATAAAGTATTGATGTTATCGATGCAATGGCCTTGTACCCCAGGGGGGTGATCGACAATGCTTTTCCTTTTTGTTTCTTTTGCTTTGGGGTTTGAGGGGCAGATTTTTGGTGTGTTGCTTTGTTGTTGTTGTTGTTGTTGTTGTTTTGTTTGCTGAGGTTTTTGTTGTTTTGTTCTTGTTTTGTTGGTGATGGTGGTAGTGATTTTGGTTTTTTGTCATAAATGACCACCAAAGCAAACCAGTCGTTCAAAACCCATGGACAAGCAGATTCTGGACTCCCACTTAATTCTAGCCCCAATCCAAGAACAGTTAGTTCTTAGAGAATGGCCCCGCTCCATACTGGTCTTCATGAAGAGATCACTGAAGATGAGGGTGCACCAGCAAAATGTGTTGAAGAGAGCAGGTGGTGCCTGGCTATCCACTGGAATAGTGTCTGGCGTCTTAAAGGCTCTTATTCAAGCAAGCAGCCGTCTAAGTGAGGCATCAACTAAATCCGCATCGAAGAAGCCCACCAGCCAGTGTGATCCAAAGATGATGGTAACTAAAGCTAAATACGATGAAAGGGAAGGTGTCAGAGCTTACTCTGTGTGAACACCCAATTTGTAGAAAGCTCTGGAGGACAGTGGGAGCCCAAAATCCATCTGCAGGCTCTCTAGTGGGATGAAGCCTCCGTCCCACAGCAAGGGACTCCACAGCCTTACTATCAGACAGAGATTGCCGTCACTTTGTCTATGGTCACTCGGACCATGCTATAATGTGATACTTGGTCAGTTGACCTCCCTCTTGCCCCAACCTGAATTTGCTCTAGGCCTAAGTATTTCTCACTTGTTCCGTGACAGAAATTCCTTCTCTGACTTTTTAAGTATTGTTGGTGTTCTTTTTCTTTCTTACTCTTTGTTTATTTTTACCTTTATATTATTATTTTCTTCTTTGGGTTCCATTTTATTTTTGGTTTTTATTGCTTCTGTTAGGTCCCCCAGTTTAGGAAGCACAGAAGGAGTGGGTGCATAGAGACAATCACTGATAATAATGGTTTGTGGTGGACGGAGGGGG
>NW_022111372.1:22256737-22292995 GCF_000313985.2 Echinops telfairi
GGGAGGAGCACTAGAACTGATTGTGATAATTTATATGCGACTCTTTAAAAAGCGATTTAACTATGGGAGTGTATAATATGTGAATATTATATCAAGAAAACTCCTAAAAGATAGAAAGAAACCAAACTTGGCCAATGGTTACCATGGGTGAAGGAGGAAGAGTTTTTGCTTGGGGGACATTGAGTTTATGTGAATGGTGGTGGAAAAATTGGAAAAGGATCTCAATAATGGTCCTACAACACCAAGAGTATAATCAATGTCACGGAGTAGCAACACCATGCGGAAGTTGTTGAGTTGGAAAATGTTTTGTATATATTTTGCCACAATGGAAAAGAATAATTACACAAATAACAATGATGAAGAAGAAAATGTTCTAAAATTGATTGTGGTGATGATTATACAACTCTTCTTGATCTGGCTGAACTACTGAATTGTATGATACATGGATGAAGTGCCTGTAAAATTGTGTGTGTGTGTGTATGTGTGTTTACAGTCTTGGAATACCAGAGGGGCAGTCCCACTCTGGGTAACAGGGTCACTCTGAGTATAGGAAGGGACTCCTTGGGGTGAGACTAAAGACAAGCACATCGTGAGCACTAGTACCTTATGGTTCAGGAGAGGTCCTTGGGCCTAGATAGGGCCTGACAGGGAATTTCATCACAAGCAGAGGATCCCTCCGCTGCGACCCGAAAGGCCTTTCGCCCCCTCGCTGCTCCCCCTGCCTTTTGCATAAGCAACCTGCACGTTGCAATCCGCCTTCATGAAAAACAAAGGCGAGTCCCACTCTTACTTTGTGAAATGGTCGTGATGTTGTTCGGTAGCCCTGAGTCCCTTCTGACCCGTAGCAACCCCGTGCTCAATAGAACAAAACGCTGCCTGTCCTGCACCGGTCTCGCGCTTGTTCCCATGCTGGATAGGGCCCAGGGGGGTCGCAAACTTTGGAGACAGAAGAGCCAATTCCGTCCCTCACTCAATTTAAAGATTATTCGAGAGCCATGACTATGTGTTAACAGACTGAAGGAATCATCATCAGCTGAATAATATCCTTTAAATGTTTCCAACTTTACTTCGGGGCCACATCCCTGCTGTGGCCCAGGGATGCGGCCTCTATGCCACCCGTCTCCTCGCGGCTCCTCGTTTGTGCTGCCCTCCACTTTACCACGCAGGCTGGCCCTCTCCGGGGACTGGTCTCTCCTGACCACATGCCCCAAGTGCGTGAGACAAAGTCTGGCCACCCTGGCCTCTAAGGAGCCTTCTGGCTGTACTTCCCTCAAGACGGTCCGTTTGTTCTTTTAGCAGCCCACCACTCATCTGTCAGTCTGTCCTTTGCCCTGGCTTGTGAGTTGCTGTGATGCTGAAAGCCATGGCACTGGTTTTCATGGCACTGGTTTTTCAAGAGCCAGCAGCTTCACCCAAAGTCAACAGGAGCTTTTTATTTCTTCCTTTCTTTTTAAAATACGTTTATTGCGGGGTTCTTACATCTCCATCACACTCCATACATCACCCATTGTGTCAAGCACATTTGACCCTATGTTGCCATCATCATTCTTAATGTCAAAGCATTTCCTTTCTACCTGAGCCCTTGGTATCAGCTCCTCATTTTCCCCTCCTCCCTCCCCGGACAGGAGCTTTTTCAGCAGAGCTTCCAGACTCAGAACAGCGAAGGAAAGACTTGGCTCCCCTCTTGGGATGAAGGAGCCGCTGAAAACCGTGTCCATTGGCTTGACCATTATAGCACCCTGCTAAAAGCGAAGGCTACAAAGTGACCCCAGTTGTGTGGTTGGCACCCAAACTGACACAACCAAAGAAGTGTGGAGCCACAGAGTGGTCTCCTAGGAAGGGAATGATCATTCATAAAAGGGGGTCTTATTCTCTTCCTCTGTCGCACTTGCTGTCTTAAAGGTCTAACTCACTCACGTGTGTCCACGAATTAAACATACACTGATGCGCACACACGGATATCCTCAGCTCAGTTTAGGCAGGCCTCCGTTTTTGGTGAAAAAGTCACATAATAACGTACCAACTCCCCTTCGTGCATCGGCCCTGCTTGTGAGGCCCTGCTGCGCCCTAAGCCCTGCTGCCCACGCTCCGCGCTGGCCTCGCCAGCTCACACTTCCCCCAAAGCCACCACTGCTGTAAATCAGAGTTTGAAAACCTGAGAAATGTGCTACACGCCGTGTGGTGGTCCCAAAAAGAAGCCCCCACAATCATCCAGGGGTTCATGGGCCAGATTTCACAAGTGGGGGGGGGGGTTACCAAAGAGCGACCTGTCTAAATGCATGGAGGGTGCTAGAAGCCCTGATGGACAGTGCCCACCACAGCGGTGCCTGCAGTCTGGAGACCAGGGGAAGCTCGAGCAATGGGAAGGAGAGAGGTAAACGGATTCCCGTTGCATTTTAGAGGGAGATGACACAGCAGCGGGTGATGGGTTGGGTGCAGATGAGAAAGAGACCTGAGCCAGCCAGCAAGCAGCGAGGCAACGGTGCCATTTCCCAAGCGGAAGCCCACGGAGGAAGGGAAAGTTTCCAGATTCACAGGCCCGGTGTGAGTGTTGCCCCTTAGTGACCTGGTAGCCTGTGTGCTGCATCCCGGAGGTGGGGAAATCCCTTGTCATTTAGTTAATTCTGACTGTTACAGAGTCAAACGTCTCCCTTGGGTTTTCTGGGCTGTGATCCTTAGAGACGTCCATCTCCCGGCCTTTCCATCATGGTACAGTCGACAGGGTTCAAACCACAAACCTTTAGGTTAGTCTTCAAGCGCAAACGTGGGTGCTACCCTGGGGCCTGGTGTATTCAGCGACTGCTTCTCACGCTGCCGCCCCACCACCTGCCTCCTGGCTCCAGCCCTTGGCTCGGGCTGTGACCCTGGGGCCTTGAGAGGCCTCTTCCTCCCCGCCCCGCAGTCACCCCAGGTGTGTGAGTCTGCACCAGCCACATCCTGCCCTGCGCCTCGGGTCCTCTTCTGTCAAAGGGAAACGGGTGGCCCTCCATCCACTCGGACTCCCGGAGCCCCCACGTTAGAGCAAGCGGCTGGTTTTTCAGAAGGTCATGGCCGGGCCTTTTCAACCAAGGCGTCTCTGAATGGACGTGCACGAGAAACCCCTCGGTGAGCAGGCGGGTGTGTTGGCCGTTGGCACCACCCAAGGATCCCTCTGTACAACTTGTGTCAATTCTTACTCCCAGCGGCCTTCTACGACAGGGGAGAACGGCTCCACGGGGTTTCCCAGGCCGTAACCCATGCAGGTACAGACTGCCTCACCTTTCTCCCACAGAGCGGCTAGAGTTCAAACCGCCAACTTCCAGTGGCAGCAAAGGGCTTAGCTCGGAAAGAAAGCGTCCTCCCTGCGCACCCTTCCCTGGTGGAGGCATTTCGCTTGTCCATCACAAGGGAGCAGCAGAGAGGCGTACCCAGAAGCACCTGCCAAGGGAAGCTGCCCTCTGCCAGCCCGGTACCTAAAGATGCTGAGACTGGGATGGAAATACCGCCTCCTCCTCGCTCGGAAAAATCGTCCGGTAAACAGCACCTGCAGCCAGCTCTGTTTCACTGGGCTGCTCTAACCGGGGCGCGTTTAGGGAGCTCAGCCTATTCAGAGCAAAGCGAGGGCCCTCCACGTTCCCAGAAGCTAAACGATGAACGTGGGACGAGTCCCTGCTGAGCGCTCACTCCCTCAGCCCGCCCAGCAAGCTCAACGTCTAATTGCTAAATTAGGGTCAACTCCAGCCCAGGTGAACCCTGCCCAAGAACACCCTGGGACGATGCCGCTGCTGTCCAGCAGGGGGAAGCGGGGTGCACTGGCGCTTCTGCTACATTGGGGTTTATTTAACTCCCGTCTTGTTCTCTTATCGGCCTCATTATTACTGGGATAAACCCACACCAGGAAAAAAAAAAAAAAAAAAGCGCTGGGAACATTTAGAGACTAGAACATGCAGTTTGTTCTCCTAAAAAGAAACGCAACAGCGTCTTGAGCTGGTAATTTTAGCATCCAGGTGCTGTTATTTCAGCCACTACAGGTTTTTTGTGGGGGGTTTGTTTTGTTTTGTTCTTTCTGGCTTGGAGATATTTGGGCTTGTCAGTCTGTCGCACCGGGTGGTATCCGGTACCTGGTCATTAACACTTAAGAAAACTCGCGCCGTGGTGCAAGTCACTTTCTCTGAGGCCTCTTTTCTCCCCTCTAGTGTAAGGATGCACCCTGGTGGCGCAGTGGGTTAAGGGCTGGACTGCTATCAAACCCACCAGCGGCTCTAAGGGAGAAAGATGATGACTTCGGTCCTCGGAAGCCCTACAAAGCAGTTCTGCCATTTCCTATCGGGTCGCTATGAACCGACTCCATGAGAGACAGTTCGCTTTTGGTTTGGTTTGAGGTTGTCTGGTTTGTGGATAAAGCCACCTGTCCTGGTCACCTCTCAGAAATTATTGGGAGTTGAAACAAATACACCAAGTGTTCTGAATGCAAAAGAATGCAAGCGCCAGGTGTCCTGTGTTGGAGGCACTGTAAGTTCCCCTATGTACATCCCACACACGGTGGCATAGGGCTACTAACCCTGAAGTCAACCGTTCAAACCCACCAGCAGCTCTATTAGAGAAAGACGAGGCTGTCTGCTCCGTTGAAGATGTACAGCCTCTACTCTGCCCACAGGGTGGCTATTGAGTCGGAATTGACTCAACGGCAGGGAGGGTTTGATTGGTGGTATTGGTCATTGACTTAAAATTATTTTCAAGGTGCTATAAATATACAGTTGTGGTTATAAAAAAAGCCAAAAGCATGCCTGACCCCAAAGTCTAAAATCACAGAAGTTGAGTCTCTCGATTTGTCAGCAAATATTTAAGAACCTGTGATATGGCCAAAGACCTTCCTTGTAAGCATTAGAAAGGCTTCATGTTCGTTGTATTGGACACCAGTGTTCACAGGCAAACTTCATTTCATTGTGCTTCACTTAATTGCACCGAAGATCAAAGTTTTTG
Source organism: Echinops telfairi (assembly GCF_000313985.2). Lineage (NCBI taxonomy): Eukaryota > Metazoa > Chordata > Mammalia > Afrosoricida > Tenrecidae > Echinops > Echinops telfairi. Next base: position 22,261,700 of record NW_022111372.1, read on the forward strand.
TTTCGGTTTGGTTTGTTTTTCACCATTTGATGTTTTCTGGCGACCGTGCCAGGAGCATGCCTGTTGGTGCTACTTTCCCAACAGTAACGTGCACTCACTTCGCGTGTGAAGGTCACCTTTGGTAACTCTCCAAGTATTTCAGGCGCCTTCATAACGCACATGTGGACATTCAGAAGAGAGTGAAGTTCAACCTGTACGTGCACTGCGCATGTGCAGCGGTTCACAGGCCGCTTGATGGCGCATTGGCTTTCCCGTGGTGGGGGCACTGACCCTGCACTCTCCCGGAGGTGTGCCTGCATTCGCAGCAGTGCAAGGTGGACACAGCCTGGGATAGTTAAAGTTTATTGTGCCAACCTGGCTGATAAACACATGTGGGGTTAACTGCAGGGTGGAGGGATAAATGGCTCAGTGAGCCTCACCTTTCTAGTTCTCGGGTCTCTTGCTTTCTGATGGTCGGACCAGGGTGCAGCTGCCTTAGCCAGTTCCCTGCTTTAGTTGGCAAGGCTCACTTCCTGCAAGACATCCCTGAAGAGAAGCCACATGGACCTACCCCGATGCAGCCCTGGGTGCTGGAGCACCCATGTGGAGACCCCTGCCAGCGCTGAGATGCTTACACACTCACTGACTCGGCTTTCCTCCTGCAGTCAGCATCATTGCGTGTGTTTTGTGAGATGGAGGAGGACTTTGTGGATTGGTGTCGGACATATGGGTTAATGTTGGACTTGTGGGCTTGGGTAGCACTGGGTTGGCATGTTTTCTTGATGTAAACTTACCTTTATATGAAGCACTCTCTTATACATGAGTTTCTATGGATTTGGTTCTCCAAGTACCCCGACTAATACACAGCCCTAGTGCCTATGTAGAGACGACTAGACAATGCCTAATTCTGCACTCTCGGTGTGCCCCTGCGGCTGGGCTGGACACACAGTGAGGGTCCGCATCGCCACTCTGTCGGCTCACTGTCTTGGGAGTTCCCTGAGCACACAGAGGAGCTTGAGGAGCAGGACAGGTGCCCCGCCTCTGCCTGCTGCGTAAAGATGATCACCCTAGACCAGCATCCAACTGGTCACTTTGACAGCTGGATGTGAGGTCGAAACATCAGCCTCACTGCCATCGAGTAGATTCCAATTCACAGGGACCTTACAGCGCAGAGCAGAACTTCCAAAACAGCGACTCTATGGAAGTAGAAAGCCTCATCTTTCTTGCATGGAGCAGCTGGTAGTTTTGAACTGTTGACTTTGTGATTAGCAGCTCAACCCCTAACCACTAGGACACCAGGGCGTCTGAGGATACCAGTGTGGAGCCCTTCCTCCCCTCTACAGCCCACGGGCAGCCACCAGCCCTGTCAGATGACGTTTGCATGTTGCTAGCGTGCTGAATAGGTTTCAGTCCAGATTTCTGAAAACTAGCCTTTGAAAACCATGTGGGTCACAAAGATATGATCTTCCAACAGATCCTGGGGTCATACAAGACGGCCATGACCCACTGCTGACTCACTGAGACCCTAGACTCTAGGTTCTTAACTTGTGGGTTGGGAACCCTTTGAGGGTCGACCGACCCTTTCACCGAGGTTGCCTAAGACCATCGGAAAATACATCTTTCCGATGGTCTGAAGAACTCAGACACTGCTCCTCTATCCATCTCCAGGTGGGTCCGCCCACATATGAGTACCTGGAGTGATGACATCATCACACCAACCCCATCACATACACCCCATACAAATACAGGTGCAGGTGACAGGGTTGGCACCATAATGTACTTATGCAGACCAGTCACACATGTGTAGAGAGCAGCTACTGTGTAGAGAGCAGCTACTGTGTAGAGCAGCGACTCTGTGAAAAGCAGCTACTGTGTTGAAAGCAGCAGTATTGGAAGTAAAACGACACTTCATGAATTATGATTACTGGGTAAATGTAAAATCATGTACTGTAAAATCATCAACTACTGCAAAAAAAAAAAATCATCTGTACCATGGGAACTTAATCTGGATGCTTTATTTATGTTCAATTTGTAACAATAAAAATACAACCTGCATATCAGATATTTACATTATGATTCATAACAGTAGCAAAATGACAGTGATGAAGTGGCAATGAAAACTATTTTGTGGTTGGGGTTCACCCCGACAGGAGGACCTGTATGAAAGGGCTGCTGCATTAGGAAAGTCGAGAACCACTGCCCTAGAGGGACCCGACTGGTCAGAGCAGAACTGCCGCTGTGCTTTTCCAAGACAGTAATTCTTTAGGTGAATAGAAAGCCCTGTCTTTCTCCAGAGGAGCAGCTGGTGGTTTTGAACTGCCAATGTGCCATTAGCAGCCCAATGTGCAACAGTGCACTACTCCACCAGGGACTCTCCGGGTCACTGCGCAGCCACGATCCATACCAACAGCCTGGAGAAGAGGGGTGGAGGGAGCACCTGGTCTTCCAGGAGCACACTGTTATTGGCTGAGGATTCTGAGAGGGGTGAGACCTCCCTGAATTCTTTAGTCCCCCATCTTTCCATGAAGGTGCCTGCCACAGGGAGTCGTACCCCGGGACAGGTTTTCGGCACGAGGAAAAGCAGAGCTGGGCTGCACATCCAGATGGAGCTTGGGCATCAACAAGGCTAGAAGAAGGGCTGTTCTCCACTGCTCGCTGGGCCTCCTCCTCAAACCCACCAACCCAGGGCGGGGAATAAGGGAAGGATGTAGGGCAGGGGCTCGGACAGTATTCCAACAACTCACAGGAGCCAGGGTGGGGGTGGGGGTGGGGGGTGAGTCTGCAGAGGTGCCCCAGGTGGGCAAACTTCCGAGAGCTGGAGCAAAGTGAAACACGCCACCCAACTTCAAAGAGACCTCGGGCTGAGACAATGGTCCTCTCTGCAGGAACTTCTAAGGATGAATGACCCAAAACTAGAGAGGAGGACCCCACCCCAAATCCCTTCACGGAGTCACATGGGATCTCCAAAATGTGCATCCTGTGTGTCTGCCTTCTAACATTTGAGCTGGGACCAGAGAGACTAGAGAAACAAATCCAGAGGCACTAATCGGTGTGTAAGAGAGAACTTATCAAAGAGCAATTGTGCATTAAGAAAACATCCCAGCCCAGTCCAGATCAAGTTCATAAATCTGGTATTAGCCCATAGGTCCATTACCAGTCTATAAAGTCTTCTTCGGACTCTCACAACACATGCAATGATGCTGAGTGTAAGAAGAATACAGGCCAGTGGGTGGAAAGTCTTGGGATCCAGTGGGGGTGGAAGCATCTCAGCGCTGCTGTGAGTCTCCGCGTGGCTCCTCCAGCTCCAAGGCTCTGGCTGCATCAGCCTCGCTCCATGTTGCTTGTCAGCAGCAATGTCTCACAGGGAGTGTGCCACCGGTGTGGGGGGTGGTGACAAGGATGAAGTGGGACTATTGACTGAACTCTGGATGCTGGACTTATGCTGATGCGCATGGTGTGTGTAGGGGTATGTGTAATGATGGTTTCTGTACATTTGAATTTACACTCAAGACTTCTTTAACAGAATAGCAATTAGACCGGAAGCAAGCAGCTTAATTCTCACTTATACTGGAGTGTAAATTATTTGAATACTTTCATCAAGGAAGTGTCAGCTGACTTTTAGTCGTTCCAAGAGAGGAGCATGGATCACAGAAAGCAGCATTTTTGTGGTGCAAAACTGGTGGCACAATGCCTACATGTTTTTGTATATATTTACAATGTATTTATATATTATATTATGTTTATGATTAAATGTGTATAAGATATATAAAGCATATATATTGCTACACATTACATATATTAGATATAATGCATTATATATTGATTATACATAATTATTATACATTGTATCATTGTATAAGATATGTATAAATATATAGGATAGTATAATATATAATAATACACACACAGGGTATATATGTATAATTTGCCATCAAGTCAGTTCCAACTTGTAGCTCTGTACAGGTGCTCTGAGATCGTGAACCTTCACAGGTGCAGACAGCTTTGTCTTTTCTTCTGAGGACCAGCTGGTGGGTTTGAACCACTGCCCTTGCAGTGACTTATACCACATATAAGCTGTTTCCAAAACACAAAGGCTGTTTCCAAGGGTTGATTCTTTCACGAACTTTAAGCTTTCTCGTGTGCGTGTGTGTGCATGTGTGTACACACCTTTTAAAAGATATGCACTTGAGATTTGCTGCCTAGGAGGCACCGAATTTCTCTTCAGGTTGATGGGGATTTGGGAATGGGTTAAGGGCGATGGTTCAATAACATGAGCATAATTATTGGCGCTATACATATGAAGACTGCTGCTATGTCAAGGTTTTGCTACATATGCAGGACTTTAAAGAGTTTGTGGAAAATGGAAATTAAAAAATGAAGTTTCCCCACAAATGTTTTGACGCCTCTTTGAACTGAAAATCAATATGTATGTATGCAGATACAAAGAGATCAAGTAAAAAGTCTGTTCAACATCGAGGTTTAGAGACTGTCAAATCAGTGCATTTCACACTTGAACATGCATGTGAATCCCCCTGAAGTCAATGTTAAATGGCAGGTTCGGGCTCAGTGCTTTGAGGGGGTGGGGCCCAAGATTCTAGCCCTCAGTGATGCTGCAGGCCCACTGACCAGACTGAGAGATGAAGCACTGTTATGTGTTGGGTTACTAACCACAAGGTCACCAGTTTGAAACCAGCCGCTCTGCGGGAGAAAGACAAGCCTACTCCTGTCGAGAGCGACAGTCGCAGAAACCCACAGGGGCAGTTCTACCCTGTCCCATAGAGTGGCTATGAGTCGACACTGACTCAATGGCAGCCAGTTTGGGTTTTTAAACCTCATCGGAAGTACCGTGATAGTGCCAGCAGTAGACCCACTCAGCTCGGAAGAACATCAGTTCAAGTCCCCCTCAAAACAAAGGCCAGGCTTCTACTGGTGAAAGCAGCCACTAAAAACCCGCGGGGTGCAGTTCTAGCCCAAACCCCATGAGGGCGCCATGAGCTGGAGCCCACCACCACCACCACCTGTTGGCTGGGGCGCACAGAGCTCCCGCCTCTTCTGGCCAGAAAGGGGGCAGCAGCTTTTCAGCCGCGGGTCAAGAGTGGGTGCGGTCAGCTTCACCGAGTGAGCTTTGAAGGAACTGAGTAAGATCGGGAACTGGGGCAGGAAAAGGGCAACCGGCCAGGAACCTGTTTATCTTTTTTATGAGTCTGTGGAGACCCCGGCAGCGTGTTCCAGGACAAAGTGTGGAGACACACCGTGGAGTCCGGGTTCACTGACCCCTGAGGCATGCCCTCTTCTCACCCCAGTACTTCCCTGGGCCACCCTCCATATGCTCCCACCGGCAGGTGCTGGAAAACTCAGCAAGAAACTGAGCCCTGCATTCTATGATGCTCACCTTCCAGACACAACCGCTGAAGACAAAGCAGGTGAATAAGCAAATGTGGTGAAGAAAGCTGATGGTGCCCGGCTATAAAAGCTTGAAGGTAAACAAGCGGCCATCTAGCTCAGAAGCAACAAAGCCCACATGGAACATATCAACCTGTGCGATCACGAGGTGTCGAAGGGATCAGGTATAAGGCATCATCAGAACAAAAAATCTTACCATAGTGAATGATGGGGGGAGTGCAGGGTGGAGACCCAAAGCCCATTTGTAGGCCACTGGAGATCCCCTTGCAGAGGGGTCTCGGGGAGGAGACGAGCCAGTCGGGGTGTGATGTAGCAACGATGAAAAATACAACTTTCCTCTAGTTCCTAAATGCTTCCTCCCTCCCCCCACTATCATGATCCGAATTCTACTTTGCAAGTCTGGCTAGACCAGAGGATGTACACTGGTACAGATAGGAACTGGAAACACAGGGAATCCAGGGCGGATGATCCCTACAGGACCAGTGATGTGAGTGGCGATACTGGGAGGATAGAGGGAGAGTGGGTTGGAAAGAGGGAACCGATTACAAGGAACTATATGTGACCTCCTCCCTGGGGGACGGACAACAGAAAAGTGGGTGAAGGGAGACGTCGGACAGGGCAAGATATGACAAAATAACAATTTATAAATTATCAAGGGCTCATGAGGGAAGGGGGAGTGGGGAGGCAGGGGAAAATGAGGACCTGATGCCGGGGGCTTGAGTGGAAAGGAAATGTTTTGAGAATGATTAGAACAATGAATGTACAAATGCACTTTACACAATTGATGTATGTATGGATTGTGATAAGAGTTGTATGAGGCCCTAATAAAATGATTTTTAAAAAAAAGAAGAAACTGAGTCCTGTATCATAGACTCCTCGTTCTGGCATTTACTGTTCACATCCACTGCCCGTCTGTCGGCTGGCTGCCTCGTGTTGCCGTGATGCTGTCATCTCTGCCATCAGTATCTCAAGTACCCCCAGGGTTGCCATGGTGGACAGGTTTCAATGGAGCTTCCAGACCAAGGCAGGCTAGGCAGAAAGGCCTGGCCATCTGCTTCCCCAAATCAGCCAATGAAAACCCTCTGGGTCACAACATGGTCCATCTCACTTGCTTTAGACCCATCACCAGGAGGGGCCAATTGCTGGAGGACATGTTTGGGCCAGTGAGGGAGCCCCTCCATGAGGAGGACTGGCTCCCGCCCTGCAGGAAGTATGGACAGACCACTCAGGCAATCATGAAGATGGCGCAAGGCCAATGTGGTGGTCTAGTCTCCCATGATCACGGCGATGCCCTGCATTAGCGAACTCACCCATAGGGATTTCCTGGTGCTATTCATTATGCACACAGTTTGCCAGGCTGTTTTTCCTGGAGTCTCTGGGTAGGTTTGATCCACCAACCTTTATATTTGCACCTAAATAGCAAACCACTGGCATCCACCGGATGGCAACTAACTTGGTTTTCGTTTTACCTAAGGCCTGGAGTAGTAGGATTGTGAGTACTATGGGTTAGGCATTGGGCTGCTAACCACAAGGTTGGTGGTTCAAACCCACCAGTTGCTCCTTGGGAAGAAGATGCGGCTGTCAGCTCCCATAGCTTCACAGACCTTTACAGCAGTGATTCTTGACCTTCCTAGTGCCACAACCTTTTAATACAGTTCCTCATGTCGTGGTGACCACCTCAACCAAAAGATTATCTTTGTTGCTATTTCATAACTGTAATGTTGCTATTGTTATGAATTGGTGACCCCTGTGACAGGGTCGTTCGACCCCCAAAGGGGTCGCAACCCACAGGTTGAGAACCGGTGCTTTCTAGGGTCACGGTGAGTCAGAATCAACTCCATGGCCATGGTTTGGCTTTAGGGTGCATGTCTGCCTATCAGTCCATCCATCCATCTCCAGCTTGGTAAACTGGGATTGGGAACAGCTGGACTATCTTTGTGTTAGATCTCAAGATTCATCAAGACTTCTCCCATGATGGTTGGGTCCTTGTCAAAAACAGGATCCCCGCCCTTCCCCACCAACCACCCAGATGGATCCTCCCACCATTTACAAAGGCACAGGACCATCCACACACGTCTCAATAGTTTTATTGTTTGACAGGCATTTACAACGTTCCATTCGTAGACCTAAAAACATAAAAATAGACCTTCTTTCAGCTTATAAAAGAAATATATAAGAACTTTGGACATAGACACGTCATGACCTTATGTACAAGAGACAAAATGGCACCCTCTCCAAGCACCAGACTTTCCAGTATTTTCAAACCAGCCCGTTGCACTGGGACTTGTAAGATGCGATGTTAGAAGCCTCTGTTTCCGTTCTCCATCCAGGACACAATCGAACCGGGATGATATGGAACAATGCAGTGATAACAAAGGGTATAGAAACCATTCTAAAGCTTTTAGGAAAACCAGAAGATATAGCAAAAATTTAATAGAATAAAACTTTCAAAAGATCAAGCTCAAAGCCCCAGAGACCCAACAGGGGAGGGAGAAGGGGTGGAGGGAAGCGGGGTGGAAGCAAGCGGGAGCACACGAGCATGATGTTCTGAACTTTCTCGTCTGGAAATATAAAGTCCTTAACTGACTGTTATCAAATATAATTCCTAAATGACTATAAAATCCAGGTCTTTAAAGTTCCTACTGATGTGTCAAACACCAAATAGATATTTTTCCCAAAAAAGAAAAGTTTTCATAGGAGTTAAACCCTTCTTAGGAAGCGGACATGTGGAATAGGGGGAGAGGGGGGCAAAAAAAAAAAGCTGTAAGTCATTTTAAGAAAAAAAATGTTTAAGTAACTGTTTTTAAAAGAATGAAAAGTGCTAGAATTTGCTTTTGTTCGGAAATCAGTTTCAAGTGTTAAGTGTTTTGGGATGTTTACCCTGTTCTGTTGGCATGAAGAAAAGTGTTAAACACAAGTGATATCTCTCAAGGGACTGTTTTGCAAAAAGGTTTGGTTGTGGGCTCAGGGGAGGTGGTGGGTCAGCTATGGATGAAGATGCAGCTTTAATGGGAAGGAAACAAAACCACAAACCCAATGATCGTCATGGCAACCCCACAAGGAGGCTCCTCCCCTTGCCATGGGCAACAGACACACAACCCCGCCCATTCGGTGTCCTGTTAACCAAATTCCCATCTCACCTATAGATTCAGACGCTTAACAAAAAAATTTCTTCTTGGGAAAAAAAAAAGTACACCCTAACCAGGAGTTTCTTGTTGGCCTTTCATATATAAATATAAAATCACCATGCCTCACTCTCTCTGTAAAAGATTACATCTTCATCTTCCCCACCCCACCCCCCTACCGCAGGAGCTACATTAACACTAAAATGCTCACCTGTTTGTGCCCTGTATCTCAGGTAAAATACAAAAAAATAAGGTTTTTTCCCCCTTTCTATTTTTCAAGTCATAAATTTGGATCTCTTTGCAGAGTTTGGCATCTTTATAATTCTATGCAAAACTAGAGCTTCCGACACTGACACGGAATACGACCAGCCATAGACCAAAACAGAAGATAAACAGAACCAAGAACGAGCCTCATCAAAACATAAGGCCCCACCCTCTCGTCACACATCCCTAAAATACACAGACATTTTAGGAGGGGAAGGAGTGGGGCACTGCCTGCCAGGTGGGCAGTGGTTTCGTTTAGTTGCAGGTGTGAAAGGTGTGTGTGTGTGGGTGGGTGGGGGGTCCCCCGACTGGGAGATGACTGGGGTTGGTTGAGGATATAGCGATCAGGTTGTATGCTCTGTACTGCCCCTTGAACTCATCAGCCGCGCCTACTCCAGGGGCAGGGGGAGTGAAGGGCGATTTGCTTTCCAGTGCTAGCAAATCTTTCTCTGCGCCCACCCCCCCACCCCCTTTTCTTTTGAATTCTTCGGGCCCTGATCCATTGAGAATAAAGAAAAGCCCTTAGCAATGTACACGGGGTAAGGCTCGGGCTTATTTTGCATTTGGAACTATTCTCTCTGATGCCGCTGTTGGAAAGGGCCGAGTCGGGTGGCTCCATGGCTTCGGAACACGTCAGCGCCCGGACGGACGCGTGTGCAGGAGCGCGCGTGGGGAGCCTCCGGACTATCTACAGGCTCTCCCGGGGACGGGGCTGGGCAGTCATATCTCTGTGTTCAGTTTCCTGGAGGGCGCAAAGTCTTCCCGGCGGACCCAGATGACCTCCTCGCTCGTGCTCTCGAGGCCCCCGTTGATGCCCGACAGCGCGGCTTGCTTCTTGAGCTGGGTCATGCGGGACGCGTGCGTGTCCAGGGCTTTCCGGCCTCGCTCCCGCTGCTGCCCGAGGGAGGCGGCCTGCAGCCGCTCCTGCAGGTCTGTGTCCACCGAGGCGCCCTTGGCCGACTCGCAGAACTCGTCCTCGTCACTCAGGATGTCCGTCTCCTTGACATCCTCCTGCTCCTCGTACTGAGCGAGGTCAAACTGTTCCTCCACCCAGCGGTCAGTGTCCCCGCCACCGGGCGGCTGCTGGGACTCCCGCTCGGGGCTGCTGGCGAGGACGGCATCAGAATCAATGGTAAACCTGTTTCGGGCCAGTCGCCGCCTCCTCCTCCCAAGAGACTTGCTTGGGGCGGACACTGCACACACACACAAAAATATAAAAATAAACCCCCGCATGCTTTACATGAGATGGAAATCCAGCAAATCAACTTGCAAAAGAAGACTAAAGGCTAAAGGGTATGTATTTCACGTCTGGATAGCGTTCCTGGGGGTGGGGTGGGGGTCCCGATTTGGAAGTCTTGGGGTGAGTCTTTGCTCTGCACAGATGCCTGGGCTTAGTGGGCGCTATGGCAACAGACTGGATGGGGAGCAGGCGCGGGGGGCATGGGGAGGGAGGGGGGCGCAAGAGAAGTTGTTGGTGACTGAGGGAAAATGAGGACCCAACTCCCTCTGAAAGAACCTTCCAGTGCTGTCACTTGGCCATCTAGGGTCAGGTCACAGACTCCTGCACCTCTTGGTAGACCCCTCTCCTGGGGAGCAGTCAGTGAGTTGGCATGCTCAACCCGGATTTTGGGGTTTCTTTAGTGTGAGAGGCATTTCAAAAGAGGTGGGTGGGTTTCTCCAGTTTTACTAGCTTTGCAAAAAACCACCATGATGTATCTAACAGGCAAAAGCAACTAGTTCAAGTTCAGTCACTCTTTGGGAAATGAAATGCAACAGTTCTTAAGGATTTGCAGTTAAATTATGGCAGGATGACCCCTAGGAGAGAAAGGCTGGGGACAGGGCCCCTCAGAGGTGTCACACCTGTGCGAGGTGCCGTCACCTCTCTGACTGTGTCCCACATGAACAGCATGGTTAAGCCAACGTGAGCCTGGTGCCCTCCTTCCCCTGGCTGTGTTCCGGGTGTCTCTGCCGTTTCTTCAGCACAGTGGTACCAGTGGGTGGCTCACAGGAGGAATAAATAGCACATGATGGCCAGACTCTTGGTCAGCCAAGTGCTATGCAAAGTGACTAAGAGTTAAGAAGAATAAATACCGCTCTGAACTCATTCTTTCCTTCTATTACCCTCTAGGAAGCCAAAACTGTTAAAAGTAAACAAAAAATACAAGTGGGCCAAGCAAACAAACATGTCCAACACACACGCACACACACACCTACAGTACAGCTGTGCCTTCACCTTCATGGGTGACTGGAGGTGACATGAGAGACAAGGCAGGAACCAAACGAATAGCCCAGTCTGAAAGTGCTTTCCTAAAGCCTAGCCCTAAGACCGTGAAATAGCTTCAGAGAAGCTAGAAGTAACATAAAGGTTCTTGATTGCTGTCACACGACCCTTGACTTCAAACACAAGGGGCACACGTGCTCTAACTTGGCCTCCATTAAAGTTTCCTCTGCCTGAGAGACCCCTGTGCTTCTATCAGCAACCCAGAACATTCTGCCACCTCAGTGTGTAAAACAAATGGGTCCCACTCTGCTTTGAGGAGAGCAATGAAAGCCAGTTCAAAGAAAAGAATGGAGAAATGATGGGGAGGAGGGTACACTCCTCTGTTGGGAAGAAGCGCCTTCCTGTCTGGATCACAGGGGAGCTGGCGTCCTCTCTCCAACCTCTGCTTAGAATGACCTCACATCCAAGCTGGGCTATTGAAAATGCACGTGGACGGTGAAGGATTTGGGATGAAGTGTGCTAATGTCTGCCACTTGGAGACAAGTGGAAAAGCAAGCTGGGTGGATAGATGGTGGATAGATATGTGGTCATGAAAATAGAGGAAAAAAATATTAAAGAATCAAGGTGGGGGGGATGTTTTCCGTATAATTCCTTCAGTTGTTCTGTGTGCCTGAAATGTTTTGTATGAAAACAGTGGGACAGAAATACATGCAAGCTATGTTGCATGCTCGGTAGATGCTCAGTCCTTTGAGACAAGGATTGAGCCATGACAGCTAGCATTACTAACCGACCCAAATAGACCCACATGGGTGTCCGTGACAATGCAAAGTGAAGGAGGCTATTTCTTCATATCCTAAAGGACGTGTCATAACCCAGCTAGTCCGAATGGGTTTCTCCTATTCTCCCGGGGAGGCAAGCACTGGTTTGAATCTTCCCAGTGTTCACGGTTCCGACAACTGGCTAGGACTCACCCAATGTACTTGAGCACCATTTTAAAGTCATCTAACAAGAAGCCCTGGTGACACTGAGGGATTTTTGACAAATGCTTTTAGAGGAGAGGAATAAACATGATCATTAGCCAAAGATGAGCCATCAGGCAGGAAATCCTTTCACCAGCCAAACCCCTCAAGCCTTTCGCCTGCTCTCCCGGAGGGTGTACGTTATGGGTTGGTTTGGTTCTCCATCTTCTGAGCGTCCGAAGGAGTCTTGGCAGAAAAACCTTGCCCAGCAGACCAACATGCCTCATTCCAGAGAAAATGCAGCTCTGAATTGGAATTCAGGGATTGGTGACTGAAACTAGTCACTGACAGGCTGGGTTCCTTGAAGCTGGGACAAACACATATGTTCCCAGTCCCGGTGAAAAACGCCGGCTAGCAGAGGGAGCAGGGGAATGAATCTCAAGGTGAAATTCTCTAGTGTGAGCTACAAGAGGGTCCAGAAACCATTCCTATCTGTGGACTCCAGGAGGCATGGGAGCCTCTCTGCCTGTCCCCAGAGAGTTGGTCCAGCAGAACAGCCTGCCTTTATCTCACTCAGTTCCCATAAATGCTGAGTGATGGAGTAGAGAGCAGGCTGAAGATCACCAGCACCCCATCTTTAGTGAAATCCACAGAGTTTAAAAGAATGCAAGAATCCCTTTCCAATGTTACTGTTAGATTATAGCTAGGGGGGGGAAACCCACTTTGCACATTCCATCTATGTCCCCTCCAGCACCATGAAGAATGGGCGGGAAAAATTATTGGGACAAAACCTTTTTTTGGGGGAGGGGGGGGCAAATATAAAGTAAGCTTCATTTGTTGCCCGCCACTGCCGCTTCTGCAAAACCCCAGGTTGCCTCTTTAAGAAAGGAGCTACAGAGATGCTGACGCCTCATGGTCTCTGAGTGCTGGAGTAATATGAAAATAGTTTTCTTGCTAGAAATATTTCCTATTTCCTCGTTGCTTGCAGGATGACCTTCTGACCCCACCGATCCTGGGTGATGCATCCTACAAGAGGGTATACTGCCTGCGAGGCCGCCCTGGACTCCTTTGCCAGCATCGACTCTGGGCTCTCTCAAATTAGCAGTGAGCCCCACAGCGGTGCTGCGGGTGCCGGATGGACAGGCCCCTTGACTGACACCCCAACACCTAGGTCCTTACCGAGAAGGGCCCTCTTGTGCTTCTGGGGAAGGAAGCCACCCTGTCCTTGGAGCACCAGGTTGTGACCTCCCTGAAACACGACATACTGCTTCTTGCTACACAAAGCTGGCCGTCATGCAAAGCGGCGACTCATGGCACAGGCAGGCTGGGGTGCCCATCTGGAAAGAGGGTGCCCGCGCTTCCTGGCGTGGCGCACGAGAGAGGAGCTTACCAGCCACAGCAGAGGGCAGGCTTGAAGGGAGGGCAAGAGGAGTCACCACAGGACAGATCCCCAGGGAGCCATCAGGACCAGAGACGAAGGCAAGGACCCTCGCACCAAGAGAAACCCCTATCTCAACGTGAGCCCCCCACCCCACCCCCCGCCCCCCAAGGCCACACCTATGCCTTGCTCAGCAAGGAGGGCGGACTCACTGAGCGGCCTACAGCGGCGCGGGGGTGACGGGGATCTTGAACGTCTGAATCCCCACAGTACCTGCCCTGCTCATGGCTGGCCTGGCCCCCTTCAGCGCGCACAATCGCTTCCCTCCAAAAGGGACGTATTGCTGGGACGAGGGAAGGCTTTCGGTTTTGAGCAGCTGTCTCCGGTGCTTATCGCGCAGGATAGAATGCACAGCCTTGAGGAAATCCTTCCGGCTCTCGGGGGAGCTGTGGAAAGAAGGTCCATACGTGTGAGCCACTCCTACTGTTCTCAGATGCAGGCACACACACACACACACACACACACCCCACCCCTCCCGGTGGTCAGGCTTCGTAACTCCCAATTCTATATTGACAGGCGGGTGTTCTCCCAGCTGGGAATGGAGCACACATTCCACCCCGTGACGCTCTGAAGTTCGTCCCGTATACTCACCCTGGGGAAGAGCAGCCCCCTGCCCCCCCCAATGGTGATGGAATCCCTAGGGGGCCCCTATGGTTATGTGCTCAACCAGTCGCAAGGAAATTGGTGGCTCGAACCCACCTACAGGGACGTTGGAAGACAGGCCTGGCCATCTGCACCCAACAGGTCCACCCTGGGGACCCTATGAAGGGGCAGTTCTACTCTGGACACACCAGGGCCTCATCAGTCAGGACCAACTGAATGGCAACTCACGGCCACCACTGTCGGCAGATGAGCAGTCAGTGCACTTGGAGGCGGCCGGTGGCAGAAGCCGAGGCCAAGGGTTTCATTCGGAAACGGTGATGCGGGCAGTGAACCGCAAGAACCGCTGGCGGTTCTGCCGAACTCCCCAGGAGTGGTGCTCCCACCTCCTCAGCTTCCTCTCGAGGTGGACTCTTATTAAAAATGAACTCCGCCCCGGTGACGCGTGCCACCGCATGGCTGCTAAAACTACACAGACAAGATCTGAGAGATCTTCCCATGTTCTCATTCCTCTGGCAAAAAAAAAGTGCCTTCCAGGCGAGGACTCACAGGGGCATCGGCGGTTCCATGGGAGAATGACCACCTCCCATGTCAGAAGCCCAGTTTGATTGCCGACCAAGACTCCTCATGCCCGACCACCACCCACGTGCTTGTGTTTCTAACCATGCCAAACGGGTTTCAGCAAAGCTTCCGCCTAAGACTAGGAAGAAAGACCTGGCGATTGCCGCTGATGCCCAGCCAGGGACGGAAGCCCTGTGGATGACCGCAACCCTCTTGTGCAGGGTTTGGTTTGGACGTCCCATTTGGTGGTGCCTAATGGCAGCAAAAGTAAGAGTTGCTTTTTCTGTTCCGTTCTCAATCTTTCTACGCTCTGTTTGCTTTAGGCTGCTGTAACAAAAATAACCTCAGTGGGTGGCTTTTGACAAACAGCAAGTTATCTTCTCACAGTTCAGGCCAAAAGCCTGAATCCAGGGCACTAGCTCAAGGGAAAGGACCTCTCTTGGAGGAGCGCTCTCTCAATGCCTGCAGCTCAGCTCCTTGGTGATCTCCGCAGGCCATCCATCTTCCCCACTTGTGCTGCCCATCTCTCTGCCCCTGCTGCTGTTTCTGTAACTCAAGCGAGGAGGCTTCACCCCTGGAATGAAGAAACCCTATTCCCAACGGGGACTGCATCCAAAGAGAGGGCTCCAGACTCTAACACAAGTCCCTACAGACCGGGCTGCATGGTCTCAGACCCTCACAGAGCCATCAGGAGAAAGCATTACGAGTCCGGCCTCCACCGTGGGACCCTGAGTGACCCTGTGCAACTGAAGCCCACCCCCATGCCACAGCCTCCACAGAGTGGCTTCTCTGATAGAGGGATTCCTGTAAGACCCGCGCACGCGCTCTCTCGCCTCTGCCCACCTGACTGTGCTCTGTACCCGGCTGGGAA
This sequence comes from Echinops telfairi, assembly GCF_000313985.2. Lineage (NCBI taxonomy): Eukaryota > Metazoa > Chordata > Mammalia > Afrosoricida > Tenrecidae > Echinops > Echinops telfairi. The sequence continues at coordinate 22,277,121 of NW_022111372.1, forward strand.
GCACACACCCAAACAAGCACGTTTGGGCACAGCCTTCTGCACTAATCAAATGGGAAGACAGTTCACTTATGTCTGTTCCACGCGTGTGAACATTCACATGTTCTTTCAGAAGGAGAGGTAGTCCATTGCCCAAGTTACGGTCCCTATTTGCCTCCAACTACCCGGACTTCTCCAGAGACTGTTGCTGCATGAAGATACAGCCAGGTCGTAGCAGGCCCAGCTCCCGGCTGCCGCTGGGGAGGCAGAAGCTGGCTTCGTCTGCCCAGAAGGGTGAGGCAGACCCTAGCAGGGCGCCTTTCTTCCCTCAGCCCTGCAGACTCACCTGCAGCACAGGTGGAAGACCCGCTCCGGCCTCCCTTCCGACTCAGACTTGACATGGACGATCTCGCACACGGCATGTGCTTCTGCGTCTGGGGGCAGGGAAACAAGCCGGTGGTTGAGCGCACGCGAGTCGGCCTGGTCTGTGTTTGCACGGAAACATTCCCCACACTGTGCTTATGATCAGACCCTGCACGCAGCGCGAGACCAGCCATGGGATCTCACGACGACCACACGCTGAAGGGGCAGAGGAAACAAAGACCACTGGGAGCACTTCCAGCTGCTGAAAATCCCCAAGATGGTCTCAGAGGGAAACCGGTGTCATCTCATTGCTTGTAGAAACGACCCTCACGGCAGCTAAACTGGCTGGAGTCTTCCCCTCACGTGGTTAGTAGTTTGGGCACCCTGTAGTAGACAGACTTGGGACCATGGTGTCCATGCCAAAGCCAGCAGGCCAGTGAGGCCAACAGGTAGGTCCAAGCTGGTCTGTGGGGAGCCTCGCCCCCAAGCTCTGAGGCCAAGTGCCCTGTGCCTGGCTGCATCCAGAACCCCCTCTTCTCCTGTCCTCTCAAGCTGTGGCCAAATGAGCAGGCCAAGAAGGCAAGCGAGTTCCTAAGTGATTTGTAGGCCCCTCAAAGCCTAGGAACCCGTTTCCCTTCCAGTCCTGAATCCGGTGCTTGTCAAGGGCACCATTCACCACCCACCATGAGTTTGCACTCTGACCCGATGGTTCAGAGCGCTGGCCACAATTCCTCCCGGTACTCCCCTGGGCCCACACAACGCCACCCACTGGGAGCCATTTACAGAAAAATTCCTCCGATTTCCCCCAGAAAGATAAGGATCCCAAAATCCCACTTTCCCATCCTTAAATCTGCTGGAATGTATTTCAGAAGGAGGGGGTGACTACCCACCAAGATAAGCTGTTCCTCTTGAAGGTTTTTAACTTGATTTAAATGAATAGATGGGGTGGGGGTAGAGGGGTGGGACCGAACATCCCATCACAAAGAGAGCTGTGTTTTCTAGCTGGGTGGTCTTTTTATGCATTTAGTCTCACTGAGAGCAAAAGTCCTGGCTTAGAAGTCAGTGGTTTTGTTACAGAATTTGGGTTTTCTTGGTGATGAACCAGGCACCAGGAAACATGAGAACTAGATAATTCACCAGCTAAGATTTCAAAGAGAGGCAATGCTAGTAGTTCAGTTAAAATGTAGTTAAAGGCTATCATACCCTTTTCTAGTCTTGGAACATATACTCACTGCTGTCTACTCAATTCTGACTTACAGCGACCCTGCAACACGGAGTGGAACCCGCACTGGGGGTTTCTGAGACGGCGACGCTTCACAGGAGTCGAAAGCCTCATCTTTCCTCCCAAGGAGCAGCTGGTAGCTTTGAACTACTAGCTGTGTGGATAGCAATCCAATGCATAACCACTATACCACCAACCGGGTTCCTACAAATGCACACGTCACTCAACCTCGCGAATCAAATCATAACTAAAAATGTGCACAGGGGCCAGCACCATGCCGTATGGTGGAACCCTCAAGAGAAGCTCTTGTCTGGATCTTTCCCTACTGCTGGGCCTAACTGCTGTGAAGGAAAACACACTGAGCTACACTTTTATGGGCAGCCCTGGAGGTGGAGTGTTTATCCTGTCTGCTGCTAAGTGCAAAGTCAACAGTTTGAAACCACCAGCCGATCCTTGGGAGAAAGATGAGGCTTTCGACTCCTGTACAGAGTTACAGCCTCAGAAACTCACAGGGGCAGTTCCACCCTGTCCTGGAGGGTCACTAAGAGTCGGCAACAACTCGATGGCAGTGAGTTTGGTTTGGTTTTCTTGAGGACAAATGCTTATTCAGTTTAAAACATTTTCTATTTGGTGCGCCTGCTGTCTCATTGGGTCTCCCACTTAAAGGGCCAGAGAGTGATTTACAGGAGCTTTGTTTCCATTGGCCTCAGGGATTCTTTCCAGACCTACACTACGCAGTACTACTAAAATGTACCATATATACTCGAGTATCAGCCAACCCAAAGATCAGCCGAGCCACCTAATTTTACCACAAAAACGGCATTAAAACTGTGCTGAAAAACTCGGCTTATACACGAGTATATACAGTAAATCGCTGGAAGATAATCCATACCGATAGCACACCTCTCCCACAGAGCAGTGACCATTACAACCATCTGTCTGGTTCGTGCCTGTCCAACCACTGGCACCGGTACGGAAGGGCTGGGCAAATACACTGGAATGGGAAGGTCCAGGGAAAGAAAGCTATGAACGTAGAAAAGACGGGAGACGGAAGCACCTGGATGCAGACAGACAGTTCCCACACTCATCAGCGATGTGTAGAGTTTACCTGCACTTGCCAAAGCTCGGACCTGCAGAGCCTCGGTGGGGATCATGTGCCGAAATCGGAAGGGGTCCCAGTCCTCGTAAATGGAAAGCCTGTGAGAGCCTACCTGCAGGAGAGAAGGAACCAGATGCCTAAGAACACACTGCTCCACCCGAGGCTGGGCCCCCTTGGCTGCCCGCACCCTGCATTCCCAGTGCCAGCCCGAAAGACCTCCACCCCACGAGCTCCTTGACCAGCGGAAGATGGGAGGTCCCCAGGTGACTATGACGTGAGGTTGTGTTGGTAAGTGTGCTACCCAAATACGGGGGAGATAGGATAAAACGGATCCCAGCGCCAGAACAGGGCCGAGGGGAAAACACGGTAGGAGGGTTCCAGGCTTTGGTAGGCCCCAGAGCCATCCTTTCCACTCAAAACACGGGCTGGCTGGAAGGCCGCAGGGTAGGGGTCATTGGCAGGACCAAGATAATAGAAACCACACAGAGTGTGCCCGACTAAGGCGGATGCTAAAGGCAGAATGAATGGTATTTTCAGACCATGGGGTGAAATAAGAAGTCTTACAAGTTTCTTCTTCTGCTTGGAGCCGTCCTTGTACACAAGGACCACCGCGGTTTTAAAGACTGGGGAAGCAAAAAGAAGAATAGTTAGATACCTAGGGCTCCCCCTCAAGTTGGTAGCTCGCAGTCAGTTACTAAGTGGGCACTGAGATCCCAGGTAACTGACTCCATACACTCAGTGCACCGGTGAAACCTAAAGTCTCCTGCGGCGAAATATCCCAGGTGCAACATCAACACAAGCGCTCTACCGAAAGTGGACGTATCCCCTAGGCCCTGGAATTCTGGTTTGAATCGCATGTCACCTCCCCCTCAAATATATACATGTGTATCTATGTTATGATCCCAACCACTGCCCGCCAGGGATGTGCTCCTGTCTGGAGACAGAGTTTCCATTGTCATGTTGTGAGGTCTTGCCGCTACCACGTGGGTCCTAAACCCAATCACCTATTCGTTATAAAAAGAGGTGAGATGCATTCACATACAGAGGAAAACGGATGTCATGTAAGGAGCGTCTACAACCCAGAGAACTGAGGAGCATGCAGGCTTCTGACAAAAAAGGAATCAAAACAGTCAAGACCACGAGGTGGAATTTTCACTCTCCTGAACTGAGAGAAAATAAACTCTTCTTCTCTGAGGCCACCCACGGGTGGTATTTTCCTCTCAGCAGATCTAGGAGACTAAGGGAGGTTTCAAGCTTTTGGTGATAAAACCCAGCAAATAAACAAAAACATAAAATACTAATTTTATCACTTCTTGGTCTTTTGGCTAAGATCAGGTGGAAAAAACACTAGAGAAATAATTTTACTGCCTTAAAGTGATTTACATTGTATAAACTAATAATTTACGTACACATAAAATTTTGTATAAACTAATAGTTTATGCACACACAAAAACGTGTTCGCGATTCTGGAAATATAATTCCAACTTTTTACTTGAACAAAAATCAGTTTTTGACAATAAAATGCAACATCACTGCCTCATAGACTGTATTGCGGCAAGCTCTTTATGAGCAAGGAATAGATCATTTCATTTGGGGGCAAAGCGGGGTGGCACCATGGAGCTGTGCATAGCCTTCCATACAATTCCATAAGGCAAAACAATGTGTGACCCTCAATGCTCCCAGCTCTTCCTGGAGGAGGAGAAAAGCCAGCAAAAGCCCAGAAGTAACAGGAGGGTGATCCCGCTTGTGCATGGTCCCATGTCTGTTATCCTTCACACACGGATGCCCTGCCCAGTTGGGGCCCGGCATGTGGACCTGAGGGAGCCAGGGACGAGGCACCGCCCGGTGCTCCAGACAGGCCCTCAGAGGAAACTGCATTCAGGGATTGCTCAGACCCCCTGGAAAGCAGCCAAAGCACAGTCATACCCATGGAAGCCAGAACCTGTGTGTGGTGGAAACCTGCCAGGGGAAAATGTCTTAGTTCTCTAGAGCCACCGTAACAAACACCACCAGTGGGTCGGAGGCTTTACACAAAGGGAACTTTATTTTCTCAGAGTAGGAGGCCGGAAGCCTGATTTCGAGGGGCTGGCTCTGGGGGGAAGGCTTTTTCTCTGTGTGTGCTCTGGGGGAAGGTGCAATCATCCCTCTATGCCACACAGGGACTCGCTGAGCAGCAAGCATGAAGGAGCTCTCCAAGCTCCTCAGCAAGAAGCCGCAAGTCAAGTGCCAACCTCAAAAAGAAATACGAGCGGCAACCTCAAAAAGAAATACGAGCGGCACCCCAGTACTCCCTCACAGAACACTGCGTTCTCAAAGTTCCCGCCCGCTCACTGAGCGCTGCTTAGGGCAGGAAGCGGCACCAACCTCCGCACGCAGCGGCTCCTGGGAAATGTTCGGAAACCGTTTTTGTCACCATTTTGAAAGTGAAAAGTAAATATTAAGAAGGCACGTAGGTCTCTCAGTGAAAGCTGAGCGACCTAACAAAGAACCCAGAGCGCCTCTGCACGAACACTGGGATGGGGGCACACCGCCAGGCGATGTCCCAGCTTGCAACGGACCTGAGCGTGCTGCCTTCTCGACTGCTGACTGAGAAGCGGGCCGCTGAGACCCACCAGCTGCTCCAGGGGAAACATAGGCAGCGGTCGCGTTCCATAAAGAGACAGCCTTGGATCACCTCGGGCAGGGAGAGGGACCTCTTCCTTGTCCCCTGCCAAGGACCATTTGGGTGTTTATCCTTTATGGGCCTTGTAAAATTTGATCAACCATGTAATACCTCTCCCCTAATATGATGGCTGGCACTGCTTCTCTCTGGTGATTGTACGGCGTTAGCTGATGGCTTCTCAGACCGTGCAAGGCCCCTGGGTGGGCATTCCCCACCCCTGCTCTAGAACGCAGGTACCCAACTAATAACTTGGCCTACTGCCTCCTTTTCAGGAAAAATGAAAAGAAAAACTCAGCAATCCCCTGTCAATTCGAAACATGAGCACTATATCCTATAATCCAGGGGTTCTCAACCTTCCGAATGCTGCAACCCTTTAATACAGTTCCTGATGCTGTGGTGACCCCCAACCATAAAATTATTTTCGTTGGTATTTCATCACTGTAATTCTGCTATTGTTATGAATCGTAATGTAAATATCTGATATGCAGGATGTATTAGGTCCCCTGTGAAAGGGTCGTCCAACCTCCAAAGGGGTTGCGACCCACAGGTTGAGAACTGCCACTATAATCTTACCTTAATACAGGATAAATGTACGCATAGGCTTTTGCAGTCCCTGGGATTGTTCCAGTGCTCCTAAGGGCAGAGCCACCAACTCTGGGCAATCCTGCTGTACCAGGCACTCCTACCCTGGCCTTACGGTCCCTCGGCGCCAGACGTCACTCAAGATTACGGGGTTCTCCGCCAGAGTCCAGAAAAATAAGAGACTGGAAAATGCTGCTGATTCCCTTTTTGCTCATCCTCCTGAATCATCTACAGGAGTCTGGGGCAGCAATCAACACAATGGACTGCCGCCGCCGGATGTAGACGCAAGCACCCTGTGGTGAGAGCAGTCGGCTCCCTGCTCGGGCCCCATGCTCCTCTCTCAAGAAAGGCTGCTGCCCAGACACGTGCGGTTTCTAATTTCAGCAGCTCCATACATCTGAACTGGCTTATTAAAGACTAAATCATGGGTGACGCCTCTGCTTCCACTATTATTAGTAACAAATGCATGGAGAGGCAAGCACCCAGACTTCTCCAAGAATTGGCAAGTCTCAGAACACTGAAAGGAACACACATACACACAGCCCTCCACAGAAACCACGGCCATGCTGAAATGCCCCCAAATCAAAAGCCAAACGCACTGCCATCAGGCTAATTCCAAAGCACAGCGTCCCTGTAGGACAGAGCAGGACTAGCCCGTGGGTTCCCGAGACGGTGGCTCTGCACAGGAGTAGACGCCGTGTCTTTCCCCTGCCCGGGGCCTGGTGCTTCTGCACTGCTGACACTGCAGTTAGTGGCCCAACTCAGAACCCACTACGCCGCAGGGCTCAAAATACCCAGTCCTCCATTTTCTCTCTGTCTGTCTGTGTATAGATACACACACACACACACACACACACACACACACACACATAGGTGTGCATGTGTATATATATATATGTGTGCATATAGAGAAGTAGATGTATATAATTCAAAATACCCCAGTATGCCATGATGAATACTTCTTATTTTCATGGAATATACGCCCAGAATCAATGGAGGCTTGCTGTGTTTCTAAGACGGTGCAGCCGGGAATCTGTGCTCTACATCTTGGCATGACAACAGCAGCACAGACGGAATAAAGGATCAGGGAAATAGCAGCGGTGTCGTCCTAATTTTTCCTTGACTAATTATCAACCCATTAATGTGAGATTATACTCAGAGTAGCATCAATTTTAAAGAAAAACAACAACCCTTCTCTGCCCATGTGTTTTATACCTGGGAGAGGAGTGGGCCCAGGGCTGGTGGGTCCCATTGTGGGTATGAACTGGAATACCCTTGTATTAATAGTGAGGTGTTGGTGACAACCGCAGGAAGACCAATTGAGAGAACTGTAATTAACCTCAGCATGTCTGGGGAAAGAAACGCTCTTGCTTGGGAAACCAAGTCCACTATCCCCGCTCTCCTGCTACGCACCAAATGCTGCCAGCTCCGGCTCCTTCTTCCACTTCCCCAGCGAGGCCGGCGGGTTCAGCCAGATCACGGTGGTGTGCAGAAGCAGGTCCCCCATGCTCAGATCTGCAACCTGAAAGGCAGAGGCGCACAGCCTTACTGGCGGCATTTGAAATGCACAGATGTTCACAGTGTTTCGAACGAGGGCAGGCTGGTGTCCGTGGTGCCCCAGGGAAGCACTGTCCCGGGGCCATTTTGTCCCTCATGTCGCTCTACCTGAATCTCAAAAACAAAACGGACAAGAGGCTACAGATGGTAGCTCCAAAGCTCACCCACAGTCAACCTGTGAAAACAGCGCTACAAAACTGGGGACGTTTCGTGCTGAGAGACGGTGTCCCCAAGATGCTGATGACAAAGACCCATCCACAGAAGCACAGACCCTGCGAACAACTGTGTCTCCGTGGAGCTGGGGTCTTCCGGGAAGCAAGGGCTCTGTTATTGCTTTCTTCTACTGGCTCTAAAAGCACTTGGCTTTGCTGAGAGGGAAGAGACAGGCGGAGGAGCGGTTTGAAGAATCCTCACTAACGCTGGGCAGTCTGCACACTGGAGCCTCCAGAGACCAAGAGGGCCAAGCCACCCATCCCAGGTGGTCATCACAGGCAAGCCATCTTCTCCTCTCCCATCCGAGTCGTGGGAATGAGTTGGCTCAGAGATTCCTTGGGAATTCGATGTTTATTCCTCACAGTCCCGCCTCCCTTTTGCTGTGCATGCCACTGGCCCACTTGCCGGCTAGCGGAGAGCTGACTCCAACTCATGGTCACGCCCCACGGGCGTGAAGAGGCCACCTCTGCTCCACAGCATTTTCCGAGGCTTGGGCTTAGGAAATAAACCAGGCACCTCTGGGTGGGCTCAATGCTCCAACCTTCCAGTTAACGGCTAAGCATGCTAACCATTTGAACCCCCGAAGGATTTCTGGACCTCTTCTATCAAAGTTTCAGGCTCCCACCCACAATGAGGAACCACCCAAATCTGGGATGATCTGGCCTCGAACCTGGTCTCTGTGTCAAAGGTGGGAGGACACGACAGTATCCCAACAACCAGAGCCGAGAGTCCATCCCCGTGTTCTCTCCTGCAGAACCTACCCACCATCCCTCTCGCGTCTCACTGAGCCCACAGACACCACGCCCCATCCCCTGCTGAAGACCTGAAGCGGAACCCTCCACAGGCAAGCAGTTCCAGTTGGTGGTGCCGTGTCCGATCTCCCTGCCTGGGCTTCCAGCCGCGACCCCGCGGCCCCCAGCAAACACAGCGCAGCTGTCACTGCTCCTCCTGAGCACCTGGACGCGGAGCCGTGGGAACTCCACCCCGCCCTTCACTGGGATCACAATCACAATAGTAACGGCATTTATTAGAAAGGAAGGCTAGTGGCAGGGTGTTCATCTGCTGGGCGGTTAACTAAGTCAGGGGCAGTTTCAGCCCAACCAGCAGCTCTGTCTTGGACAGGTATTCTGCTTTTGAAAAGAATACAGCCCACCAAACCCTACCGAGCAGTTCCTAGGCTGTCACACGGAGTCACTGTAAGTTGGAAATCTAGTTGACAACACCCAACAATGAAAGGGTACAATTGTTTTCTTTTAAACCAGTGGTTCGCAACCTTCCTAATGGTGCAACCCTTTAATACAGTTCCTCACGTTGTGGTGACCCCCAATCATAAAATTATTTTCGTTGCTATTTCATACCTGTAATTTTGCTACTGTGATGAATCGGGTGACCCTTGTGAAAGGGTGGTTCGACCCCCAGAGGAGTAATGAACCATAGGTTGAGAACCACTGTTTTAAACAGTCCTATATATTGACTCAATGGCACTGAGTTTAGTCCTGGTGGCACAGTGGTTACATGTTGATGTGCAAGGTGAGAAGTTCGAAACTACCAGGAGCTACTTTGGGGAGGGGTAGAAAGACGGGACTTTCTACTCCCATAAACAGTTAATCTCGAAAACTCACGGGCAGTTCTATACGGTCACATGAGTCGACATCAAGTCAATGGTAGGTGGCAGTGGGTCTGGTATTAGCTTGCTAGTGTGCTGTTCACCAAAGGTCAGTGGTATGAACCCACCAGATGCTCCACGGGAGAAAAGACCTGGCAATAGTTCCCATCGAGATTCCCACTGAGGAAACCCAACTGGGTCAGTCGTTCTCCTCTGTCCTACAGGGTCACTGTGACTCAGAATGGACTCAAAGGCACACACAGTCCACAACGACCCCACGGCAGTATCAGCTGAGAGAATGAAGGTTTGTTTCTATGACCTTCCCTCCTTCTACTATCACACTACACTGCACACACACACACACACACACGCACGCACGCACGCACGCACGCACGCACTACCAAACATCCCTGTGGAAGAGGAACGTCTATCAAGACAGCTCAGATTCCCACGTTATGATACCAGGCCACAGCTTTAAGGGGCTGCCATTATTATCCAAATGCTACTGTCTGGCTCTAACAGAAGTCCATGAGCTGTACGTCTGCATCTCCTGCCGTGTGATGCCCCAGTGCCTCCTCCTGGACCAGGCAGACCATTGGTGTTGGATTCCTGCGGCGGCGGGAACAGACCGAGGAGCTTCCAGCTTCAGAAACGGATTCTCTCACAGTCAGGAGGCTAGAAATCAAGCTGGCAGGGCTGGTTTCGAAGGGAGGCCTGACAGGTCTGGTCCGTCCCTCTCTTAGCTCCTGGGGGGTCAGTGCTCTTGGCTCCCAGTTGCACTGTGCTAATATCCACCCCTGTCCTTGCAGGGCCTTCTCCTTTGGGTGTGCTCACAGGACCCCCTTATTATAACAACAGTCAATGGATTGAGGGCATACCCTAATACAGCATCTTAACGGCACCTTAACTAATTACACCTGCAAAGACCACATTGCACGTAAGGCTGCATCCAACGGCTCTGGGTAGACAAGAATTTGAGGTGGGGGTGGTACGGGGCTGACACCCTATTGACTTTGGGCTTGGCCACGTGCTATGGGCCAAGGCTCCGGCACAACACCTGCCAGTGTGTGTGGTCTTTCTCACCGGTGTACGAGTTACCATGCAGTCGTCGCTCTCTCACGCGACCCCAGAAGGGTCAGAGTGGGCCGTGCCCCATCGTGTTCACGAAGGCTGATGTGTTTGGATGCAATTGCCAGACCTTTCTTCCAAGGCACTTCCAGGCGAACCCAAACTTCCACTCAGCAGGCGCGGGCACGAAACATTTGTACCACCCAGCCTGGGCGCAGCGCCCACTTTCTCTGAGGCTTTCATTGTTGCAGGCTCAAAATCGGGTCATCCTTTCCAGTTGAGAGACCACCTCACAGGAGAGGAAAGGTATTTTCCACCCCCTCCTTTTCCTGCACAATGCATTATTGCCTTAAGCCTCTGGCCCTCATTTGGGGCTACTTTTCCTTTGTGTTCTTCACCTATTTAAACATGCGTGCGTGCATGGCTCTCTTTGGATTTTTTTCCCCAAGCCTTCGTTTTCCCAGGCTGCAGGCTTGCCGGTGCTGACACAGCACTTTGGTGCTCTCTCTCGGCACTCAGTCAGGTACCCCTCCTTCCACTTTTGTACATTTCCTCTCTCAATCTCAGCTGACGAGGGAACCCTGTGGCCAGCACTCTCTCCCTGTGCCCTGCTGGGAAGACTTCTGACTGATTGTCAGACTTGGCTTCAGGGCAGGGGTCCTCAAACTGTTCAAACGGGGCCAGTTCACTGTCCCTCAGACCTGTTGGAGGGCCGGACTATAGTTAAAAAAAAAAAACCCAGCTATGAACAAATTCCCATGCACACTGCACATATCTTATTTTGAAGTAAAAAACAAAACAGGGCAAAAACACCCGGCAGCCTGGATAAATATCCTCAGCGGGCCGCAGGGGGGCCACGGGCAGTAGTTTGAGGACCCCTGCTCCAGGGTCACTCTGGTCTCATGGGCTTGATGAAACCATGTTGCCTTTGCTCATCTTTGACTTTTGAATCACAGCCACTCCCCGCCCCCTAAATTATTTGAAACATTACCCACAATACCTTCCTATTTTGTACAGGATTATTTGCTCCTAACACATCATTAAAATCTAGAAATCAATACACCGCCTAAATGAAAAGGTACAGGTTTTGTGATTCAGTAAACTCCACTTCTGTAGACATGAAATAAACTAACTCAGGAAAAAAAAATCTTGTAAATCAATAAATGGAGCCATAAATGGAGCTGAACAGTGGGAATAGACTCATTATGGTCCAGCCACACAGTGAAACATTCCACCATACCGAAACTGATTCTTCTTTGAATCATGTTTAATTATTTACCATATGAAGTCCTTGTGCAATAGTAAGTGTTCATATACATTTTGGCATAAATTACTTTGAAAATATAACAAAACTTTGCATGCATGGCATTGTATAAGGCAAAATGGACACCAAACATGATGAGTGGTAAGTTGTGTGTTGTGATGAGACTGTTTCTTCTCACCTTTCCTGAGTTTTTGCCATTTTCCCCTAATAAACACAAACAAAATCTAATTACTTTTTTTTTTAATTATAAAAGTTTAAAAGAAAGTCAGAAGAAAATCCTAGAGGTCGATAGTGGTGACATTTGCTCTCAGGCCCTAACCACAAGTTTGGCAGCTTGAAGCTAGGTAGCAGCAATGCTTCTGGAAGACGTGGAAATTCAGCTCCCATGAAGATCAAGACAAAATACCAAACCCATCGCCATCAAGTAGATTCCAATGCACAGAGACCATGGAGGCCAGGGAAGAACTGTCCCATACTGTTTCTCGGGGTGCAGGTCTGTACAGAGCAGGCTGCCCCGTCTTTCTCTGACAGAGTGGCTGTGGGTTTGAACCATCAACCTTTTGGTTACTAGTCGAGGACTTTAACTGCTGCATCTGCTTCACCAACAGTTCTGAGAAAGAACATTCTCATGCTCTGATTTCAATGTTCCTATCCATGAAGATTAAAGCCGCCCCCACCCCTGGAAAATAAAAACCCCCCTATGAAGCAGTTCTACTTTGCAACACACTGGGGCCACTATGGATCAGAATCCACTTGACGGCGGGGTTCTTTTCTCTGGATGGGGTTTCACTGGAGAGCTCCCATAATCTCCAAGGTAAGCCGAGGAAGAACATTCCCATGCTGAGTTAGGTGTCAGAGAGCAAAGGAAAGACCGTGCTCCCAGAGAAAGCCACACATCTTCGAGGCCACGCATCCTCTTCTGCTTCCTGGCAGCGCTTGCTACAACCCAGGTACAGGCATCCCACCCCCACCCCCTGCTTTTTCTAGGCCACGATAGGCCATTTCACATTTACCGAAGCCCCACATTTGCTCCTTTTTTCTCTAACCAAAGAGGATTTTTTGCTGCTTTTACATAAAAGGGCAAAAAAGCAAAATGAGCACACAGCATTTGTTCTGCAGACACCCGTGGAAGCACGAGAGAGAGAGAGAGAGAGAGGTGCCCCCCAGCCCCTCAGCAAGGTGCCACCTCAGATTTGAACTGTTTCTGTGAACGTTGGGGGTGGGGTGGAAGGGTTCACGTGTGTACACTGGTATGGCTTGGTAGGTCGTTTTTGAAGGGGCCTGCAAATGCCTTTACAAAAGATTTCCCCCATATGAACCAATGGCAATTGCTTCTTCAATTTGCATGGTTTGGGCTTACAGTGGATTTCATGAAAACGTTCAGATAGCAGAGGAGCCCGTAACCGATGCCTACTACCACTGAGTCCACATAGGACAAGGCAGAACGTCCCTAGAGGGTGTCAAGCCTATAAACTCTCCAGAAGCAGATGGCCACACCTCTCTCCTTTGAAGAAGCCGGTCGTTTCGAACAGCTGACACTTCGATAAGCAGCCTCGCACCGAACCACTACACCACCAGGGTTCTTGTAGGTACCTGAAACACTACATTTCTGTCCTGTCTGCTAGTGATGTAATCGCCTTTCGCCCCTGCCGTGGGAAGCCCAGTTCTGTCTCCTTGGCAATTCCTCTCAGCATTCCTGGATTTCCTCTCCATGCTGCCTGTGCGTTTCCTTGGAACCACTAAAAATATCTCCTGGTCCCCTCATTCCTTCCAAGTGAAGCAAAACCTTAACCAAGAAGCTCATTTTCTTTCTACATCGAGAGCCATGATTTTAACTCTTTGAAAATCTACCTTTAACACTCAAAAAGCCTGTTTTGCTTCAGGGCGGCCGTAAACACAAACTTGGATAATCACCCTGTAATGCCTCCGCTGCCCTGGTGGTTTCCTCTCATCTAGACTAAACAACCCGACTCGCCCACCTCCTTGTCTGTGACCCTCCTTCTGAGGGGCAGCAATGCTGGGGTTGCTCATCGCTCCCTCTCCGGCCTTTCTCTTTTAAAATGTGGAAAGCAAAAACAAATACAAAATTCCAAGTGAACCAGAGATGACAGAGGCAGTGATGAACATCATGGTACAAAGTCCTTCTGACTCATCTCGGCGTTTTCGGTTATTTCCGTCCTTCGTTCACACTCAACTTACGCAGCTCACTCAAGTCCTTTCCCAGTGTGTCTGTCCTGTCACTGGCTCGAAGCAGTTTGTTTTGGTGGACTTAAAAAAATAAAAAAGATTCATAATAACTTGAAATGTCCATTCCTTTTACTAAGCGCCTACTACGTGCCAACAATCGTCTGATTGAGGGGACTACACAGCCTTGGTTTCAAATGGTTCTTAGATTCCAGCGGCAACAGCCCAGATGATGGTGGTAGACATTGACTCCCACAGTTATCACCATGGAAAGCAGAGATGCCGCCACCCCCAGGCGACTGGCAAGGCACGCACCAGGAACCTGCGTGCTATCAAACACAGAAGTTCCAGCAACAAATGCGGAGTTCGCATCACTCTCTTACTGTCAGTAGCATGCTAAAAAACAAAACACAGCTTCCTCACAGGGCTGCCCCCACCCCCCACCCTCAAGACGGTCCTTACCTCTTTTTTCTCCCCCGTCTGCTCGGCAATGAGCTGGTCGAACACGGCTCCGAACTCTTCGTGGATCTTCTGCATCTCGTTGATGTGGCTGGCAACCTTGTTCATGGTCTTGATGGCCACTGCAAGGAAACGGGGCGCGAAGGAAGGGGTTACATATGGCTCTCAGGTCGGGGCGGCGGCGGGGGCGCCCCCGGCAGCCTGGGGCTCACCATCCAAGTGGTAGTGCTCCTCGCTCTCGGCGTCCGTCAGGGCAAACAGCTCCTTGAGCAGCAGTGGGTACTTGAGGATCCTCTGGATGGGCTTGATGAGGTAAGACTCCAGGGTGGACGAGTGCTGCTGCCGTGGGTTCTGGGCGTCCAGGAACGCCTTGAAAGCCGTGTCTGTCTTGGCTGGAACCGGTTCAAGGCAGAGCGTCAGAGGGAACACCCAAATCACTCCCTTCGCACGACGGGACCCATTTCTCCCAAGGTGCTCCTTTACAGGACTGGGACCGAGCAGGGCGGGTGGAGGAAGGGGCTGGCTGTGGGTTTATATTGCAGGGGCAGAGGTCATGGTGACGGAAAGAACTGTATGGAATCTATCAATTCTACAACCCTGCTTTTTCAGGGATGCTGTGGCTTCTCTGCTCTTTCAAGCATTGCTCCGGGCCAGTAGAGACAGCCCCCTGCCCCAAGTCCTCAAGACGGAGGACATGACTGTGGCCACAGCACGAGCGTGGTTCACAGCACCTGGTCTGGACCAGCAGACTCGGACACGTGCCTTCTGTTGTTCTCAAAAGGTTCTCGGCTGCCTCATGCACACTGGGCCATTAGAAGGAAGTGGGTCATACCTACTGTTTTTCCAGGCATGCGTTTGAAAGCCTTATAATATTTTTCAGGTGCAAAAAATAACAGGATTGAATTAAGAGAAAGCTATCGGGAGCAGGCTTTAATCTAATAAAATGATTTAAAAGAATGCAAATTACTCTGAGGATCATAACAGGTACAGAATGTAACTATAGCAGAATGTGTTCTAATACTGTTTTAACAATCTCGTAATAATTAGTCACCAAAGTGGTAAAACTTCCACACTCAGGAAAGCCAGGTCTAAACACACTCTATTCCTCTGGTTCCTTGAGGCTTTCTCACCCCCCACTACCATGACCCCAGTGCTGCTTCCCAGTGCAGACTAGACCGGAACATGTGCACAGGTACAGAAAGGGATGGGAGCTCACGACACAGACTCCAGGAACAGGAGTGGGAATGGTGACGCCGGAAGCACAGGGGGAAGAGGGGAGAGGAAGGGAGAAAGGGGGAACCGATCGCAACAATCGACATATAACCACACCCCTCTCCAGGGGGAAGAACAACAGAAAACATGGGGGAAGGGAGACAGCGGTCGGTGGGAGAGATGAAAATAATACCAATTTATAATCTATCAGGGGTTTATAGGAGGGAAAGCAGGGTGAAGGTGGGGTGGGGGGAAGAGAGGATACCAAGGGCTCAATGGGAAGCAAATGTCTGGAAAAGAATGAGGTCAACATATTTACAAACACGCCTGATTCCCTTGATGTATGGATTGTGATAAGAGTTGTATGAGCCCCCAATAAAATGATTTAAAGAAACAGGAAGGAAGGAA
>NW_022111372.1:22293095-22324544 GCF_000313985.2 Echinops telfairi
AAGGAAGGAAGGAAGGAAGGAAGGAAGGAAGGAAGGAAGGAAGGAAGGAAGCCAGGTCTGTGTCAGACACCGGACAAGGAAGCGGTGCGCCCTTCTGCACAGTCCTGTGCCGAACGGGAGCCCTGCCCTGCGGCACCATCCGCACCATGAGGCCCGTGGGTGTCGGAGGCAGCTCGGCTGTCGTGAAGCGGGCTCTGACGCATGGCGCCCCGTGTGTTTCAGAGTAGAATGTGCTAGCGGGATTTGCAATGGCTGATTGCTCCAGAGCTGATCACCAGTCCTTTCTTCTGAGGCTCCCCGTGGTGAACTCCAAACGGCCCACCTTTTCAGTTAGCGCTGAGTGCTAACTCAATGAAACGGCCCAGTGACCATATTTTCTACGGAAAAAGCATCAAGTCAAGCCCACTGCCGCTGAGTCGATTTCAACTGAGAAGAGACCCTATGGGCAGAGAAGATCGGCCCCACAGGGTGTCCGAGCTGTCGATCCTCACAGAAGCAGACTGCCTCCTCTTTCCCCCGTGCCGTGGCTGGTGGGTCAGAGCTACGGACACTTATTCCCTGCGGCTGATTTCAAAGAAACGCAAGCAATTCTCTTTAGTGCCAAATGTGAACATGTGGAATTGGTACATTATGTATACACTGGGGGGCACAATGGGCAGCTCTTTATATGGGAGGGGGAGACATCAAGTCACCCTGACCCATAGCACCCGCTATCACAGAGTACCACTGGCCCTGTGGATGTACGATGCTGTCGATCTTCCCAGGAGCAGAAAACCTCAACTTCCCTGAGAGGTGACTGGTGGGGGCAAACTGCGGACCTCATGACTCAAAGCCTAGTGTGTAACCACTATGCCTCCGAGCCCCCGAGCCCCTTGTAAAACAGCCACAGTTGAGTCTTGAGAAAAGGCAGGGCGCTTTCCAGAAACCCTCGGAAATCAAACTTTCTATGGACTCTACTGTTTACCAGGGAAATGTGTCTTTCTTTCTTTCGTTGAAAAACCTACACAAACCGCAACACCTGGATAAGGCTTATGGCAGAAACCTGCAGCTCCATCGGCGGTGGGACACGTGCTAGACCTGAGAAGACAAGGCCACCCCAAGCCCTTCCAGGCTCTCGAAGGAACAGCCACACCTGCCCCTGGAGCACCGCTCCTGCCCAGGTGCTCTCAGAGGAGCGCCTCGTGTTCTCAGGACACTGAAGAAAAGCAGACGGCAAACAGAGTCGACTCCAGGCCGTGGGAGAGACGTGATGGCCACGGAGTCATTTCCATGAATGGTGACCAGTGGCCGTGGTGACTGTGATCAGCCCCCTAGGAACAAACCGGGTGAAGAGGAGAGGGCACGGCACAGAAAGGCACACGCCGCTGGGTCAGATATTAATGAAGGGCAAGCGGAATAAGAGGGCAATTTCCTCCACTCCTGCGTTTGACATTAACTGCAAAATAACCTGTCCACTTTGATCAAACACATGTAGCTGAGTCACACGTCCCTGACAGGAAAACAGCCCGAAGCACTCATTCAGAATCTGAATGCCGTGCCCAGAGGCGTACGTGAATGCATGTCGTTTCTCAGTGCCGGTACCCATCTCTGTGGTTTCTTGGAACATCTCTGCCACACCAACGACCCCGTCCCAAAGCCCACCAACCACGGTGAGCGACCTGAGTGAGAATGCCCCCCACCCAGAGGGGCCGGGGCCCTGCACGCCTTACCTTTCACCAAAACCTTGGGGACTTTTGTGTGGCTGGCGCAGAAGGCACTGTAGAGCTTGAAGCGGTCGGCGTAATACAGGAAAGATCCCCCGAGCGAGAACAGGACCTTCTGGATGTGATGAGAAAGAGCAGCGTCAGATCATGTTTGTGGTTATGGGCCAGTTTCAGCAAGCTGCAACCAGGGAGCTCGCCCCGCCCCCGATCTTCCGCACAGCTCAGCCTCATGCTCGCTTGTGGGGTCCTTCTGTGCCCGCTGAGGCTCCTGTGACCCCTCAGAGAAGGGGTGCGGCTGACAGACTGGCCCAGCGGATGCCCGAGCTTGTCTTCCCGGTATTTACAGTGCGACGACACGGGTCTGCCAAGGCGTGCGCCTTTTAATGAGCTACCTGGAGATGTTTCTTATGCGGCCGAGGGACTACCTAGGGCATTTTGGGAAAGGCGGAAAGCTCTTGAGTACTCTCAATTAGGTTCTGTCGGGAGGTGGAAGTGGCACATGTCATAACACGGGGACCGTCCCATCAGCTGCTGCGGAGTGAAGGACCTCAGGACAACCTGCGTGGGTCAGCGCCGAGGTGTGCCCCCAGGGCTTTCAATGGACACCCTCAGGGGTAGACCCCCAGGCCTTTCTGCCATGGTGCCGCTGGGTGGACTAGAACCTTGAACAGCCTGGCAGGCTGCTGAGCGATGGTAACTGTTGACAGGCCCCCCAAACACTCCAGGGAATGCTCCCTGTCCCCGAGTGAAAGAAACAGAAGTAGGTTTCCCCAACCACTAGACCTCCATCCCCATTTCTCTTCTAACAGGGAGCATATAAGAATATATGCATTATTATTAATAAAAGAAACATGTTCCATTCTGGGAATTAGGTACTGTCTCACTAACCCACAACACTGCTGCCCATATGACTGACTAAGATGAAAGGAAGCGTCTTTTCCTACCAGGCCATTGGTATGTCTGAAGTACGCGATTTCACACACACACACACACACACACACACACACACACACACACACGAAACAGGCCCCAGGGAAATCTCTTCTGTACACTTCACAATGAGCTAATCTTGTTCCGGTCAAGAGAGATACTCCTTTTGTATACTGTATCTACTCGTGTATAAGCCGAGTTTTTCTGCACATTTTTAATGCTGTTTTTGTGGTAAAATTAGGTCCCTTGGCTGATATTGGGGTTGGCTTATCCTCGAGTACATACGAAACTTAAAATTAAAAGCAAGGTCCCAAGCATGGAAATAAAATTTAGAATATAAGTGATCAATTGGATTCCCCAAAGGTTCAATTGTATAATGAACAACTCAGAGTCTGTACTGACTCGCACCCTCACCTCCAAATGTTTTAGACCATATACTTGCTAGGGAGAGGTCTACATGACCGTGCGCTGTGAGGGGCAGAACTGTGTCCTCCGATTGATAGGTGAACACTCATAAGCATTTTGGTATGCCAGGGTATAGCGCTACATATGTGTTTATGTGTACTGCTCACACACCCATGAAGAGAAGAGCACACAGGGGCAGAAGCATGAAAACGTCCTGGCCATCATGAAATATGTGAGGGAAAGAGCCACTGGGTCTCATGGTGCAGGACCACGTTCTTAGGGTCCGCTGGCATAGCATTGTCCACAAAGACAATATTCTACACCCTAGTCAGTGAGTAGCAACGGGCTGCTAAAAGCTTCTGAGCGACCATCCACAATGGAGCTAGTCTCCCCCTGTCCGGAACACGAGAGAATGACGAGCATGGGCGAATGGGCGGCACATGGAACAATTGGTTGAAAGGACCCACAATCCTAGCCTCAGTGGTTCTGAGACCAGAAGAACTAGGTGGTACCCAGCTACCACTGCTCACTGCTCTGAAGAGGCTCCTAACAGGCAGTCCTGGATAGAGTGGGAGAAAAATGTGGAACTACAACCAGTAGGAAAGATCAGGCTACTGGTCTTTTTAATTTCACTAAAGAGACTAGAGCGGTGATGCTCAACCTTCCTAATGCTGCAACCCTTTCACATAGTTCCTCCAACAGAAAAGTGGGTGAAAGGAGGCATCAGACAGTGCAAGACGTAGCAAAATAGTAATGATTTATAAATTACCAAGGGTTCATGAAAGAGGGTGAGGGTGAGAGGGGAAAAATGAGGAGCTGATACCAAGGGCTCAAGTGGAAAGCAAATGTTTTGAGAATGATGATGGCAACAAATGTACAAATGTGTTTGACACAATGATGGATGGATGAGTTGTGATGAGTTGTACGAGCCCGCAATAAAATGATTAGGAAAAAAAGAGGTATTTCCCTAACAACTGCCTATTAAGTGCAATGTGAACTCCTTGCTCTAGCTAGTCTTTGTTTTATAATAAATAAATGTAGACGTCTAATGTGAAAAAAATACAGTGCCTCATGTTGTGGTGACTCCCCAACCATAAATTATTTTCCTTGCTACTTCATCACTGTCACTTTGCTACTGTTAGGAATTGGGTGACCCCTGTGGCAGGGTCGTTCGACCCCCAAAGGGTCATGACCCCCAGGTTGAGAACCGCTAGACTAGAGGAACTCTGAGACAATGGCCCTTAGTCAGCCGTCAGGCTTCGTGCCTTTCTTACGGCTCAACTTTCAGGCAAACAACAGCCCTATAGAGTGCTCAGGGACACATTCTCTCGAACAACCCGTCCTATGAACTCCAAGGGCAGCACGTGCCCAGGGTTGAAGCTCACAAGGCAGAAGGGATCGGAATGAAGGACGAAGGGAAACCGGAAGCGCAGAAGGAAGTGGGAAGTAGCATTGTGAGGACTGCGATCGCGTCACCAACCCACATGTGTCTGAACTGCAGAACAGAAAACCAACGGGCTCCCGGTACTTTCACCCAAATCATCAAGAAGTTCCTCAGGGAGAAGAGTTGCCACGTGAAGACGTGTGGACAAGCCAAGGAATGTCCAGGGCAACCAGAAGCTGGGAGAGGATAGAGGGGCTCTTGCCCCAGAACTGAGCAGGCCTAGCCCTGCGGATACTCTGACTTGGCCCTCCTGGCCTCCAGACCACGAGGCACCACCTTTCTGCTGTTACAGCTGCCCGGTCCGCAGTGTGTTGTTACAGCAGCTGTCAGAAGCACACACATCTCCCTTTATGCCTCCATGTTCCCAAGTCCAGCCAGCTTAGAAAGTCTCCACAGGAGCAGACCGAACCCCAGAGTCACACTCGACAATCAAACCAGAAAGCTGTGGAAGAAAAAACCTCTTCTTGTAACCCTCATTTTCCTCATTCCAAAGTCATTCATTTGTTTAGTTCATGCCGTTTCCCTGAAAGCAAGACATCCCCTGAAAATAAGACCCACTTACAGTTTTGCCTCTTGCTGAAATATGACATCCCTCCGAAAATAAGACCTCCCTAAAAATAAGGCCCCCCAAAGCTACCGTAACCGCCGCGCAGCTCACTGTTGCCTGCAGCTTAGCCAGAGTAGACAGGTAGCGCGAGGTCTCTTAAACAATACACAATAAACGTGTACCGTATTCTTCATGGAAAAATAAGACATCCCCTGAAAATAAGACCTAGCACATCTTTGGGAGCAAAAATTAATATAAGACACTGTCTTATTTAGGGGGAAACAGGGTAGTTACAGAGCTGCTGCCATACAGCCGCTGTTGTTAGGGGCCCTCAAGTCGATTTGACTCAGCAATTCCACACGATAGAGGGATTCTGTGACTGTCATCTTTGCAAAAACAGGTCACCCTCCCACAGTCACTGGATGGGCCTGAACCACCAATCTCCAGTTACAGCAGAGTATCTAACTGTGGTGACACCAGGGCTCCTTACACCAGCTTCACACACTAACACTACAGCTACAATAGCATCAGGAACTAACTCTATGTCTACACTAACTTTACATACAAACACTACACACTAACATTATATACTAATATCTACACTAATGTTACATCTACACTAGCACTACATACAAATGCACCTACACTCATACACCAACACTAACACCTACACTAGCACTGCACCTACAGTAGCATTACACTAAGAGTACACCTAAGAAGCAGTACACACTAACACTACATCCATACATTACCACTACACACTAACACTGTATACTCATACTAACATCTACACTAGCATTACACACTAACATGACACCTACACTAATACTATACACCAACACTAACACCTACACTAGTATTGCACCTACGCTAGTATTACAGACCAACACTAACACCTACACTAGCATTGCACCTACACTAATATTACAGACTAACACTAACACCTACACTAGCATTGCACCTACACTAATATTATAGACCAACACTAACATCTACACTAGCATTACACCCACAGTAGCATTACACTAACATTACACCTACAGTAGCATTACATACTAACACTACATGTACACATTACACATTAACAGCTTCACTAACACTACATATTCATAAACATCTACACTAGCATTACACACACAAGTACTACACAACAGCACGAATATCTACACTAACAGTACACATTACCATTACATCTAAACTAGCATTACACACAAACACTAACCTCACATGCTAACATTACATCCACCAGCATCAGAAGTGATTCTAACTTCATGAAGTCCATGGAGAACTGCTTTTCTTCAGAAGAAGTGCAGTGCAGACAGTACAAAAGGACTCCCTCACTAAATGCTGCTAGAGAAACCAGGGTGGCTGTATGACCCCAAAGGGGGCGTTGCTTTGTTTATCATCCCATATACAAATTCAACTCAAAACAGATCACGGATCTCAATGAAAATCACAAAACTACAAAGTGGCTAGGAGAAAACATGAAATCTGTATGACCCTGACCCAGGCAAAGATTCCATCGCTGTCAAACTCCAAACACAAAAAGCAATCACAGAATGATACCTTGTGCTTCCTGAAAATTTATCACTGTCTGCTCTCTGAAGGGCCCTATTCAAAGAATGAAAAGAGCGGCCACAGAAGGGGAGACATTTTTACAAATTTATGTATCTAAGTCAAGAACCGGTATCTAGATTATACAAAGACATTTTCAAACGCAGTAATAAGGAAGTAAATGGACTAAAAAACTGCACAGAGACTTCACCAAGAATGACATACAGAAGACAAAGAAGTGCCTAAAAAGCTGTTCATCATCCTAAGACACTAGGTAAATAAGGCTGAAACAGCAATGACACCCCTTACATGTCTGGTAGAACGGCCACAAGTAAACAGCGTGATCGCATCAACCGTGGGGGGTGGAGCAGGACTGCTGGGGGAACGTACGAGGGCACGCCACCCTGGAAGAGCCTGGCAAGTCCTACAATACTAAGCACACACCTGCCCCGTGATGCAGCCACCCCACCCCGAGGCAGGTGCCTGAGAGAAAGGAAGGTGGGCACCAATGCTGGAAGCGGCTCCACTTGTCAGAGCCAAAACACCGACACGAACACCTGGAAACCACCGAAATCCCCATCCAAGGTGCAGGACCAAACAGAGGGATGCACCTACCGTGGAATACTCTTCCAACCGTGTAGGAAAAACCGGTTTTGAGAACTATTAAAGTACACTGCAACATGGATGGTTCTCAGAGTAACTATGGTAAGTTAAAGAGATAAATTCTTTTAAAAGGGACCTGCTGTAAGCTGCCACTATGTATAGTTCCAGGAAATGCACAATGATCTAAAGTGACATGGTGGTCTGGGGACTGCAGGCGGGAGGCAGGAGCTGGGAGGGTGGGAGAGAGAGTGCCCAGAAAGGGACAAGAGAAAACACATGGGGGTAGATGGTTATAACCATTACCTATAAAACCAGAAACCAAACTCAGTCATTGAGTCAATTACAATGCATAGCACTCTGGTGATGTAGTGGTGATGCATTGGGCTGCTAATCACAAGGTCAGGAGTTCAAGACCACCAACCACTCCATGGAAGAAAGATGAGGCTTTCTACTTCCATAAAGAGTTACTGTCTCTCAACAAAGCCCACATGGAAGAAGCATACCAGCCTGTGTGATCACAAGGTGCCGAAGGGATCAGTTATCAGGCATCAAAGAACAAAAAATAATATCATTGTGTGCTTATCTCCATGATACAATAGCTGAAGACAAATGGGTGCATAAGCAAATGTGGCGAAGAAAGCTGATGGTGCCATCTATCAACAGATATAGTGTCTGGGGTCTTAAAGGCTTGAAGGTAAACAAGTGGCCATCTAACTGAGAAGCAACAAAGCCCACATAGAAGAAGCACACCAGCCTGTGTGACCATGAGCTGTCAAAGAGATCAGGTATTGGGCATCATCAGAAAAAATTCATGTCATTGTGAATGAGTCGGGGAGTGCAGAGTGGAGACCCAAAGCCCATTTGCAGGCCACTGGACATCCCCAAACAGAAGGGTCTCGGGGAGGAGACCAGCCAGTCAGGGTACAATGTAGCAACGATGAAACATACAACTTTCCTCTAGTTCCCAAATGCTTCCTCCTCCCCCATTATCATGATCCCAATTCTACCTTACAAATCTGGCTAGACCAGAAGATGTGCACTGGTACAGATAGGAACTGGAAACACAGGGAATCCAGGGTGGATGATCCCTTCAGGACCAGTGGTGTGAGTGGTGATACTGGGAGGGTAGAGGGAGAGCGGGTTGGAAAGGGGGAACAGATGACAAGGATCTACATGTGACCTCCTCCCTGAGGGACAGACAACAGAAAAGTGGGCAAAGGGAGACGTTGGACAGGGCAAAAGATGACAAAATAATAATTTATAAATTATCAAGGGTTCATGAAGGAGGGGTGAGCGGGGAGGAAGGGGAAAAATGAGGGAGCTGATTCCAGGGGCTTATGTGGAGAGCATATGTTTTGGGAATGATGAGGGTAATGAATGTATGAATGTATGTACTTTATACAATTGCTGCATGTATGGATTGTGATAAGAGTTGTATGAGCCTCTAATAAAATGATTAAGAAAAATAAAGAGTTACTGTCTCAAAACCCTGTTCTACACTGTTAGGCTCACTGTGTTCTAGGAGTATACATCTGTCAAAATTTATTGTACAAAAACTGTACATTGCAGATATGTGCCCATTGTTTCAACAAACCTATGCTTTCCTTTCCTTTTGTATATGAGTGGCCTGTAAGCCCTGGCCAGGGCACATGGATGAAGGAACTGTGCTGCCTGGGTGTGCAGCACCGGCCATCTCTGCAGTAAAGGAAACCAGCCCAGGAGGAGGAAGCAAGCTGCGCACGGCCCAACGAAGGCATTAGCCATGCATCCTCCTAACGTGGAAGGACACTGTGTTCTGGAAGCTGTCTTCCGCTGGATAATGACCAGCACGCCCATTAAGCAAGCTTTCCTAGAACAGGACAAATGAATGCGGTTACTGGGAGACATGGGGTGCTATGCTACTTTGCTGATAGCAAATTACAGGACAAGGTGGCTGCAATTTCCAAAGCAGAAGCAAACAAATGCTCCACTTTAAGGCAAGTCGGTGGCAATGATTTTAGCTCCAGCCAGACAAACAAGACCTGGTCAGTGCCCTTCTTGGGGGCCCTTTAGGAACTGGCTCTCACCAGGGCAAGCCTAAGCCTAAGAACTCACCTAGGAGTGCATAGTGCCACCTGGGGAGTGTTAGCAGGGCACTCAACTTGACCCACAGGACAACCCACCCATGACATTAAAAAAAAAAAAAATCGACTCCAACTCATGGCAACACCGTTTTCCATGGCTGGTTTCTTAGGAGATCAGCAGGCCTTTCTTCTGAGGCTCCTCTGGCTGGACTCGAACCTGCAACCTTCCAGTTGACAGCAGAACACATTACACTGCTGGTGCCCCCAGTAGAGCCTTAGGAGGTGGCTCTGTGCTCTTTGAGGATGGGACTTACCTTAAACTGATCGACTCTCTCCAGTTTTTCCAAGTCAGGTACCAGCCGCACCCCATCTTCCAGAGTTTTGAGGAATTCCACTTGAAACTCTACCATTTCAGTTAGGTTTCCAAAGAGGACATCAAGCTGGAAAGTAAAAAAGAACTTCACCACCCTGTATTTCAGTGGGTTGTGGAAGTGTTCTCTGTATCTGATGGCCAACTCCCCCCCCCGCCCACCCAACCTTCTCCAGTGAAGGCAATGATCCCACCACCAGAGGGTGGGGCAGTTCTGCGACCTCCTAGTCTACCAGGCAATCAGGTGACCGACCCAGTGACTACAGTTGCTGGCCAGGCCATGCCTCAGCACCGAGTGGGCTCCCCACCCCTCCCTGGCTGACCCATCACAGGACCCTCCCCAGGCTCAGTCCATTTCACCAGACCTCATCCTGGGTGAGAAACGTTTCCTTTTGAAGAGGTTTCAGGTATCTCTCCATCAGACAGTTTAAGTCCTAAAGGTTGAGAGAAAATTGCATGAGTACAACTAAAAAAAAAATCCAACCAAATTCACTGTCATGGAGTCTGTTTCAACTCACAGCAACCCTACAGGACAGGGAAGACTTAACCCTGTGGACTTCTGGGACTGTACAAGGAGTCCTGGTGCCATACTGGTTATACATTGGGCTGCTAACTGCAAGGTCAGTGGTTCAAAACCAGCAGGTGCTCCTTGGGAGAAAGATGGAACTTTCTACTCCTGCAAAGAGTTAGTCTCAGAAACCCACAAGGGCAGTTCTACCCTGTCCTGTAGGATCACTATGAGTCGGCATCGACTCGATGGGGCTGAGTTTGGATGTTTGGGTTTGGTAAATTATTACGAGAGCAGTAAGTTTCATTTTTCTCCCAAGGAGCGGCTGGTGGTTTCAAACTGTTGACCTTTCAGTTAGCTGCCCAACTCTAAACCCACTATGCTGCCAGAGCTCCCAAAGAGTACAACTAAAAGCCTATCAAGAAAAAACAAGGTTAGGTTAAATGACAGCATCAGTCTTGGGAGTCCCTGAAGTCCATTGGAGTGGGGAAAAAACCACCTTTTCTGTAATGTCAAAGAGTAAAAATTTTAGGCTTTGCAAGTTGTATCATCTCTGGCTGCTATACAACTCTGCTGATGTACCAAAGCCACTGAATGAATGAGTGTGGCTGTGTGCCGATAAAACTTTATTTACAAACACAGGCAGCAGGTTGGGGTTAGGCCAACAGGCATACTTTACTGTTCTTTGACATAAAGAATAAAACAGCTCGTTAAAAACAAATCGCACCCTTTTAACACGAGGGATTTTAATGAAATGCCAGAGGAAGTGATGATACAGAGAAAACAGATTTAATTACCCTCTGCCTAGATTCAAAGTAGATTATAAAGACAATACCCTCATTTGTCAATCTGTTTTTCTGTAACCCAAATTCACTTTTGGTATTAGCTCAACAGCATAATTAGAAAGATTGCAGGGGCAAAGTACCATCATTTCCTCTGTCAATAACTCAGTTATAGTGACATAATTTCTTAATGCAGCATGCATCATCTAAGAAACCCAGTACCCGTCCATTAGCTTCTGTCTCACGGGGACTCTGCATGCATCAGAGCGGAACGGTCGTCCAGACTGTTTTCAAGGCTAATGCTTCGTAAGCAGATCACCAGGTCTTTCTTGCGAGGCTTATTCTGGGAGGACCCTACCTCTCATCTTTTAGTGAACAGCTTCGTGTGTTAACCACTGGCAACACCCAGAAAACGCACTTCCTGCCCTTGAGTTCCATTTCGGACTCTTGGCCACCCTATGTGACAGATTGGAACTGCCCCTGCGGGTTTCTGAGGCTATAAATCTTGACACAAACAGGAAGCCTCGTCGTTCTCCCCGGGAGAGGCTGGTAGGTTCAAACTGCTGACCTTGTGGTGAGCAGCCCCACGGGTAACCCAGTAGACCACAAGGGCTCTTTTGGCATTGCCCAGGGAGACTCCTAAACCAGGCATTTGAACATTTGGAATAAAAGCCAAATTCCATGTGAAAGACCAAGAAAGTGTTCACCCCATGGGCTTACTTAGTGGCTAGCCAGGGTTTTTTTTAAAAAAAATAAACATGTGAACACACAAACGAGGTCCCTCTCAAGAGGAAAGCAGGCCCCACGGGGAAGGGAGGGGGCAGGCCGAGCAAGCCGTACCTTCACGTAGGTGCGCTCCGTCTCCAGGAGCTCGCAGATGACCTTGCGAAGCTTGTCAGCGTCGGTGAGCTGTCTCATGGCTGCCAGCTGCGGGCCAGTGGGGTCCTGGGGAGATGGGCTCTGGTCTGAGGGGTTCATCTCATGCAGGCTGCGGCAAAAGGCAGCCACCTGGTCTGGACTCTGCAGAGCAGGGGTAAAAAGGCAAAGCGGAAGCATTTAGTCCTCATTAAAGGGCCTCATCTCAATCAACACCTGTCTCTCCTGAATGGGCGCTTCCTGCTTCCAGCTTAATGAGCTGCCACATCACACATTTCCCCAAACTGCTTCACACACTGGATGCTCATTCAACGCTCAGAACAACCATGATACCAATACCAGTACCGGATGCTGTCAAGTCACCCCAGCTCGTGGCAACCCCGGGCTGAGAAGAACTGAGCTCCAGAGAGCTGTCAATCGCTGCATTTCAAAAGCCAACAGCCAGGTCTTTCTTCCCAGGCACCTCTCGTTGGACTCCAACTTCCGAGCTTTCCATTCGGCGCTCAACTGCACTGCCCCGGACGCTCAACTGCACTGCCCCGGATGCTCAACTGCACTGCCCCGGACGCTCAACTGCACGGCCCCGGACGCTCAACTGCACTGCCCCGGGACTCCATCAGAATAGTGGTTCATGTTTACCGAGCAGTGTGCCAGGTACCGCTCTGATGCACGTAAACCCCAAGCCCAGGTGAGTGAAGGCCGGCGAACAGGTAAGAAAGCAGGGGCCCAGAGAAGGTATGTCTTTCTTCCAGGATTACACAGCTCCTCGGGAAGTAGCCGAGCTGGGAATTGGATCAGGCAGAGTGCCTCCAAGGCCTAAATTCTTCACCAGAACAAAACTTTTCTGAGGGAGATGGAGACACAGGCAAACTAATGCATTTGACCCAGGGTGCACGGCTTATTCATGAGCGGACCCTCAATTCAATGCACCGCGGACTATACTTTGCAATGCTGGAGACCGCTTTACAAGGTAAGGTCCTTCCAGGCGCAGCTAATAATTGGTACTGAGGTAACTTGGTGGACAAAGATATACATTCACACACTGAAGTCAAGTTTCCTATTGTGTCGGAAACATAAATGAAGTCTTGATGCATGCTATCATATGGACATGTCTTCAAAACCGTATGCTGAGTGAAAAATGTGAGACACAAAAGGGCAATTATATATGGTATTATTCTACATGAACTATCGCGTCTGGGCAAAAGCATAGAAAGTAAAGTTTCTTGGCAGTTGCCGGGATCTGTGGGAGGGAAAATGGGGAGGTCAGTGTACCCTCCAAAGCCAGCCCACCACGACCGAGTCCATTCTGAGCACAGTAATCCTAAAGGGCAGAAGAGAACCACTCCACACTTTCTGAGACGGACATCCTGATGGGAACAGACAGCCTCATCTTTCTCCTATGGAGCAGCTAGTGGGTTAGAACTGCTGGCCTTGTGGTTAGCAGCCCAACACTTAACCATTTGGAAAGGGAGAGTTGTGATGTCTATAACAACTGGGGGACTATAATTAATGCACTTGATTGTACATAGTAAACATGGCTGAAGTGGCGTGTGTCTATTACAAATACTCTACAATAAAAATGAAATCACCAATTAAGAAACTCAAAAAACACCCCCCAAAAGCATCCATCATCTCTTCATCCTTCCCAAAGGCAGGAGTAAGAATGAGAGTCAACGAAGCTGAGCACTGAACTTGATCTCAATGGTAGTGTTCATTCCACCCGACCTTTCCCAAGGATGACTCTGAAGAAGACCAGAGCCCAGCCCAGCCCAGCCCAGCCACTGTCCAAAAGATCCTGACTCATAGCGACCTTCCACATGGAAGGACAACTGCTCCTTAGGGGTTCTGAAACCATGACTGTGTACGGGAGCGGACGCCCCCCCCTTCTGCACGCCCCCCCCACCCCACCACACACACACACACACCTTCTGCACCCCCCCCCCCACACACACACACACCTCTTTCTACTGCAGTGAAAATGGTGGGGTTGAATCTCTAAGTTTGTCTTAAGCAGCCCGGAGCTTAAGTGACTGAGCCATAGAAAAACTAGAGAAATTGTTGTTACGATTTTAAAATTTAGGATTCTAGGATCCCAAATTCCAGCATTTCAAGTTAAGCAAGACAGTTCTCCAAATGTCGGCTGCCTAGAAACAACCAACCAACCAAACAGAAAAACACCATCAGAGTTCTCCATAGCAGCTGTACCTGGGAGCTTCCGACTATCCCAATACCCGGCGCCCAGCCACGCAAAGCCAACGGACATCCCCGTGGTGGTGTGTGCGGGCAATCAGGGCTTCCTTACACAGGGGGTTGGAGTCACAATCAACTCGAGAGTGGTGAGTTTGTTTTTTATTTATTTATTTTAAATGAACCAGTCCATTCCACTTGACCCCTGGCTGAGAATTTGAATTTCTACCACCAGATACATGGAATCAGAATCTACATTTTTACAAGACCCCCGATGCAGCTTGGTGTATCTAGACATGCGCGTCACCTGGGGATCTGTAAGAATCCCCTGCGTTCCTGTTAAGATGTACACTCTGACTCCGTATGTCCGAGATGGAATGGACAACTTTCAGCAGGTAGTCAAATGAGAACGGGCCTATTTGAGACCTGGCTCTTTAAAGCTGGTCCTCCAGTGGCTCCCATGGATATCTTGGAGCACAAACCCTAGCTTGTTGCCAGAGGCAGCACTGCCCACCCTGCACCGTCCTCAGTCATGATTCTGTTGTTACAGCCACTGTGTCCATCCATCCCCGTGAGGATTTGCCTGTTTCACGGACCCTCCACTTTACCAAGCATGCGGTTTTGTGCCAGGGACTGGCTTCTCCTGATAACATGTCCAAAGGACGCGAGAAAAGGTCTCAACATCCTTACTTTTCAGGAGCATTGTGGCTAAACTTCCTTCAAACCAGGGTTGTTTGTTATTATTTTGGCCATCTGGCGTCCTTCAAAATTCTTCTATAACACCGTGGTTCAAAGGCATCGCTTCTTTTCCAGGCTTCCTTATTCACCGTCCCGCTTGCACATGCATGTGAGGCAAAGGAAAATGCCCAGGCTTGGGACAGGCACACACTAGTCCTCCACGCACGCCAGCTTGGCCCTTAAACGCTTACAGCAGGCCTTGTGCAGCAGAGAGGCCCAATGCCTGATGTCGCTGAGTTTCTTGCCTGCTGCTTCATGAGCGTTGACTACAGATCCAAGCAAAATGCACTCCTTGACACTGCACCCTTTGGGGTGTCTGCTGTTTATCGGGGTGTCTGTTCACCCAGCTGTGAGGGTTTGGGTCATCATTTACATTGAGTTATAATCCACACTGAAGGCTGTAGTCTTTATTTCGATGAGTAAATATTTCAAGTCCTCTTCCTTTTTTGCAAGCAAGGTTATGTTGTGTGATCTGCATAGCACAGGTGGTGAGGGAGCCTCCTCCCGTCCCAAGGTCCTTGGATGTTCGGATCTGTTTGTTCCATATGTCTCTCCCCTCCTTCTATTGTCTAGTTCAACTCAAGATGCACAAGCATTTCCCCTAAGTACCTGTGTACGTAGACTTCTACCACCCACCTGTCCTGGAGGAAAATGAGGAACATCCTCCCCCAAACTGTGCTTGGTTTACAGGGGATGACTTCAAGCGTTACAGGGTCTGACTGCTTTAGACGGTGCTCTTGGCTGGAATCTTTATGAAAGCAGATTGCCACATGCTTCTTCCACGTACGGCTGGGCAAGTTCATGCTGCCAATCATTCCGTTAGTAGGTGACTGTACAGCAAAAGCCAAAACCAGGTACTGTCTACAAATCCATTTTCAAACACAGAGAAAGACCACTGCCTCATATTCGCATGTCTTTCTCTCGCAGGGCTTCAAACCAGTTCTTCTCAATTCAATCACGGCAAATGGCACTAAACCGAATAACCCAAATTTGTAAAGTGTAGATATCCTGGAACAATAATTAACAGGAAAAATTACAGATTGATGGCCTGCTAGAAACGTAATCTCGCTCTTAGAAAACGAGAGCAGTGTGCGTACTGCGTAACACCCAACCCTCTTGTTGGCAACAGCACATCCCTGATCAGAGATGGCAGCCGACCTCGCCAGTTTGTGTGCTGCTCTTCAGAGCCCTGGCAATAGTCCAGTCTCCCACACGGGCGCCTTGCAGGGCTCCCTCTCCCTCTCCCAACTCCCCCACTCCAGGGCTTTGACTAATACATTTCCTGTTCTGGTTATTGTTTCACTCCACCTAGATTTAAAAAATGTATTTCTGAATTCACGACCACAACCCTAACTGAACGGGCCTGAAGTCTTGTTTCCTCTTTACTGAAGCGGCAAGGAAACACTAAAACAAACAAACAAAAACAACCCAAGCCCACTGCCACCGAGTCAATTAAGACTCACAGTGACTCTCCGGGAGCAGACAGCCTCATCTTTCTCCCGAGGAGTGAGTAACTGATAGATTTAAACAGTCCCATGTGGAACCCACACCACCACCAGGGGTCCTTTCTGAAATGGAAAGAACAATCAAATTACAGCACAAAGTTATGGAAACTCAACCAAAAGGGTAGATTAGCAGCAGTGTCATGACAAGAGAGAGTACAGCCAGGATCCTAATCTGCAGAGTCATTATCCTGATTCTCTTCTACTACTTATCTCAGTTTATGTACTGCTACTGCTAAACCTAGTCCGACAGGCCAGCAAGCAGCTATCCCTTACAGGAGTTCTCGTAGGTTCTATTTGGAAGTGTCTCCCTCAGACCCTGAACTCACTCACAAGGAATGTTCCTGCAAGTGACCCCCTGGAGAGGTGAACTGTATGGTGTGTGATTCAGTAAACCTATTTATAAAGGGAAAACAACTTGGATTTTAGTGAAAGTAGTTTCAGTAGAAATAAATGAAATAGTTCCATCCTTCGAAACTGTATGCAAGTCCTTTACATGGTCCAGTGGTCATTGTAATAGTCAACTGGATTGTAATATAGTCATGTTGGAGGCCAGAAAAGGGAACCCTCCCCCAAAGGGAAATTCACAGACAGAGAATGCTGACACCTGACAATAACAACTATCTTCCCTGGACCCTTAGGCTGCACTCTCCTATTCTGCTTGGATTGGGCACCTAGCAAAGAAACCGAACACAACAAACGTATGACCGGCACCTTCATTTACACAGAGTTTTTCTAGTGTCCCCAATAAAACCACAGCCCTTCATGCAAACACAAATAGTATCAGAGTGACAATTCATGACAGATACACCATCCTCACAATCCCCTCAGCGGTTCAGAAAACCCCTCCCTATTTTCATTATTCAGGTGAGTTGCCCAAACAAGAAACGCATGGACCTGCAAGTGACACGTCCCTGCACAGCCACAATGGGTAGTCCACCGTTCTCAGCCACCTCTGGACACAATAATGGAGGGTGACTAGGGGATAGTTTCGGGGTTTTCAGTCAATTTTCCCCCACCATAAATAGCTTGAGATTTCCATTTTTAAGCCTGTCAGTCAGGTTCCTGATTTAGATTGTCTAAAGTTCACCAGCTCCAAGGTCTGGCATCCTAAGTTTTAAGCAAGCCCTTGGGAAAACTGAGATCAGCGGGATGTGGGTTAGGGCTACTCAAAATACAGCTGTCTCCCGCTCAACCATCTTCCTCAACAGCCCCAGTTACTCACCTCTCTCCCGCCTCACCTCTCACCATGTCCTAGCAGAGTCCTGGGTTATTTTAGGAAATGCCATGAACATCCCAGGAATCACGGAGAACCCCCCTGGGTCACCCCCTGACAGTTTAGAGCCCTAGGCATCCCTTCCTTAGGAGGCACATTCCTAAACAGATGGATTGATTTAGTCAGGGGGTCTCTGAGGTGGAGCAGGGGCAAAGCTATTCCTCCACTGCCATCCTGTACCGATTCAAGGTGTCAGCGCTCAGGCTGTCACAGGCACCCAGTCAAAATGAACCCAGGGTCAAATGAACCAGTTCAGATGAACACTCGCAATTATGTCATTTAAGCCGAATACTTCTAAACACAGAATTCTGAGGCACATAAGTACTGTCAAAGGCTCTTAACAACATTTTTGTCCTGGGGGAAATATATATATATATAATAAAGTAATAATAATTTGAAGGACGTATAGACTACCTCTAGTCCCTGGGTGGTACAAATAATTATTACACTCGATGGCTTATTGAAAAGCCAGTGGCTCAAGCCCATCTGAGACACCCTGAAAGTATCTGGGGTACAAATGAGACCCTAGTGAAAACTCCAAACCTATGGCCTTCTACAAATGGAGTGCATGGAATGTAAGCTCGAATACAGAAGGTCTAACGATCTCATTGTGAACAATCGGCCACTGAACCAAAACAAACCCCTTGCAGGGCAGAGCTCTGCTCTGACATGCATGGAGCTGCCATGAGATCAAGGGGCTTTTGCTGCATGTTGCAAACTATCTCTAATGTAGAAATTTTCTTATGGTGGCCAAGCTTTAAAATCCTCTCTCTCCTTAGTGTGAGCAAACTTCTCCACGTCAAAGTCTATGGAATAACGTCACCACGCAGTTCCCTAACTCCTGCAGGTAAGGGGGGGGGGGGGGGCAGCATTCTCCTGCTCTATGGCGGACAGGAGGCGGCCTCTTGCCTTTCAGACACCAAACAGTGTAGCCCGAAGTGCCCAGAAAGGTAGATTCTCAACGAACTTCCAAAGCCGCGCTTCCTGGGGCTTGTTGTGGTTGCCACAGTCCAGTTGGCCCCATTCACACACAATGTTTACGTAATGGGAGGAAATGCTGCCCGGTCCTACGACTTACTGTGAAGGGATGCAGACAGGACCACTGTTAGCTACAAGGGTTTCACTGGCTGCTGTGTTGGTAGAAGGGGCCCAGGTCTCTCTTCCTAGTTCACCTTGGTCCTAAAGCTCCATGGACAGGACACATGAGACGCGCCAGCAGGGAATCGAACCATGGTCTCCCGTGAGGATTCTACTACTGAATCCAGCTGTATGACAAGCAGCTAAGCCTCGTGGGAGCAAGAGGCCAGCTGAGGAGTCTCCAATGGGAGAAGTAGAAAGCTCGCTCCACTCAAGGTCTGCAATCAGTCACCCTGGAAACCAAGAAGCACTCCAGGGCATCTGAGAACTGCCCGTCTAAAAACTGTTAAAAAGAGCAGCACAAAGCTTTTCCACGGTCAGGACTGAGAATTGGCCTGCCAACGGGGAGAGGAGCAGGGGACAACTGCCGGGAGAAATGGGCCACTTCCACAGAGGTCAGCGGGAGCTCGGTGTTTATAGTGTCCCTTTCTTCCTGTGCAAGATGAAAATAAAGTACAAAGGGGGGGGGGGGGCATGCAGGAGGGGGGATGGGCGCAACAGCTACTCCTGCTGACCAGCTGTTTAAGCGCTTCCTGTTATGCAACCACTAAAGGCCTTTTTCATAGTTCAGAGTTCCAAAGCGATCATCCTTGGAGTCTAACTGATCCATCACATCCCACAGATTTAAAAGGGCTTGGAGTGACCTAAATGTACGCCTTTATTTAAGCCTTTTGGGAGTCAAATACCAAAGCAATGCACTACATCACTTCAGAGGCGATTAAGAGCAACCTCCCCAGCACTGACCATCACCAGGGTGCCATCACCAAGGTACCATCACCAGGGTGCCATCACCAGGGTGCCATCCCCTTTTCAGCAACCTTCCCAGAAGAAATGGCCCAGGAGCACCAAGGCTCATCTGGATAAAGCAGGCACGCACATA
Source organism: Echinops telfairi (assembly GCF_000313985.2). Lineage (NCBI taxonomy): Eukaryota > Metazoa > Chordata > Mammalia > Afrosoricida > Tenrecidae > Echinops > Echinops telfairi. Next base: position 22,312,601 of record NW_022111372.1, read on the forward strand.
CCTGTTGACGCTCAAGCTGGGTTAAAATACAAAAAATGAATACATAATCCATGCCTGCTCACTAATATCATCAACACTTCAGGGTGTCATGTCATTTTATCAAATTGTTCTTGCCATGAATTCACTGGGTTTTCTCGGTTATTTTTGGATTTTAAACTTTTCGCCGTGATTTAGGTTCACAGAGCAGATCACCATTTGCTAGAGGGCCTGAACTGCTCACGATGTACGTCGGCTGATGTTCGGCGATGAATACACTCCCCCAAGCCAATATACACTTCCCCCCGATCTTCTCAACAAAGCATGCATTTAAGAAAAAAATGAGACTCAGGAGTTTAACCCAAGAGGCCGGCAGAACCCCCTCCCTTCCAGGCTGCGGGTTGAACGTTCAGATTCTACCCAAGCAAAAACAGCCCGGCACACTCAAAAGCCCCAAACCCCGAAAGGAAACATTTAAACATCATATAGTAAAAGGACACACATCCTGCACCACACCACTCTGCCTTTTCCCACCAGAAGGAGAGACCAATGGATTGATGCAAATTCGACTCCACACCAACTGCTGACCTCTCAAAGCGATCGTCGACAGATGAAACCAGAGAGGAAAGGATAACATAGGGACCCGCCCAATTATGACCTTCTGGTTAGAAAACAAATCCACTGAAAGTCGTAACATGCGCATGGCTAGCAAAACAGAATTCACATGGCAAACGTGCTCACCAGATTCAGCGTCCGATACAGAGAGCCACCGGACCTGTCATCATTTGCGATCCTGGACTTGCGCTTGAATTTCCACAAGGCAGACATCATCGGGAACACGGTCTCATGGTAACTCTACCACCTGACATGGTCAGCACACACACACAAGTTTCTTAAAATACTCCTGAGCAGCCAAAGCCTTCCAGTCGGGAGAGAGCATCCTCACACAGACAGCCCGTGCTGGCTCTGCCCTGAAAACCTAGGGGCGCGGCTGGGTGGGGAGAAGGTAGTGAGGCGCCGAAACAGCACCGGGAACCAGAGCTCAGGCTGTGGCTGCACCTGGCTGAACTGCGAAAGTCCCAACAGGAAAGAAAGCAAAGAGGAAGCTGGCCCCCACCCCCCTCAGGGATGTGAGCTGGGCCAGCCCGCAGACCCAGACCAGCTGACTGGCCAGTGCTGGCTCTTCCCAGGACTATTCAACCCAGAGCCCCAACCTGCCAGGCTCCCACAACTCGGAAGACCCCACCTCGCTGACTCCCAGGTTTGCTAGTTTATGTTTGTTACGAAAGCAGATTATTTATTTCAGAGACAATAACAATGTTGAGGGACAACAAATTCCCGAAGTCTTCCTGCAGAATGGAAATGTTCTGGAAAGGACTCCAGTACATTTGCCGCATGGAAAACAAAATCACAGCTGCTGGGGTGCCGGACACAGACTGTCCGGCGCTAATTAGCATGTATTTCCAGACACAAGAGTTTTTGATTAGAAGCAGAGGAAACCAGTAGCCAGTGGTGACAGGCTCTTTGGAGGTTGTCACCCACAGTCCCCAGAGGAAGGAGGTGGCTCACAAAGAGAAAGCTGCCAGACTGCCCCTGCAGTGTGTGGGTCCCACCCCCACCCCCTAGGGTGTGACATTCCAGGGACCCCAGGACTCGACAACAAGTGGGGAATTATGTACTTGCTCAGTCCTGAAAGGCTGTGCGCAGCCCCGAAATGGCTACTTAACAAAGGCGAAAACTGCCTGCGACTCCAGCATGCATTCTCTTCATCCTTCCCCCTAGCCTCTGAAAGAGCTTCCTTTAGAACAGAACAGCAAAATGCGAAAGAAGAAAGAAACAACCTACACATATTCCGCTGGAATTTTAAAATTATGTTATCAGCTGTTGATGCCCCACCCCCAGCCTGGTCATCATTCCGGACAGGGGAATGAACGCAGCTCTCCTTGTGTGCAGGGTCTTGTAACTGAGCGAATTCACTTTCAGTTTATGCTCAAGAACATTCCATATGGATACAGGAGATGCGACGAAAGATACTTAACTGGAACCAAGCTGCTTAAAGGCACTTCTTATTCCTACTTTAAACCACAGTAAGAGAAAGGAAGATACTCGGAGATTTGAAGCAGAAGAAAATAGTTAAGATGCTAATGACTAGGACTCTAATTAACCTACAGTACCACGAATGAATTAGCTCCTTTGTTCTTTTACGGAAACTGAGTGGAAAGCAAATGGTTTACCAATATTTAATAAGCAGTCAAGCCACGTGCTTTCCAGTCAGTTTCCATTCATGGCAACCCCACGCATTTCACAGAGCAGACCTCAGTTCCGGGGGGATTCCCATGGCTGATGGCCAGGCCTTTCTTCTGAGGTGGCTCTGGGTAGATTGGAGAGCAAATGTCTGGTTAGCAAAATAACTGCAAGCAACGCCCAACTGTCACTGAGTCCATTCTGACTCATGATGGGTGTGCCAGGGCAGCACCGGGATCCACAGCGTGTCAATGCCGGTTGTGCCAGGGCAGCACCGGGATCCATAGCGTGTCAATGCCAGTTGTGCCAGGGCAGCACCAGGATCCACAGCGTGCCAATGCTGGTTGTTCAGATGTAGATAGATGGCCAGACCTTTCTTCAGACGCATCGCTGGGTAGACTTGAACCTCCAACCACCAGTCAAGAGTGTTAACCATTTGCACTGCCCATCCCACTGAAATTCACTGTTATACAGTTGAATGCCACTCATGGGGACCAGGGACTCCTTCAATACAAGTCCTTACGCATCTGGCCCTGGGCCATAAGACACAGCTGTTGACAACACAAGGCCTAGTGTGCGTCTGCTGTGGCCACCAAGGAGCTATGTGGTCTTCATCCTGCCCAGCCCCTCATCTACAAAGGAAGGGAGAGGGGAGTCTCTCCCCCAGAGAGAGGTGTTGTGAAACAGTTCCAGTCGACTAGGTAACCATTACCCAGTCTCCACCTGTTTACTCCATGACAGGTCTGAAATCGCCTACATGAGAAATGCCATTCACTGGAGGCTCTTTCAGTGGAGTGATTTGGATTGAACAATAAAATATTTCAGATAAAGAACATTAAATCTGCATCACGGCCAAATTAGGTAGTCATTCTGGGTACAGAATTACACCAACTATCAGCTGCTGTAGCGTCACTTCCAACTCCTGGCAACCCCAGGGAGTACAGGGGGGGACTGCTCCCTCCACAGGCTGTTCAACGGCTGCGAGCTTTCACAAGGAAATTGTCATGTTTCTGTTTTTCTGGAGTGCTTCAGGGTAGATTTGAACTGCTAAACTGGGATGGTTAGGGATTATGTCAACAGGATACTCCTGGTTGGGGGTGGAGTCAAACCTGCCCATCAAGTGGTAACCTGATGGCACCTCCTTGGGGGTGTGACCTTTTGTGTAAGAGCAAAATCCGCAGAGCCAAGTCCTCTTCGTCCCTTTGCCTTCCTGCTTGCTAGAGTTCTGTGCTTGTCTCCAGGGGTGGTTCCAGGCGGCCTGTCTGACCCCCAGAGCTGTAGGCATGCTGCCATGTTTCCCGGGACCTTGGATCCCTGGGACTCTGCGAAGCTGCACTCACCAGCTCATGACCCCCTGCTTCCCACTGCACCTGTTGGCATCAGGAGCCTGCGGCTCCGTGTGTCTGAAGAGGGCCTGGCTTGCATTGGACCTGTGGACGCGAGATGGACTGGCGGGGTGTCTCCTTGATATGCGATTACTTCTTAATGACATACAGTTCTTACCTAGATGTCGCTGGGTTTGCGTCTGTAAACAATCCAGCCTAACACATAAGTTTAGTTAGTGCTCAGATGCTTACCGATTTATGCCACAGAATCATACCACCTCAAAACCCATTGCCTTCAGGTGGATTCACATTCAGAGCCACCCTGTACAGGGTTCCCAAAGCTCTAAATCTATACAGGACCAGACAGCTTTCTCCCACGGGACAGCTGGTGGCTATGAACTGCCCACCATATGGCTAGCGGTCCAGCACTTAACCAACAGCACCACCAGGGCTCCTTATAGAATTACACAGTGCCTCCTATATCCCATCAAACTCTTACTGCCATCAAATGAATGGCGACTCATAGAAATCCTATAGGACTGCCCTGTGGGTTTCCTGACAACCAGCAATTCATAAGCATAGAAAGACCCATCTTTCCTCCTACGAAGCAGCTAGTAGTTTTGAACTGCTGACCTTGCAGTTACCAGCCCAACTTGTATCCACTATGCCATCACAGCTCTTAGACAATCTAGCAGCAATGAACACATACCGCTGGATAAGATGTGGTCCACTGCATGAACTGAAAGCTTACTCAGATATCCACACAATCTTGTCATCGTTAATTTGGGAGGAAACCATGCCATCGCCTGTTCTTAACCTGGACCTTCCCTGCTTCAGGCCTGTCAATAACATTTCAGGGTTCTGTTCCCAAGGGGAGGTACCATGAAATCAGAGAGACACACCGACCAATCAACCGAACCCCAGGGGCCTCGTCCTTGCTTTGTGATAACCGAGTGTTGTTATAAACACCAGGTAGGACCTCGTGACTCTGCCGTTTAAACGGAAGCCATCGCTCTCAAAACCCACCAGGGGAAGGGAACATGGCACTGTCGCAAGGAGCTAAAGATGATCGAAGGTACAAAGTATTCAGAACCAAATGTTTTGGACACGAGAAAAATAGCTTCCTTCAAATCAAATTTGAGATGGAGGAATTACATATTTTCTACAACAGAGTAATTAGCGAATTTCCTTAACCCTGTCATGATGCAATTGTTTTTAGCTTTGAATTTTTTTGGTCAAAGCATGTGTTTTCATTAATGGAAGACACCTGAATCGTGGACCGTTTCTGAAATTCTGGGAGGAAACAGGGACTTCGTCTTCTACATATATGGAACACAGATGTCCTTCTGGACCCTGGGGATAGGGTCATGTGGGGCACTTGTATCTCTCTGGACTCGGGTAAAATTAAACGGAATGTACTTATTACCCTGGACTCAGGGATTAGATTATATGCTGGGATGTATGTCCCTCTCCCCGCAGGGGGAGTTGGTAGCATTAACATACGTCCCCCGGGGCTCTGCACCACCCTTCAGCAGGGGCATACAAATCAGGGCACCTGAAATGCTGAATTCCCAGGAATGTGGAATCATTATAAGCAAGGCGTTTTCCAAAAATGCAGAAAAGCCTGGAAACGTTTAAAAACCTTACCTCCTAGTAAACAAAGCCACAAGAGACAAACGTCATTTTTGTAAAATCATGCCTCCAGGATGCATGGCCTCATGTGCGCAATATGACACACACCTATTTCTTCCTGCTGTACTCCAGGGGGCTTCAAAGGGGTGGTGGGAAAACTCCACTGCCTTTTAATTCCGTGTCCCCGCAGGCTTTCTGAAGCCCTCCTCGCTGCCCACATTGTGGACCAGAAAGGCAAGGTCTGTTTCTCGTGAGGGTGACGGAGCCCTCCACAGGAGTGGGCAAGGAAGCAGAAGGGGGACGTGAATTAAAGCAACGACTTGGTGGGTTTGGGTTGGTTGGTTGGCTTTAAATGAAACATGTGTTTCCATTCGTCTGCTCTGTAATTAAAAATCAACAACATAAACTCCTTTAATCTAGATATTAAAATTGCTTTCAAATATTAAATTTAGTACCGTGCCTAACTTAAAAAGACATTGAGGATGACAATCATATGGTGGTGAAAGAGATTCTGAAAGACATCCAATCAGATGCACCCAAGAGAATCCTATAGAAAAGCGCATGCCCACAGACAAGAAAGAAAACACACAGAAACACAGCTTTAATAATCACTATGCAGAGGGAAGAGTGTTGCCATGAGCAGCGTTTTCCCATAGAGATATCACTTGAAAAACCAGTTGTTCCAAGACAAAAAATTTCTTCCCAGACTTTTAAATATCGATAGTGGTCTTTTCTTTCTTACTCATTGTGTTAGTCTAGGTACTGTAGAGAAACAAATCCACAGAAACTCATATATAAGAGAATTTATGTAAAGGTTAAGTGCGCATCAAGAAAATATCCCAACCCAGTGCTGCCCAAGCCCACAAGTCTAACATTAACACATATGCCCAACACCAATCCACAAAGTCCTCCTCCATCTCACAAAACAGACACAATGATGCCAACTGCAGGAGGAAAGCCGAGTCAGTGAATGTGTAAGCATCTCAGCGCTGGCAGGGGTCTCCACACGGCTGCTCCAGCACCCAGGGCTGCATCGGGGTAGGTCCATGCAGCTTCTCCTTGGGGATGTCTTGCAGGAAGTGAGCCTTGCCAGCTGAAGCAGGGAACTGGCTAAGGCAGCTGCACCCTGGTGCGACTATCAGAAAGCAAGAGCCCCGAGAACTAGAAAGGCGGGGCTCACCGAGCCATTTATCCCTCCGCCCTTGAATTAATCCCACGTGTGTTTATCGGCCAGGTTGGTGCAATAAACTAACTACCTCACTCATTGTATTTTTATCATCCTTTTAAACTTGCTTTATCTTTACCGCTTTGTTTTTGTTCTTTATTGCTTCTGTTGGGTTTACCAGTTTGTGAAGCATACAGGGGACTGGATGCATAGAGAGACTAACTGATGCAAGGGTTTGCAGGGGATGTTGGGGGTGGGGGGGGGGCACTGTGGAAAGAAGGAGGGCTCCTGAGGGGAATTCGGGAGTACACAGTGAAGGCAGGAGGGGAGGCAGCACCAGAACTGAATGCAATTTTAACCCATTTTAAAGGCAATTTAATCATGGGGGTAAAAAAAGAGAAAATGTTTTCAAATTGATCATGGTAATGATAGTACAATTCTTGATATGATCGAATGATTGAATTATATGATATGTGGATTACATGCCAATAAAACTGTAAAAAATAAATTAAAAAACCCTGTTGTTTCCACATAGATTCTGACTCATAGTGACCCTGCATGTTACTGAGTGGAAGTCTACTCCTAACAGTGTTCGTGAGGGCGTCAGACCTCTCCTCCAGAGTGGCCCTGAGTGGGTTCAAACCGCCAACCTTCCAGTTAGTAGCCTTACACCTCAGCTTGTGCTGCTCACCCACCCAATAACCCAAGCATTTGGAGGAATGTGGAAGTCATCCTGATTTTGCAGGCAAGAAAAACAATGATATAGCTTAAAGTTATGCAAGTGACCCCATCAATAACTAGTAAATGTCAAAACAAATTTATTATAGAAAGCTAGCGGATCGATATAAATAAATCAACATTATAAAAAAGATTAAGGGTGGGTTTTTGGACTTTAGTAGAGTAACACTGCGTTTTAAACGGAGGCGTGTTTCTGGAGACTGGTGTAAAAGAGGCACTTGGCCTTGGGATTCTTTATGAAGAAGAAGCAGAGCATGAGGAATTGTGGGAGATGGCTTTCAGGCCTTGCACCAAAGATTCCCAGGAAGATTATGCTCACAGTGCTCAAATGACTGCGGGACAATCTTCTCAGACAAAGACAGAGATGGTTTTCTCTCCCTTTAATGTAAAAGATGCTCATGTTTAACACGTTGAACGCCGATCATGCAAAAGTATCTCATTACAGAACCCGTAAATAGCGAGACGGTATAGCCCACCCAACCACACACATTTTGGGTGCTGTCTCATGAGTGCAAATGAAGAGCTAAGGAGGAAACAGGATGGAATTACAGCATCCACCGGGAACTCCAGCAGTGGCAGAAATTAAAGGGAACGGGCTCTGATTCGTTACGAGTGATTTCTGCCACATATTCTCGCATGTGAGCTTATTATCAGGACTGGCATCCGGATTTCACAAGCTGCTGTTTAGCAACCTCGCAGACTCAGACACACTCCATCCCTTGGGGAGGCTTCGACCTGCACGGGCTGCAAAGGCGTCATGCCCGCTGTGATTCCGTGGTGGTCCGGGCACACGGGATGTGAAAATGAAACCCTCTCACCTTGCTGCTGTGGTCAGTCTCATCGGAGGACTCCAGGTCTGGCCCGTCGGTCTCCTCGGCTGCAGTCTCGGCACTACTGCCCTGCTCACTGCAGAGACTGTGGCCTGCAAAATGGAAGACCAAGGAAATGTGGGTCAACACGCAAAGCAATTGCTAAAGCCACGCCTGTGCAGTGCAGGCTCTGAGCCGATGGCGTGGGGAGGATGTGGTTCGACTCTAAGCAGTCGTGCTTCATGATCATGGCTCAATCAGTGGCTGTTCAATTTTGCTGTTGTCACTGCTACCGCACTATGACTGAGTTATTAGGCTTCAAAATTCAATACGACGACAACAAAGTGACTGAAAAATATTCACCATCTGCCAAACGCGGTCACATCTATTTTCACCAATCTGGCAAAGCATGAACATCTTATACAACCCACTCTTGACACGATGCTCTAGGCAAAAGTACAGGCAACTTCCTTCTCTACCTGTTCGTCAACTACAACTGTGCCGTGACGGCACTGACAGGGTAAGCATTGGACTGCTAACCGCCAGGTGGGTGGTTCAAACCCGCCAGCCACTCCCTCGGAGAAAGAAGAGACCTGTCTGATCCCTGTTAAGATAAGCAGCCTCGAAAATCCCATACAGGGTTGCTATGTATCAGGGTCAACTTGACAGCAGGGGCGTTGTGCTTCCTGTTTGGACAGTGGTCCCGGGAGCCACTTGTGTCTTTCTCGGGTGGGTTTACCAGAGGTGGATCGCTGAGACCTATTCAGCATCACAGTAGCATGCAAGCCACCGATGACAGCCCCAGGCCCTGACCTTCCCTCTACTGCACGCAAGGTGAGTAGTCTACTACTGAACCGCCAAGGCACAACACTTAGAAATGCTAGTTAGACTAAAAGTATCCTTTTAAACAGAGTTAAGCTCCAAGCAATCCCCAGAGCTGGCAAGGAAGGTGAGAGAGGAGGCTGGCGAAGTGGAGTCAGTGCCCAGGATAACCGTAACCCCAAGTCCTAGGGCCGGAGTGGAGCTTCCCAAAGCTATTAAATAGTGCTTTGAAGGGAACAATTCTTGGGAGCAGAATTATGTACTTGGCAGGTGACTTAGCACGAGCCCTCTTGGCTCCTCGAATAATATCACTCTGACAACCAAAAGTGCACCTCCACATTTCCAAACAACAGAACCAGCCCAGCTTGAGCACCCTGCCCTGGAGGAGCCATTAGTTTTAATGGTCAAGCCCTTAGAAGGAGTCCTAGCATTGGGAGTCCATCCATTGAGCAGTTGAAAGTGACTTCTTCAAATTCTCATGCGCTACAGGTTGAATGATGTCCCCAAATTTATAACCATCTGGAGCCTCTGGATATGACTTGATTTGGAAATACGATCCATGAGGATGTCAGGGATATCGGATTTAGGGTTGTCTGTATCCAATGACCAGCGCCTGGATTACAGAAAGGGAAGGAGCTGTGAACCCAGGGGACACACAGGGAACGTGGCCACAGTAATTAATGGAGAGGCTGAGAGTAGACTTATGCTGCCACAAATCTAAACACATCAGGGATCACCAGGCAGTCAGAAGAATAGAGGAAAGACTGGCTCTCCAAGAGCCTTCAAAGGGAGTATAACCCTGGTAGTCCCAGAAGCCAGACTTCTGGGCTCCAGAGCTGTGAGAAGATTAATTTCTGTTGTCTTAAGCCACCAAATGTATGGTCATTTGTTACAGCAGCTACAGGATACCAATAAAGCATGCTTAAAGAGCTATGCTCTCCATCGAAAGCGATGTACAACAACTGAAATAAAAAGTAAACAGGAAGGAAAGGTTGTCTAATACTGCCTCTTGCTGGTCCTTGTCCCCAGGCCCCAAACCCAACAGTATTCAGTCACTGTGAAGCCAGTGTAAAGACACGTCTTTCCTTGCATGTGCCTTGTCACGATTCCCACTCTCTTCTACTGATAAGGACGCGTGTCCTATGCTCCATTCACCTTCCTTTGTGCTGGGGAAGCAGAGCGGAAGTGGGCCCCCACCTCTCTTTTGAATTAGAATTAGCAGTATATGGGGATTCCTGCCATTGTTACTCTCTTTTCCTATGCCCCGTTCTGTCTAGCTAACATTCTCTTCAAAGGTTTATCAGCCAAGGTATTTTGGGAGTTGAGGGGCTAGAATTTCTAGAAATGAGAATCATAGCAACTAAAACTAAACACCCCTGGATAAGAAAAAGAAGAAGAAACAGAAGACACTGACGTAGTTCGGGCAAAGAAATTTTCAAATGTTGAAGCTATCAATATGGAATTATATTTAAACAGAGACATTTGAAAACAAAGAATGATAAGATTTACCACACAAAGAACTGTACAACGACGGTGACAAATTCCCTAAAAGAATTCCACTTTGATTCCCAATTGGAAATTCACTAAAGGAATTAAACTGCATAAAAAGAAACATAAGCCTAGAAGATCTGGCATACAAGATAAAATGGGAAGGGCAGAATGTGATGTACACGAAGGCTAAGTCTTACCAGATAAAACAATTCCCTGCCTTCAAGAATGCAGCCATTTCAGGGTTAAAAAAAATACACATGCAATGAAAACAAAGGAGATAACAAGGATGGCGTGATTATATTTAAAATGTTATATGATCTCTTTATATTTCAAGAGGAAAATAGACTAAACTTGCACTTTTTAGTGTAAAGAACTGTGCTGGAACTTTAAGGTCAACCACCCAAAGAGTACAAACACAGATTATGAAAATTGACAAGGGAGAGCAGAATTTATCATTTCAATCCAGAAAAAGGCTGGATAGGGAAGGGGGAGAAACGCAAGACAACCCAAAAAAGTAAAATAAGATCACTGCCGCAAGTAAAAATACATGCTTCTTTGAATAAATGAAGCTAGACTAAACATAGTGCTATATTTTTAAACAAACCATGTGTGCATTATATAGCTTTCCTATGTATAGTATGCACACTTTCTATCTGTGCCTTATTTACATGAGGAAAAGGACGGCACTAAAACTTCATATTTAGATTGAAAAGAAAACAATGTAAGACAAAACTCCAGACCTAAGCATAAAGTCAAGGGATTCTAAAAGAATAGAAAAAGTATCGTGGGCAAACACGAGGAAGGCGGGGCTACCTCCACAGTCGTCAGCCCAGAAAGAGGGGACGCACAAGCACGCAGTGCGTGTGAAAAGACCAGCCCGTGGTGACGAGATTCAGCTCTCTAGAACAAAACGTCAGCTCTACGGACCTAATGATAAAGCTTCAATGCATGTAAAGAAAAAGGTGACAGAAACCGAAGAAAAGGACAAACACATGATTATAGAGAGGACTTAAATATGTATCTCTTACTCTCAAGCAATGTAGAACAATCAGTAGGGATACAAGATATGGAAATATCAATAATCAGCAAGTCTGACTGATGAGTGCACTTCAAATTCTTTTCAAGACTGAATAGAAGTTCTTCCCTGGGATCAAACCATCTATGAACACAGGGCCATTAAGGCAACATTATTCAGGTTGGGCAGATATCAAAAGATTTATATTCAGAGAGACTACACAGGCAGCATTTCTTAGAGCTAAATCTGTTCTCCAGAGCCAAAGGCCAATAATACTAAGGGCAGTTTTAGAGGAGAAAAACAGACGGGGGTACTTTCTCCACCATGTATCAAAACTTATTTAAAGTGACAGAAATCTAAAGCAGTGCAGTACTGTGAGAAGACAAGCTAAGAGATCAGAAAATCCAGAAGCACTCCCCCCATCCCCCAGTACCAGGAATCGAAGCCCATAGGAAATCAGGGCACCGAAAGGGCTATGCGGTAGGTGTAGCTAATGTAATAGGTTGTCCATTCGAAACACCTAAAATTCAGTTCTCACATCATTTCAAAATCAATACCAGGTAGAGTAGAAAACAGAATGTAAACAGTCAAAACCATACTTTTAAAAAGAAGACATAATCTTTGTTACCTCCAGGGAGAGAAGTACAGTGAACCCTCGTTTATCGCGGTTAATCGGTTCTAGACCCTACCGTGATAAATGAAATTCCGCGAAGTAGGATTCCTTATT
>NW_022111372.1:22326189-22402598 GCF_000313985.2 Echinops telfairi
AGCAGGGAAGGAGGGGAAAAAATGAGGACCTGATGCCAGGGGCTTAAGTGGAGAGCAAATGTTTTGAGAATGATGGGGCAATGAATGTATAAATGTGCTTTACACAATTGATGTGTGTATGGATTGTGATAAGAATTGTACGAGCCCTCAATAAAATGATTTTTTTTTAAATCACAGTCTCAGAAGCCCATAACAGCCATTCTAACCTTTCCTATAGGGTGACTATGAGTCGACATGGGCTGGGTGGCAGAGAGGGTTTTTTTGTTTACGTGTATGTTTTGTTAACCTGTTTTCTTAGGAAAGAACTAGGCAGCAAAAGACATCATAGAGGTATAAACATAGGCATGTAAATGTATTAACATATAACGATAGGGCTATAGATCTATGTACATATATTTAAAGGTTAAGTATTAAGGTGGCAGATGGACATTGGGCCTCTCTACTCGAGTCCTCCCTCAATGCAAGAACACTTTGTTCTAATAACCTGGCATTCTGTGATACTCACCTTTCTGACTTGATCGCTGAAGACAAAATAGGTGCATAAGCTAATGTGGTGAAGAAAGCTGATGGTGCCTGGCTATTACAAGATAGAGAGTCTGGGGTCTTAAAAGCTTGAAGTTAAACAAGCAGCCATCTAGCAGGGAAGCAACAATGCCCACATGGAAAATGCACACCAGCCTGTGTGACCACGAGGTGTCAATTGGCATCATCAGAAGACCCAAAACAACCATACCTATGCAAATGAGGGGGGTTGAGTGGAGACCCAAAGCCCATCTGTAGACAATTGAACATGCCCTCACAGAAGGGTCACAAAGAAGGGACAAGGCAGCCAGGATGCAATATAGCACTGACAAAACATACAACATTCCTCTACTTTAATGCTTCCTCCCCCCAGTTCTACCTTACGAATCTGGATAGACTGGAGCATGGACACTGGTGCAGATAATGCTCTCAACACACAGAATTCAGGACAGATCACCCCCTCAGGTTCAATAATGGGAGTAGGGATACCATAAGAGGAAGGGGAAGGTGGGGAGAGAAGGGGGAGAAAGGGCAAACCGATCCCAATGATCTACATAGAAAGCCACCCCTCTGGGGAGGATGAACAACAGAAACATGGATGAAGGGAGACAGCAGACAGTGTAAGATATGAAAATAATAAATTTTAATTTAGGGGTCACGAGGGTAGGGGGAGGGAAAACAGAGGAGCTGGTACTAAGGGCTCAAGTGGAAAGAAAATGTTTTGAAAATGATGATGGCAACATATGTACAAATGTGCTTGATACAATTAATGCATGGATTGTTATAAGAACTATAAGAGCCCCCAGTAAAATGATTTTAAAGTAATAAAGCCTGTGTTTTTTCATTCCTACCTTATCTTGGCATGTTTTCCACCCTTAAGTAAAGGTAAAATCAACAAAATGAGGGAAAGAGAAAGGGTAATACACTTGGTGGTCGATGGCTTACAAAGATGACTGATGGGAGTCCTCCCATGACACTGGGCTAACCTCAAGACTTGCTTTAACCATAAGACGGTGAGAGGAGTGATAGATGCTCTGTGGGTTTTGAATCAAAGCCTCCAGAGTCCTTGAAGCTCCTCATCTCATCCTCTAGTGTCCCTGAACCCCAACTATGAGGAAGCCCCAAGCTAGTCTTCTAGAGGATGCGAGAACTTAAGGAGCAGAAAGACCAGCCCAACAAACAACACATTAGTGAGGTCATCTTGAGGTCATCCAGCCTCAATCAAGCTTCCAGGTGATATGACCACATGGGTGGCCCCATGTAAACTGAAAACCACCCAGCTGAGCCTAGTCCAAATGGTTTTACCCACAGAACAGTCAGCAAAAAGGGGAGGGGGGGGAGCGAGGAGGGAGACAGCAATAAACCAACCAAGCCCACTGCCATCGAGCGGATTCTGACTCGAAGTCACCCTACAGGGCAGGGTAGAGCTGCCCCTGTGCATTTCTGAGACAGCAAATCTTTACAGGAGTACAAGCCTCAGCTTCCACCTGCAGAGCAGCTGGGGATTTCAATATGCTGACCTTGGGATTGCAGTCCGACCTGAAACCCACTACACCACCAGGGCTCCACAAACACAGCAAAACCCCAAATTCAGTCCACTCACTGCCATCCAGGCAACTCTGACCCGCTGCAACCCTGCAAAAACGAGTCGAACTGCTCCTGTGGGTTTCTGAGATGGTGACTCTTTACAAGAGTAGAAAGCGTCTCTTTTTCCCATGGAGCAGCTGGTGCTTTCAAACTGCTGATCTTATGATTAGGTGCCCAACATGTAACCCACTACACCACCAGGCCTTCCATATCAGGAGGGCTGTCATCATCAAAACCATCAAAGAGGCAGGAGCTGTCAGCAGTGCTTGCCAAGAGCTGAGGGCAGCAAAGGACTCCAAGCGGGACAAGCCTGCTCTGGCTCCCACTCTGCAAGCTGGTCTCGGAACAACCCCCGTTCCATAGGCACATACAGTAATGTTGTCAAGTGGTTTGTTGTCCTTCCCCCCCAGAAACTCCACACTTTTCCCGGGAGTTTCCTCTCCTGGGTGTCCCGTCCTCTGCTAATGGTCAGAGCGAGCAGCACCGGTGACATCGTGGCTATATGTTGGGCTGCTAACTGCAAGGTACTCAATTCAAAACCACCAGCCGCCCCACCGGACAAAGACGGGCTTTCTACTCCCGTAAATAGTTGCAGACCCAGAAACCGAAAGGAGGCGCCGTCCAGTTCTGCTCTGTCCTGGAGCGTCACTAAGAGTTGGCGTGGACTCGACGGCAGGGAACGGGGTGGTTTGGGGCTGATCATCAGAGTGAAGATGGGGAGCAGCACTGAATCCAAAGAGAAAAGGTGTGAACAGGGACCTGGACCGACATGGAAATGCAGACGTGCAGAACAGGACCGGACATCTAGGCTAACTCCCAAGTTGCTATGCATAAAAATCGCTGTGGTAGAAGCATGGGGTCACTCTTTTAAGCGGCCCTTCCTCTTATTTTCACTCTAATAGTGCTTCTGTGGACTTCAAAAACCTTCTCAACTAGCATCTCGTTAGCAGGCCGGGCAGGGCTGAGATTAGGGGTATTAATGCAAGTTTACATTTATCTCTGGTAGGGTAGGCACACGCCCTTTGACTTCATCAAGTCTACTTGGCACTACAATTTAAGGGAGAAAGGCAAAAAAAGCAAACTTCCTTGCCTTAAGTTATATTAAGCCACCACCATCACGCCGATTCCGACTCATGGCGACCCTGTTGGTCAGAGCCAAACTGGTCCTTTGTGTTTCTGACACTGCAAATATCAACAGGAGCAGACAGACAGCCTCATTGGTCTTCCTTGGAATGGCTGGTAGGTTCGAACTGCTGACCTTGTGGTTATAAAAAAAACACCACCGAATCAAAGAACAGAGGCTCTTACTCTGAGGAGCAACATTTTTATCTCACTTGGGGGGTTTGACTGGGTCCTCTAGCATAGCCAGCAGGAAATGGAGCCTGGGTGCTCAAACCCAGCACCAGGGCCTCCAGCAGCAGCTGGTGGTATGTGACAATGAGCATCACACACACAGTTTGGCCCACAAACAAAGAGATTGGGTACTGCCTGGGGTCTGAGAGGTAGCAGGGAGAGCCTGAGGGGCAGACCATATGTACTTGTGGGAAGTTCAATCCATGCGCTTCCTCTTTCTCAGGGGGCCCTCCCTAAGGCCTGATGGGCTGGGCTCTGTCTTCAGAACCTAGCTCCCAGAGGGTCCCCACTGAAGGTCAGGGGGAATTACAGCCTCCCATTTCTCCAGTAGTGACTTAGTGTGTTGGGCTGCTAATTGCAAGGTCAGCAGTTTCAACCCACCAGCTACTCCTCGGGAGAAAGAGAAGGATTTCTACTCCCATACAGAGTTATAGTCTCGGGAACCCACAGGGCAGTTCTACTGTGTGCTCTAGGGTCCCTGTGAGTTATCATCAGCTTCATGGCAGGGCGTTGGTTTCTGTGTTTTTGGTAGACAGTAGGCTCAGTCCAGGCTAGGCACTCACAACCCCTCCCTCTCTGAACTGAAATGCATTAGATTTCAAACCTGTCTCAGAAGGCTTCCTTTCTGGTTACAAGAAAAAGCTGCTTTGAGCTACTTCCTGAAGCGGGGGCATCTGCTCACCAAGGGCTTCGATCTTGCATGCCTTGTCGGGCAGATGTGTCTGAGGTATATAGCAAGGTGCTGAACTCTGAAAACTCATCATAGGCCCTAATTGTCATTCATAAGCCACGGGCCTGGAGTCACCCACCGGCATTTTCCAGCTCAACTCGAGAGAGAATGTTTTGCAAAGTAGACTCGATGCCAGCTCACTGAGCAGGGGCACATTCCGTGTGCTCAGACTGACAGTTGCACATAGAGTTAAACACGGCACCTGCTGCATCCCAACCGCTCACGGGGCGTTCGTTCGGGGAAAGACAAGTGGAGCGGAGTTCACCATGAAGTAACACAGGTCTGAGCCCAATGAGACAAAGATGCGTTTGGAAGCTGTGGAAAGACACCAGTAGAACTATTTTTTTTTTTAATGAAGTTATCCAAAAGTCATTTCTGATGTTGCCATTTGAGTTGGCTTAAAATGTGCTTCACGAGTTTTTGAGAGTTGATTTTTCAGAGGGAGGTTGCCGGGCCCTTCTTCTGAGAGCCCACTGGGTAAACTCAAACCACCAGTCTTTGGGTGAGTAGCTGCGCGGTGTATTAAACATGTATCTGCAACAACACCCTCTCACCCTGAAGTCCCAGGATTCTCATAACTTACATAAAACTTGGAGGTTCTGCACAATTACTGGTCAAAACAGCTTTCAGTCAATGGTTGTCATGACAACAAAAATGTTCACTCACAGTTGGGCAAACAGCATTCAGAATGAGCAATGGCTTGTTTTCCCTTCTTCCAAAAGAGGAGAAGGAAGGGGTAGGAGAAGAGTACTTACATTAAAATTCTCCCATAAATATTCAATAAAATTCATTTTCTAAAAATTTACTTTAGATATAGATTTCCTTTCCTACTTTGATGTTTACTGCATTTATTTCCCCGAGGGATAACAGGTATACTTTCTAAATCACTAAGCCAGTGCTTCTCAAAGGGGTGATCCTGCTCCCCAGCAGAATCTGGCAATGTCTGCTGTTATTTTTGTTGGCCCATCTTGAGGTGTGGGTTTTACTGCCTGGTAATAAGAACTATGGTGGTGTAGTGAGTTATGCACTGGACTGACAACCACAAGGTCAGCAGTTCAAACTCACCAGCCAATCCACAGGAGAACGATGAGGCTCTCTACTTTTTTTCAATAATCATTTTATTGGGGGCTCATACAACTCTTATCACAATCCATGCATACATCAATTTGTATAAAGCACATTTGTACATTCGCTACCCTAATCATTCTCAAAACATTTGCTCTCCACTTAAGCCCCTGGCATCAGCTCATTTTCCCCCTTCCTCCCCTCCTCCCCACTCCCTCATGAACCCTTGATAATTTATAAATTATTATTTTGTCATATCTTTCACTCTCCGACATCTCCCTTCACCCACTTTTCTGTTGTTTGTCCCCCAGGGAGGAGGTTATATGTAGATCCCTGTAATCGGTTCCCCCTTTCTACCCTACCCTCCTCCACCCTCCCAGTATCACCACTCTCACCACTATCCTGAAGGGATCATCCGCCCTGGATTCCCTGTGTTTCCAGTTCCTATCTGTACCAGTGTCTGGCCAGATTTGTTAGGTACAATTGGGATCATGATAGTAGGGAGGGGGGCGGGGAAGGAAGCATTTAAAAACTAGAGGAAAGTTGTATGTTTCATTGTTGCTACACTGCCCCACTGGCTCATCTCCCCAAGATCCTTCTGTAAGGGGATATCCATTTGCCTACAGATGGGCTTTGTTTCCCCACTCCACAGTCCACACACCCCCCCAATTCACAATGATATGATTTTTTTTGTTCTTTGATGCCTAATACCTCATCCCTTCGACACCTTGTGATCACACAGGCTGGTGTACTTCTTTCACGTGGGCTTTGTTGCTTCTGAGCTAGATGGCCGTTTGTTTACCTTCAAGCCTTTAAGACCCCAGATGCTATATCTTTTGATAGCTGGGCACCATCAGCTTTCTTCACCACATTTGCTTATGCACCCGCTCTTGCCTTCAGCAATTATGTTGGGAAGGTGAGCATCATAGAATGCCAATTTAATAGAACAAAGTGTTCTGGCATTGAGGGAGTACTTTAGTGGAGGCCCAATGTCCATTTGCTACCTTAATACGAAACCTATAAATATATGCACATAAATCTATTTCCCCATCCTCATATACATATTTACATATGTACATGCCTTAATTTGGCCTTTATAAATGCCCTTTGCCTCCTAGCTCTTTCCTCGATTTCCTTTGACTTTCCTCTCGTCCCACTATCATGCTCAGTCTTCATTTGGGTTTCACTTATTCCTCTTGGTGACATTACCCTTGATCACGTCCTACCAGGAGGCTCTCTGCTTCTATAAAGAGTTACAATCTCTGAAACCCAGACAGTTCTCTTCTACCCAATTCTATCCTACAGGGTCGCTGTGAGTCAGAATTGACCCGATGGCAGTGAGCTTGGCTTTGTGGAATACCTCATGAGCACTGGTGGCTCAACAGTTAAGCACTGGGCTGCTAAGAGAAAAGCCAGAGGTTCAAACTTACCTAGCAACTCAGGGGTCGCAAGACCTGGCAGTCTGCCTCACGATGACACCCACACAGACCCTGTAGGGTAGTTCCATGCTGTCCCAGAGGGTCACGATGACTCTATGGCTCCCAACAACAGCAGCGAGTTGAGACTAGAGACACCGCTAAACATCAATGCACAGGAACAACCCCTCACGACAGAGAAGTGCCTGGCCTAAAACATAATCAACAGGGTCGCTGTTAAAAGCTCCTGCCCTAGGCTGAAATCAGCATTCAAAATGAACTGAGCAAGAGGAGAAAAGACTTTATCTAGAGACCTGGCAAAAACAGGGTTTTGCCACTTCCTGCTCCAGCTTCCTCTTTGCTGCAAGAATCCTCCTACAGTAACCCTAACTGAGAGGATTATCCTAATTGATCTGAACATCCTGTCTCCAATTTCCTACCAATGGGCACAAAAATAAGTGCATGAACCTCAGAATATGCCAGTTAAGATTTCTGCAAGGCTTATAGGGGCAGGAGAAGGGGGTTACAGAACATGCCGTGGGGGCACCTCTTTATTCAGATGCCAATGCTCTGAGCCACCAGAGCACCCACTAACCTGCTAACCATACTTCCTTCTGCTCAGAAATGGAGGAATTGGGATACATGCCAGGCCCACCTAACAGTGTTCCTGAGAAAAACTGCAGCAAAATGGGCCAGAAAATGATACGCACAAGCACAGCTGTGGCAGGTTAGCATGTCAATGTCAGCACAGCTTTCCAATCATCTTCTCATTCCTTACCACCACCACCCTCAGAGACCCAACTCCCTACCAACCACGCTGACTCAGAACAAACCTACAGGACAGGGCAGAACTACCCATCAGTCTGAGACTGGAACTCTACAGGAGAGCCTCTTCTTTCTCCTGAGGAGTGGCTGGTGGTTTCCAACTGGTGGTTTTATGGTTAGTGACCCAATGCATAACCCACTAGCCATCAGAGCTCATTTCTTTTTTCTTTTTTAATTGTTTTATTAGGGGCTCATATAGCTCTTATCACACTTCATACATACATCAATTGTGTAAAGTACATTTGTACATTCACTGCCTCATCATTCTCAAAACATTTCCTTTCCACTTAAGCCCCTGGCATTAGGTCCTCATTTTTCCCTTCTCTCCCTGCTCCCCCCTCTCTCATGAGCCCTTGATAATTTATAAATTATTATTTTGTCATATCTTGCCCTGTCCGACATCTCCCTTCACCCACTTTTCTGTTGTCCGTCCCCCAGGGAGGAGGTCACATATAGTTCCTTGGAATCGGTTCCCTCTTTCCAACCCACTCTCGCTCTACCCTCCCAGTATCACCACTCACACCACTGGTCCCGAAGGGATCATCCGCCCTGGATTCCCTGTGTTTCCAGTTCCTATCTGTCCCAGTGTACATCCTACCAGAGCTCATTTCTAACCCAGACAGAAAAGAAGGAGGTTTAACCTGAAGTCCTAAGGCAGTAGATCCCCACACTAGTCGCACATTGGAAACAAACCAGAGATATAAGCAGCCACAACAGAGGCACCCTCAGGCCCGACTCCAAACCAGGTGGCCGTGACCTCTGACCAGCCAAACCCAAACCCAGTGCTGCCAAGTCGGTGCCCACTCACAGCAGAGCCTCCGAGAAGAGCAGACCCACTCCATGGGGTCCGGGGCTGCCAAGCTTTACAAAGCAGACTGTGTCTCCTCTCTCTCCCCAGCAGCAGCTGGTGGGTTTGAACAGCCAACCTTCCAGCTAGCTGTCCATGCTTAACCTATCGTGCCACCAGGGTCCCTGGACCTTTAAAAAGGGCTATTTCAGCATCGCGGAAACAGAAAATCATAGAAAAATGGAATTCATGTCAGCTTTTCCATTTGGTCCAGGAAAATTCTGTAAGTACCGTGTAATGCACAGTTTTCAATCTCAGACAAGTTCACCTGTGGCGGATTAAGTGGAGAGGGCAGAGGAAGCAACCTGGGGTTACAAGCCAGAGGATGCTCAGGCCTCCATACGAGGCCCCATTTGGGATTTTTACCACTCATGAGCACTGATGCGGCACTAATCTGAACACTCTACCACACAGACCAACACTAACGCAGCAGCCATCAGGCTGGGTAACACTCACAGCGACCCTGTGTGTGTCCAACAGGACTGTGCTTCATAGATCTTTTCCAGTGGCTGGGACCTTTTGAAAGTAGATTGATTGCCAGGCCTTTATTCAGAGTTTCCTCTGGGTAGATTCGAACTGCTCATCTTTGGGTTCGTAGTGGAGCACTTAACCTCTTGTGCCATGCAGAGACTGTGGTTTACATTCTGTTGTTAGGCCCTGGGGGGGTCTGTTCCGACACAGTGACTTTATGATAGAAAAGCACTGCCCCACAGGGCTGTCTAGGTTCTAATCTTTCTGACAGGGAGCTGCGCCATGGGTTTGAACCGCCAACCTTATGATTAGTAGCCAATCACTTAGCAATTACGCCTTCTACATTATGGAAGCAACTAATCAAGTTTTTGCAATACCCTCGTAAGACAGGTTT
Organism: Echinops telfairi; assembly: GCF_000313985.2. NCBI lineage: Eukaryota > Metazoa > Chordata > Mammalia > Afrosoricida > Tenrecidae > Echinops > Echinops telfairi. The sequence continues at coordinate 22,335,399 of NW_022111372.1, forward strand.
ACAAACAAAAACAAAAAAACCTTCCCACCATCGAGTCCACTGCACGTGGCTATGGCTGGTAGGGGTCATCAAGGAGGTCCTGACTCGGACTGAAGCACTGCCCGGTCTTGGATCACCCTCGCCAACAGTCTTGCTTTGTCCGAGCCCCCTGTTGCAGACACCGTGTCGATCCACCTCCCTCGCTGAGGGTCTTCCTCTTTTCTGCTGCCCCTCCACTTCGCCAAGCACGGATGCCCTCTGCCAGGGACTGGTCCCTCCTGATAATGTGTCCAAGGTACGGGATACGATGTCACACCATGCTCTCTTCTCAGGAGCATTCTGGCTGTACTCTTAGACTTAAATCTATAGGGGGAGCAGACAGCCTCGACTGTCTCCCAGGAAGAAGCTGGTGGTTAGAACGGCCAACCCTGTGGTTGGCAATCCAACACCTACCCCATAGCGTTGCCGAGATCCCTCAGGGGGACAACGGATAGACACTGAAAGCATTTATGCAGCCTGGTCAAGGTCAAGGTGCTGATGAAATACAAAGAGGACACTGTCTCCAGGGAAGATAAACCTACTCTTACCACCGCGATGCTTCTACATAGAGGAAACTGCGCGTGTGGAAATAACCCGACGTCACACATTTCTGGCAAGACCTCACGGGGACCTCCGTGGCAGGGAGAGCTCAGAGGGTGTTCAGCGGGGGCTGCTCCTGACACCGGCATCAGCCCGGCTGGTGGGAGCCCGGGGGCGCCACAAATACTCATTCTCGGCCTTCGAGTCCAACCCGAGTAGGCTGACCCTACCGGACAGGGCAGACCTGTCCCTGAGGACTCCAGTCTGTCACTCTTTATGGTGGTAGACAGCCTCATCTGTCTCCCCCGAAGCCCTGAATAAGGCGGCCAAACATCCTGAAGGGCCATGTTCTCTTAGTCCCTGCCTCCAAGCCCACACCTGCTACTTCAGGGTGGTTCTGATCTTCAGCTACTTCTAAATTGAGATGAAGGCTGTGGTCCAGACACCTCGTTGTAGTTTTAAAAAAATCTTGACTGTTGTCTATTTTAAAAGCAGCTGTCTCTGCCTCCGGATTGAGCAAATCGTTCAGGTTATTTTATCCTGTTTCCTTCCCTCCCCTTTCATCTCACACTTTAAACGGGGAGCCGGGAGAGGAAGCTTCCCGAAGGCACAGAGGCTGAGGCCCAGCCCTCTCCGGCCCAGCCAGCCTGATGGTGCTGTTGGCACACAGCGTTTGGGGTTTCCGCTGGAATTTAGTCATTTTGCAGCCAATGTAGAAGCCTTTCAAGAAAACCAACACGAGGATTTTGTTTGCATGCTTCCTTCTCAAACCAGATCCATTACCAAGCATGCAGCCGGCTTTGCTCTGGATGATTGTGGGCACTGCAGCCCACTTATAGCCCTCACAGGGTGTTCCAGGCTGTGGTCTACTGGAAGCTGAATGCCGGGGTGTCTCTGTGGGTTCAAACCGCCAACCCTTCAGCCAGTAGCAGAGCACATAATCACCTGTGCCCCCCAGGGCTGTGAAAAAGAAAAAAGTACCCATAATGTAAGTTTGAGGGCAGAACTGTGACACCACCACCACCACCCCCCACCCCCCCACCACCCCCACCCCACCCCACCCCCGTCCTCTCAGCACCTAGTATGCAGTGGACGTTAACAAACGTCAGATACACGTGAGGAACGCTCCTCTGGGGAATGCCCGGAGGACGCTCCCCACACTGCCGTCTCATGAGGTGCCACACTCTGGTGGGCAGGAAAGGGGCAGCTTAGTCTCTAAAGGTGACTCATCAGAACAGGATGTAAAAGGTCCCTGGTTCACTGAAAATGCCATCGCCCGAAGACAGGATGGTAAAGGGCATATAGAGACACATACACACACATGTACAAAGCTGATGGGGCTCTATAAAAAGTTTGTGGAAAATGGAATTTTCCCACAAACTTTTTGAAATTCTTGTACATTCTTAAATAAGTTGTTAAAAAAAACTATAAGAGAGAGAGAGAGAGAGAGAGAGTGTGCGTGCGCACGCATGAATAGGCTTCGGACAGTTCATGGGGAAAAAATTCCATAATCCTAGTCTACTTTTCCATGAACTTTCTGAAGCCCACTCTAATGTACAGGTGTATACACAATGCATTTTAAAAGAAAGAATGGATATACAAAGCATCAACAATGACTGTAAGTTCAGGGGGGGAAAAAGATTTACATGAATCCACAATCACTACTCCTGGAAGCTTGCTCCCTCCCTCCCTCCTCCTTCCCTCACGGCCGGCCATAGCATTGACTGCAAACCAGGGAAGCAGCAGCAGCAGAGAGCTCAGGCGGCATACGCAGTGGGTAAACCTGCTAGACCCATGTAAGGTGTTAGAGCAGGGGTCCTCACACTGCGGCCCCGCGGGCCACATGTGGCCCACCGAGAACATTGATCCGGCGGACAGTGAACTGGCCCCCTGTTTAAAAACTTCGAGGACCCCTGCGTTAGAGAGCAGAGATGTCACTTTGAGGACTCGGTGCACCTGACCCGAGCCTTGGTCTTTTCAGCTGCCTCACTATGCATGTGAAAGTTGGATTTTGAATAAGGAAGACCAGAGAAGAATCAATGTATTTGAATGAAGATTTTGGCAAAAAAAATAGTGGCAGTACCAAGGACTGCCAGAAGAACAAACAACGTTCGGAAGGAAGTACAGCCAGCTGCTCCTCCACGCGAGGATGCAGACGCTCGGCTTCCCATGTTATCAGGAGGGACCAGTCCCTGGAAAAGGACATCGTGCTTGGTAATGTCTCCGCATTGCCGAGGGTTGGCAAACAAGAGGAAGACCCTCAGGAGGCGGATGGACATGGTGGCTGCAACCAGGGCCTCCAGCATAACCACAGTTGTGCAGACGTAGTAGGACCAGGCAGTGTCCTGGGCACGTGGAGCCCTGAGTCGGAACAGACTGGACAGCACTGTTGTAACGTCGGTTCTGTGGCAGAATTCTCATCAGGCACATGGCGACCCAGGTTAAATTCCCAGCCAATCCCTGACATGTATCCACCACCCATCCGCCAGTGGAGGGTTGCACGTTGCTCTGGTATTGAATAGGTTTTGGCAGAACTTCTGGACTAAGGTACAGAAGTAAGAAAGTCTTGGCAGTCTACTTCCAAAACTGAGTCAATGACAACCCTGTGAATCACACCTGTCTGTGCAATGGCTCAGGACCAGGCAGAATTTCAGCCCATTGTGCCTGGGGTCACTGTTGTAGTTACATAATCTGTTGTCAATTTGAGACTTAAGAGTGGAGGGCTGGAGTTTAGCCTGTCAATCAGGTCGCAGCTTGATGACCTCATCTGGAGGCGCTAAGGAGATAAATAGCTTGCTGGAGGCGGGACACCGGCTCACTCTCCTTGGAGACATTACTGACGATGAGGCAGATGGAGCTACACAAAGGTGACCAGATTTAAAGCGGGACACCATTGACCAGGGTGGGGTGGGGGTGGGGGTGTTCTTGATTAAATTTTTTGTTTATATGGACCAAATAGACCGTTCCCTAGCTTGTCGTGCATGCTTTCCAAAAATCAGGACTTTTTTAAAACGCCAAAAATCGGGGCTGTCCCACCAAAAGCGGGACATCTGGTCACCTTAAGCTACACCGATGCAGCCAGAGCCCTGGGAGCTGGAGGAGCCACATGCAGTCCACTGCCACCACCGAGATGCTTTCTACCACCACTGGATCCACAAGACTTTCCACCCACTGTCCTGTGATCTTCCTGCATTCGGCATTATTGCATGGCTGCGTGAGTCTAAAGAGGAATTTATGGACTAGTACTGGGCCTATGGGCTAATACTGGACTTATGAATTTGATCTGGACTGGGTTAGGATGTTTTCTTAATGTACAATTACTCTTTATATAAATCTCTTTCCTATACACACAAGTTTCCATGAATTTGTTTCGCTAGTGAACCCAGACGAACACAGTCACCATACGCTGGGATAACTCAACAGCAGCCAACAACCACCACAATCTTCCAGAGGATAAATTGTGAGCAAGCTCAATCAGACTTTATCTACGAGATCAGCAAACTATAAAGAGGCAGGTAGGAAACATGTTTAGCTTTGCCAAGACAGCCCTGCCACGGCAATCGGAGTGCAGCCGCAGACCATAAACAAGAGAGCGTGGCTACGTGCCAATTAAACTTTGTTTACAAAAAGAGGCCATGGGATGTGTGTCCAGCTGTGGATCGTAATCAGCCAACCGCTCCCTGCCTTCATGACAACAACCACAGAGAGGACACACAAAGAGCCAAAGCCAAAGAAAAGCCAACACGTGAAGTTTCTAGTCCGTACATCCAGGTCTTGAAAGAAAAGCCCTCAAACCATCTAATCTGGCACCCAGTGCTCCCTCTCAGCCATGAGGAAAACACTGCAATCCCTTCGTGGAGTTTTAGGGATCCAGCCTGACCCCTTGTGGTCACATCCAACAACAGTCGTCACGATGCAAGTCCCCTTTTATTTAAGGTACAGAATTCACCGGCGGCATCTTTAATGGATTTGGCAAGGGTGCCAGAAGAAAGGTTACCAGCCAAAAGGGTGTTATAATGAGTCTACAACTATACTGGACATCTCAACTTGCTGAATTTTCCCAGGGAACAACAGAGCCTAAGAATGAACCATAACAAGTCTCGAAAGCTCCTGGGGAAGTCAGGTTTCAGAGGTGTTTCTGAAAAACCACAACGGCAGAGCAAAAACACCAAAAATACCTGCACTCCAACTTTGAAACCGAGGACATTTAACTGTTAACTGTGAACCCAAGTCTTACAGAGGGAAACCGCTTCCCAAATGCCAACCAACACATGATTAAATCAACCCAAACGCTACAACGGAGGCTGTGGAGAAATCTGAGCTGCCAATCAGTGCAGGTGACTTGTGCCCACTCTCCCTTGCTGAATGAGATAAAGATCATGGATACACAACCCCTGTCCCAGGAAATAAACGCAGAAGACCGACACACAAGCAGGAAGAATTGTAGCGAGCTATTAGGGCTCACCTGAAAGCACGCTTGCAGGGCCCTGGGCAGAAGGCAGTGGGAGCCAGGTCTGTGGGGTCCCGGGAAGGTTTCTTAGGGCAGGTAGCATTCATGGTGCTCCCTTAGAATGACTTCAAAGAGGTGGGGATTGGGAGGGCCATAAACAGGAAGAGCAGCAGATGGGATCAGGCAGGGGGTTCTACTGCTGGGCTCCTGTTCAGACATGAGGTGGGAGAGGCCGGGAGACAAGTAATGCGCCAAGAGCTCTGGGCACGCAGCCACTCTGGGCATCTCGATCCCGGTCCGCTCTCACATGTAGGGAAAGCGGGTGTGGTGGTTTGGGGAAGGTGACATGGAAGGCAGGGGTGGGGATCAGAATCCGGGCATCTGCTATGACTCCCTGTGCTGCGGCCGCCGCTTTCCAAAGTCAAGATGCCCAACAGCAGCAGGATTCCAACGCTTCTCAGGTGTGACAGGTCAATTTCTGGAAAAGCAGTCCTTCAGAGGCAGGACCGTTCCCTGGCCCTCTGAGATTCCGGTGGGAGGGGCGGTGCACACTCATCTTCCATACATCTCACACCACCAGGCACCCCTGGGCTGGCCACCCCAACACAGAAGCGCATTAACCCTCCAGGGCCCTCGGCTGGCTCAGGCTCCCCAGGTCCCCGCAGTGCACACAGCCATACCTGGGTTGCTGGTGAGGAAGGCCAGGGGGCTCTCGCTGCGGTCCGAGGGGCCGTCCAGGCGGTGGGGCGGGCTCTCCAGCGGCTCGGTGGCCCCGTCGGGTTCCGGGTAGGTCCTCACCAGGAGGCCCAGGGAGGGCTGCGCAAGGAACTCCTTGAGCACAGATGAAGTGAGGCTGCCGGCAGCTCGGTTATTGATCTCCAGAATCTCATCTCCCGCTCTCAGGCCTGCCAATGCAAGAGCAAGACAAACCACCCTCAAATCAGAGCGCAGCACCTCCGGGTACACACGCACCTCTCCGGCCCCGCCTCCCAGCCCCCGCCCCCAGGGTGCTGCCAACAGGGGCTGTCCAAACTCCTCACAGGTGACAATGTGCCCCCACCCCCGGTTTCAGCAGGCTCCAGGCTTGAGTCTTACAGCACGCCTCGCCGTCCTGAATACAGCAATCAAACAAAGCTTTCCTTCTTTCCTGGCTGGGTTTCGAAGCATCTGGCGATTTCTCTCCACACATGCTAAACCCATCTATCCTCCTACGGTTTTGAGGAGGACAAGAAGGAAAGGCGGTCTGACTGCTGCAATCGGTATGTTTTGTTCACGCTCATCCACGTACAGTGCCTTTGGCCACATGGCACCGCCTAGTGACTCCCGGCCATACGTGCAGGAATGACACGAGCTTCCTCTCGCCATGGGCCGCAGGAGCAAGCTCATCTTATTCCACGCACATTTACTAACCGCAGTTTGCAGACCCAAATGCTCTCACCTCGGCCCTTTGTTCCACTCCATCAGGGCTCAGGGCCGCTCCCCAAAGGCTGGCCTGCTTTTTTTGACAAGGCCGGCTGGGGGAGCCGCCACAGTGTGTGTTAAAGAAATAACCACACACCAGCCCAGCCTAGCGGGACAAAAGGTTGTCGAGTGTCCTGCGGGGCAGTTCAAATTGGTATGAGTGGATGTTCCAGCAGTCTGAGAAAGGGAGAAGTCATGGAAAAACACAAAAGGACACAAACGATCCTTTCAGTTAAGAAAGGCGCCTCAACTTGGGTGAGTCACACACCCCGGCCACCCTCTCCCAGCCTTTCCAAACTAATTTGAAATCAATTTCCTTTCACAGTAGAGTCCAAGAAACATTATGGGTGGGAAAGGGATGGAAGAAAAATAAGAATGTTTTTCTCTAAAACACGAAAATGAAATTATCGAGCTCTGGAAAGTTCACCGTTCCATTTGTAGGTATAGGTTCTGAGCAATAAAACATTCTAAAGTGAAATTACAAAAGTTCCACATGGGCGGAGCAGGCTTTGTCTTGTTCTTTATTCTCCCTCTGGAAGACAATGTTTAGGTTAGCTAGTCCACTGCCATCAAGTCCACTTCAAAGCATAGGGACCCAGGAGTAGGGGGAGTAAGAGAGGAGCCCTGGTGACAGAGTGGTTACATGTCAGGCTAACCGCAAGGTCAGCAGTTTGAAACCACCAACGGCTCCAAGGAAGAAAGGTGGGGCTTTCTGCTCCTGTGATGAGTTACCGTCTTGGAAACTCACAGGGGCAGTTCTACCCTGTCTGATAGGGTCGCTGTGAGTCTGCATCGACATGATGGCAGCGAGTTTGGAGTTTGATACAATATAAGGATGGTGCTCTGATGTCATTGATAAGCACTGGGTTACCAACCAAAAGGTCGGGGGTTCACAACCATGAGCAGCTCCATGGGAGAAAGATGAGGCTACCTGTTCCAGTAAAGATCTAGTGTGGGAAACACACTCGAGGGCCTGCCATGAGTTGGGATCAACTCAATAACAGTGGGCTTAATATGAGGACAAACAGCAAAGGGGAAAAAAAACAAACCTCCCAAACTAAAAACAACTCATATCTTTTAAAAAGAAGTTCCCAGCTTACTGCTAACTAGGGAAAGGAGGAGTGAAGGTGGGGGAGGAAGCATGGGTTGAACAGAGGTCCCCAAAACATGTCCATGGCCCAGCCTTGTAAATGCCCTTGTGTTTGGGAAAAGGGTTTGGCAGATACCACTAAAGAACAGGTCATCCATGATTACCTGGGAGGGGCCTACACCCAGGAGCAGTGTCCTTAGGCGAGAAGCAGAGAGAAGGTCACCCAGCAGAGGAGAGGGCCCAGTATAGACGGAGGCAAGGATGGGATCACGCAGACTCAAGGCAAGGGACACCAGGAAGGGGCAACAAAGGGCTCCCTCCTCCTGACGCCTGTGGAAGGACCTGGTCCCCCCAGCACCTTGGATTTCACTTCGAGTCTCCAGGACCAGGGAAGAATCCATGCCTGTTTTCAGCCACCCGGTCTGTGGACCTTGGTTACAGCAGCGATAGGAAACAGTGCAGAAGAGAGCTCAGTTAGCGGCTCTCAGTTTCGATCAGTGGGAGGGAGGCAGCGGCCCAGCGCCGGAGAACAAAGTCCCTCACAAGCAGGGTCTTCCTGTTGCAGCCTCAGCACGGTTTCAGGCGGAACCCTGTCTCCCAACAGTGGGGGGCTGAAGCTCTAGTCCCTGTGCTTGTGAGCATGCCCCTGTGGGGACACAGGGTTTTTTGGCTTTAGATCGTATGCTACATTACACCAGTCATACTGGAGTAGGGTGGGTCATCATCCTAATCCATTTCACCGAAGAGGAGGAATAAACATGAAAAACAGAACCACATAAAAGGGGAAGCAATGCAACTTGCCACATGACTTTTCTAATGAAAAGAAATGTTGAGTCTGTAATTTAAAAGAACCAAACCAAACCAAGTCCCTAGCTCACTGCCATCCAGTCAACGGCGATTCACAGTGACCCTATAGGACAGGGTAGAACTGGCCAGGTGAGTTTCTAAGACTCTTTTTATGGGAGCAGAAAGCCCTGTCTTTAACCCAGCAAGGCGCTGATGGTTTCAAACTGCTGGCCTGGCAGTTCCGAGCCCAACGTGCAACCACTACACCACCAGAGTTTCCCAATCATTTAAAAGAAAGCATTAATCAAATGGCATGACCTTTGCACAAGCCCCCAAACACAGTTAAAGTTAGGTTGGAGAAGGGATGATCAGTTTTCATGCACTCCGTATAGGACGCTGTTTTTCACCTACAATCCACCGATTTCAGTAGTAGGTGTCACACACAGATTTATGAAATGTAAGCAAGCTGATGGTACAGAGAAATGGATTTACAGTTACAATCACCCGATCAAGTTTCCACAAAGAACACACTCACCAGGAGGTCAAGGATCTAGAGCTAGCAACTCTAGGGTTGCACATGACTTTTGTGCCTTGGCTGTTCTCTGCAGCCAGCGGGCAGACCCTTGGATGACTGCAGAGAAAATGCCTGATCTCGACTGGACTGGACTGAACAATGTTCCATCTGGAGCCTCAAAATGTGACCTGAAGTGGAAATAGGATCTTTGCCGAGGAAATCAGTTAAGATGGCATCATCCTGGATAAGTCTTAGTCCAACCAGTGGTGTCTTAGTCAGGAAAAAGAAAGGAATGTTGGGTACAACTCCACAGGTACATAGCGACGGAAGTCATGGGACAATGGAAGGAGGACCTGGCGCTGCAGCTACGAGCCAAGGACTGCGAGTCAAACCAAAGTGTGGAGAAAGGCACTTAGCAGCTTCTCCCTGGAGCCTTCAGATTGGCCAGTGTCTCCATTTCCACCATCTAGGCTGCAGAAATGTGAGGCCACACACTTCAGTTGTTCTAATCCATCTGGTTTGTGGGCTTTGGTCACGACAGGCCTGGAAACTCATACGTCAGCCTCGGATGTCTCTGAGACCAAAACAGACAATCCCAAAGTAAACAGAGATCACAGTCAAGTTCAAAAAGCCGATTCCACAAGTGCAGCCAACAGGAGATCCAACAAGAGGTGGTCTCTATGTGGACAGGGCCAGGTGAAGGTAAACCAAGAGATGAACCCTCAGCTCATAGGAGGCCAAAACGCTCGAGGTGGTGAACAAAAACATAAATACATAAAAGTCAAGCTTGGCTGGATGAATGCCAATCGATTATTTGGATTCAACGAACAGTTAGAGGTTCAAGTCCACCAGGAGGTGGAAAAGAGCCTTGGTGATCTACGTCTGAAAGTCCAGCCATCAGAAAGCCCTACGGAGCACAGTCTACTCTTACATCCATGGGGCTGCCAGGGGCTGGAGTCTACATAACAGCAGCCAAGGCCATTGGGCGCTGGTGGCCCTGTTAATATGTGTCCACATTCACTGTGTGGCTCTCCGAGCCACAGTTTTTATAACTCCCACCAAATGCCTCAGTGGAAGTATGCAAATAAGGTGTAGAGGATCCTCACCCGGATCTTAGTCAGTTGGGCCCTTCCATGGGATCCGAGGAGAGTCATTTCAGAAGAAGGCCGGTCATTTGCAGAAGGAAGTGCCATGAGAGAAGTTCATCTGACCCTCCCTCCCGCTTGGAGAGCTCACAGGGGCCACAGAGATACGTCAGGGGCCAGAGCACAGAGACCATGTGATAAAGGGACAGGTTTCCCAGCCCAGAGACCAGATAAAGTTGAGAGCCTTTGGACAGGAGGTTGGCTTACAGAGTGGAGTGCCCTATGGGCATGCATTGACGCTAAAAGAGCTTTTCAGGACTTGCCCAAGCAAGGCAGAGCCCAAGGGATGGCTGAGCAACTGAAGCCAAGGACCAGACAGAAGTGTGCCTGCCAGAATGGCTGAGCACAGGTGATCCTACGGACAAAAGAACTATATCCTTAATATTTCTGACCTTGTCACCTGTGGGCTTCCCTGATAAATGCCCCCAGGAGTGTGAGTATTGTCTGAGTTCTGCGTGGCTATTACAGTGGATTATCAAACCCAGCTGAGAAGCAGAGGGTTGTGGGAGGGCCGGTTGGTGTCAGAAGAGAAGAAAGAAGAAAGTCGGAGGGTGGAGGCATACCTGACCTCCACCACACAGGAATCAACCCTCGGGCAGATGAGGGGTTGAATTCCCTTTCCCCCTGTGTAGCCAGAAGAAGCAGGATGTGAGCCCCCCGCCCCCCCCCCCCACTTTCCCCACTACTGTTCCGCTAGATAGCCCCTGGTTGTAACACATTCTGGTCATTTTCAGAGGGGCACTGGGACCCCAACCAAGCCCAGAGGGCAATGATCAGAGAAGATTCTTTGATCAAAGGAACAAATGAAAACGTGCATAGACATGTTGAACCTGAAAAATACTTAGAGAAAATACACCATGTCAAAGGCTGGCTATAAAGAACAGGGCCGGTGGAAAGAAGTTGAAGGAGAAGGGTTATGTTAGAATCAGAGATGCCCCCCACAAACAACCCACCCACCCAAGAGGCTGTATGGCCCATAGTGAGCTCTGTTGCCAGGGAGTGTTTTCAATTGGAGCTTAGATTTCACATAAAATATCCCCACACCCTTTCTTGATACTGTCTTCCACATGTCGGGCACTGGAATGGCCTTTGGGACACCAGGGGGACATGGTGGACACTGCCCCTGTGCCCATAGGGGACGGTTCTGAGTTAAGGGGGCTCTTCATTTTCATGTAATTCTAGGGTTCTCAGAGTCTCACAAGGAAGGCAGGAAGTGACTGAAACAGTGAAAGCGGATTCCCCCACCCCCGTGTACACTCATTTTGCTGAGAGATCAAGATCTGTCTCCGGGCCTGAGAGGGAATAAACCCTGTCGCCTCGATCCGTGGCAGAGAGACAGCTCAGCGAGTATGCGACACTCTGGCCTCTGGGCTGCTTTTGGCCAAGCAAGCCTGGCAGAGGTCTCCTGACATGACGGCCCACAGGGTGCAATACTGTGACTCTGCTTCCCTCTGTCGTTGCTATACCCAGCCCGGTCTTCTGGTTACACTCTGCTAACAGTATTGGGGGACGTAACCGCCGGAACCTCAGACTGTGGCGTGATTTGGAAAGTGGGCTTTTGCAGCTGTAATTACATTAAGAGGAAATGACACTAGATTTAGGATGAGCTCTAAATCCAATGGCTGGCTCCTTATAGACAGGCTATGTGGAGAGAAGAGCCAGGCTTCCCCAAGCATCTCAGACTGCACTAGTCTGAGGTCCCTGCAGGGTCGCAGGGAGACAGGCCAGGTATAGCAGAGAGGAGCTCTTTAATGGGCGCCAGAGGGCTGGATCCTGAACACATGGGTTCTCAATGTCCACAGAGATTTACTCATGAGTAGAAGCGGCAAATCACGTGTCTGGAAAAAGCTCGGCAGATTCTGGTGATAACCGTGTCAGCTGTGACCAGAGTGGACAGAGCACAGAGGGGTCTTCCCCAACGCCTACTCCAGGAAGACCTCCAGGATCTCCATATTGTCCTAGAAGGTAGGGAAGGGTCACCACCCATGATGGGAACTCCCACCAGCCCCATGGAGATGGGCTCTAATCAGATTTCATTGGTGTTAGAGCAGCTCGGGGCTGTCACGTTTCGTGCTCACCTGAGTCGGTTGGATAAAATCCACAGGAAGGGTTTCCAGTGCCTTTCCACATTTCATCATCTTCACACATGCAACCTTTGAGCCCCTCTTTCTCATTCACCAACAAGAGCAACCCCCAAGGGAGAATTTATGAGAAACATACAGAGAATTATTCATTGATTTACCGTTCTTTGAAGCTAGACCAGTTTCCTTCACACTGTTCACGTAGAGCCTTCGCACACCGTCTTCCTCCACAGAAGAAAGCGAAAACCCTGAGAAGCACAAGCACAGAGGAGAAAGGTTGAGCGTGCGCCTTCTGAGTGTGCCGCGCACAACAGGAAGTCCGTGCCCGCTGTCTGGGAACTAGGTACTTTTAATGTTTGGGGTCATCCTGTGAAGCGATTGTTCTCCCTTGTTTGGTTTGTTGACCAAGCACAAACATCTATCTTTAGATCCCTCTGAAAGAAGCAACTACTGACAAAAACAAACATGATGGGGGGCAGCTACCTTCATCAGACCTATGAACGCAAATGGAAGAAAATGACTTTGCTTTCTTGGACCGCTTGGTGAATGCCATCGCGTTCTTTCTGTCGTCTTCTCCACAGCCCGGGCAGGAAGATGGGTCCCCTAGACTTCTTTTCCATCAACTTACGTCTCATAATTTGTTATGATTGCACGGTGTATGTCCCGCTCTATGGATACTGCTTTAATTTGTAAAGAAAACCTACAACCAGAAATTAGTAGCTCCTCACTCACCAATCCCATTTGTTGATATTGATTTCACAGCTCTACTAATGTCAGACCATGAGACATACTGATCCAGGCTACAAGAGTTCAAAGGCTACCCATCCGTCACCCAGGAGGGCAAAGCAAGACTCAGAGGTACCAAGTGGAGTAGGGAGTGTGGTGCTTCTATCCATGTGGCTGTAAGCCCTGTCCGCCTCCTTTCCTAGACCCTCTCCTATGAAAGTCTTTCCCAATCAACCAACAAAAAGTTACCACCTAAGCCTACTTGCCTGTTGGATGAAAGGACCTCAGGAGTTACGACTCACTGCCACTGAGTCAATTCCAATTCACAGTGACCCTACAGGACAGGGTAGAACTTCCCCTCTGGGTTTCTGAGACTGTCACTCTTTACAGAAGCAGAGACGCCCGTTTACAGGAGTTTACAACCGTTTACGGGAGTAGAAAGCCCAGTCTTCCTCCCTCTGAGAGGCTGGTGGTTTCGGACTGCTGACATTGTAATTAGCAGCCCAACATGTAAGCACACCACCACCAGGGCTCCTCAGCAGACTACTCCTAACAGAGAAATGGGAATGAACGCAATAGTGAAGATCTGACTTAATCTCAGCTCTGGGAGGAAAATAATTCCCTGGCACAGTCTTGTGTGTTGCTGAGGACAGAAGAACAGTAGGATTTCGGATGGATGGATGGATGGATGGATGGATGGATGGATGGATGGATGGATGGACGGACAGACGGACGGTGAGATGACAGAAGGGAGGCAGGAAGGATTCCCATAACAGGGCATCATTGAGCTTCCAGGCCACGTTACAGCAAGCACGTTGTTTTGGCTGCTGCTCTTGCTTAGTTCACAGGACCAGGAAGCAGACAACCACGCGGAGGCACAACCGGCAGCTGCCACCACCCACAACACTGCCTTCAGCCCGTGTAGCAGGGAGGTGCACAGGCTGCCCTGCAGACCTTACACGTCGTCTTGATTCTGTTTGCTTGTTCTGCATGTCAGTTAGTGTGAACATTCTTTCCACAAAGGGCACTTTCCAGACCAAGATTCTAGTTTCAGACACAAAGTCAGGGGCTGTGTCCATCAAAAAGAATGGCCAGAGAAGGGGAGGGAGAGGAAAAAATGAGGAGCTGACTCCAAGGGCTCAAGTAGAAAGAAAATTTTGAGAGTGATGATGGCAACAAATGTACAAATGTGCTTGACACAATGGATGGGTGGATGGATTGGGATAAGAGTTGTACCTGCCCCCAATAAAGTGATTTTTAAAAAAAGAAGAAGAATGGCCAGGCATTACCAAAACATAGGCATCTCCTTTTGGACCTGCTCCCAGTCTGTAATGTTCTGAGTCCGAGGGCAAAATGGAGGAAAGGCAAAGGGCTGCGGAGTCGTCCTACGCCAAGGTCAAGGGAGGGGCGCCTCTCCCCCAGTCTTTTGTTCAGTTTTGGTGATGCTCTCAATCATCAAGTGGATGAGAAACCACGTGTTGGGAGGGTGCGGAGACTCTGGAGCCCTCTTCCACCGCTGGTGCGAACAGAAAACAGGGTAGCCACCATGGGAAACAGGTTGGCAGAGCTTCAAAAAACAAAGTTACCTGATGACCCAGCAATCCCACTCAGAAGTATATTCCGAAGAAGACTTCAAAGATGGGTTGCAAAGAGATACTTCCCTACCAATGTTCGCTGCAGCTTATTTCCCAAGGGCCAAAAGCTGGGAAAATTCAAAGGCCCATCAACTGATGCGGGATGAGCACAATGTGATACACACCAGAGGGCTCCCAAAAGTTCATGGAACTGTGGAAGCTAATGAAAAGATTATCGTATCTTTCCACAAACTTCTAGAAGCCCCTCTTACATATGATGGCTTATGATTTAGCCACAAAGAGAAATGGATTTCTGACACAAGGAAGGAGCTGTATGAAACCACTGTTCTCAGTGAAGCCAGCCAAGCTCAAAAGGATAAATATGGTAGAATTCCCCTTACATCAAATACTGAGGACAGGAAATGCATGACAAACATCTATCAGCCGTTAGTTAGCAGGGGAAGAGGTAGGAGGCAGTGGGAAGGTATTGCTAAGTTTTTTTATTATTGTGGGCTTTTTGCCTTTTTTTATTGCCGGGGAGTGGTGGGAGTGGGGGGACTGGTTAGGAAGGGAGAAATGAAGGGATGGAGGGGAGAGGCCCTCCAGCCTAATGTCATCTAACTCTGGGTGTAAGGAAGTGATGCTGAAACCCGTGCTGGGAGAGTGGGCGTCAAGTCTGAAGCTGGTGCACTGGTGCTTCTGATTTCAAGGCCAGAGGAAAAGCAGATTGGAGAAGGGACGGTGGCAATGGCCTCCAGCTTGGAAAATGGAAGCCAAGCATGGACATGAGTTGTGGTCAACATTCACACAGGAGGCCACCCATCCAAGGTTCACGCAGACACTGGCTGCTATGAGCGTGCAGACAGACAGCTCCAGCACCCACACACTGCTGTGCTCAACGCTGGACTCTTAGGGTCTCTAAGGAGCAGCTTCCATTTCAAGCTGTTAATTGGCACACTGGGGGGAGGGGAGAACCACACAGAGAAAAACATAAATATATCCGACATCGCCGAATACAAAGAACACACCCGGCAGCTGGAATGTGCATGTGTGTGCATGTGCTAAATGAAGAACACAATGATTTTAACAGTTCATCTGAAAAGTCAGAATGCTTTATGAAAAATGGTCTTTGAAGTAGGAAAAACAATGTTCGAATGGCCAGCAAATAAATCTAACACAGGACACAAAGACTGCCAATGGGGAACAGTAAATGTTAGACCATTCTTCCATCACAGCTAAGGTACTCCTTCCAGGTCCCCGCTCCTGGGGGCCAGTCGGGAACCTCTCAGAGCCAAAGCAAGACCTGGGGGCAAGCGTGCCAGAGTCAGATGCCTAAGCCCTCCCTCCCCGCCCTGTCCTCATCCTCTGCCCGGAGTGGCTGCTCCCTCTCCAGTCACTCACTGGCTTCTAGGATGGAGTTGCCCAGGGGCAACCACAGCCTTGAGTTTGGCCAAGGAGGTGATTAAACAGCTCAGCTTCTTTTTTTTAAAAAATGTGGGGGGTTGGGGAGAGGGATTTACTCAGTCTTGGTAGTTACATAATCTGAGGTCAATTTGAGCGTTAAGAGTGATGGGATTGAGTTTAGCCTGTCAATGAGGTCCCATTTGGAGATGCTAATGGAGATAAAGAGCTCACTGGAGGCGGGACATATGCTCACTCCCTGTGAGACATCCCTATCAAGAAGCTATGCTAGAGCCATGCTATGCTAGAGCCTGGGAGCTAAAGGAGCCACAAGGAGGCCCCTGCCAGCATTGAGATACTTCCACTGCCACTGGATCCACAAGAATTTCTACCCAATGGCTTGCGATCTTTTGGCATTCAGCGTCATTGCATGTGTTTCGTGAGTCTGAAGAGGAATTTACAGATTGGTATCAGACATATGGGCTGATATCAGACTTATAAACTTGATCTGTACTGGGCTGGGACATTTTCTCTATATTCAATTGCTCTTGTAAATAAAGCTCTTTCTTATACACATATGAGTGTCTCCCTGGATTTGTTTCTCTAGTCTACCCGGGCTAACACAGGTCTGAATCCAATGTGTCCACTCCACCAAAAGACTTCCTGTTACAAAGATGGGGAAGTACTGTAAGTACCAATCAGGAAAAAAAGGGTCATGAGGATCACGGTGGTGATGAAAACTAACTGGAGAAATCAAGACCCACCTCATACAATCAGAATTGTGCTCAGTCTAACACTCACGGTCAAAAAGAAACCAAGGAAATAACAGAACAGGGTCCGGAAGACAGCAAAACCCCAGACAAGGGCAGATAAACTCTAATGTGACCAAAGACAAACGCATCAGCAGTCAGAGAAGGGGTAAGGGTGGGGGGGAGGAATGCTCGTTAGCATATGGTTGCTGCAACAATGCATCCTTCCACTCTCGAGTTTGAAGCACAGCAATCTCGAGTTGAATCATGGAAATCTCTTGAGTTTGAAGCATGGGAATCATGCTTCAAACTCAAAAATCACTGCCATCGAGTTGATTCTGACTCACAGTGACCCTGTAAGACAGGACAGAACTACCCCTGGGGTTTCTGAGAATGTAACTCTTTGCGGGAGTAGAACATCTCATCTCACTCCCACAGAGGCAGCTGGAGGTTTCAAACTACTGACCTTGCTGTAGCAGTCCACCACAGCTGCTGTTCTAACCCAGTCTTCCCCTCTATGGAGCCGTGCTTGTGCTCAGTCACTACTTACTACAGTAAGGTCAAAGAACTACTGTGAAGGGGTAGGGGGAGATTGGAGCCTTAACATCCTATTTTTCCCCCTAAAGTGCTTACAATAGAAGAGCTTTGGGTTTGTATCGCCCTGTGCGTGTGAGTACAAGTGAGTGGGTGTGTACTAATGACCTGGACACATACTGAACTCCGTGCACACCATGGGAGCTATACTTGAGAAATGTGCCAGCGACAGGTTTGTGGTGGTGTAGGGAAATTCCATGGAGCTGATTTCGAATCGCAGAGGCCCCATGGCGACTTAATAGAACTGTCCGTAATGTTTTCTAGGAGTGGACCCTCAAGTCTGTCTTGTGCCGAGCCACAGGGTGGGCTTGAACCACCAACCTTTCCGTTAGCAGCTGAGTTCTTAACCATTGGGCCACCAGGGCTCTGAGGACTCAATATAAGTAGGCTGAATTTAGAATCTTTGGTGGTTCTTAAAGGCAAGCAGGTCTCTCAGGATTAGAGGACTCTTCAGCCTCTTTGATTAGCAGGCTGCTGAGTGCCTATGCCAACGTGCAGTGGAGCCTGCGCCTTCAGACCTTTAACAGCGAGCTGACACTGTCACCAGACCCCAGCCTGGAGGCTGTGCTTTACAGATGCAGTGGTGGTTCACAACAGATGGGAGATTACAAACAGAAGGAAACCAGCACCTTCTCCTTCACATCACAAAGCTTGTTCTAGGTTGCGGCTTGGCACCCCATAACACCCCCAGTTTTGCCCTCATAAAGGGCATTTTGTAAATGTCAAGTGTATTTCATATACCTCAAGTGATGTGCAAGTGGTTTCAGTGAGCAAACCCCTCGCTGTTAAGAGAGTCCAGCAGATTTATACCCACTTGTTATTTTCTGAGCATAAAAAATCCACTCCCTCTAAGAAGTAGATCCCAAGAGCTTCCGAATTCAACCTTCTCTGATAGTCGGTTGCTGTCAGCTCTGAGTCATGGTGCCCCCTGTGTGTCAGAGTGTAACTAGGCTCCACAGGGTTTCAATGGCTGATTTTGTGGGAAGCACATTTCCAAATGAGCTTTCTTCCAAGATGCCCCTGGGAGGTCTTGAACTTCTGACCTTTTGGGTAGCTTTCAAGTGAGCTACCCATTTGCTCCTCCAGGAGCTTCTTCCAGGGGAAGATCCAGACTCTTACTTATACCACTGCTACCAATTACGGCTTTAATGACTGAGGCCACGCTTCTGCCACAGAACAGAGCTGCTAGAAGCATGCAGGCCCTCCATCAAAAGCATCCTTCTGGCTTTAGGACGCCCTCCGTTTCAAGGTCAAGAAGCAGACAGCACGAAGGGGAAATTCAAAATGGGGTTCTCTTTATTAGACACAGTACTGCAACGAGCACAGGGAGATGAAGCGGGGTTGCCTGTAGGCAGGGCTGCCGACAGCCGCTCAGGGCCTGCTGGAGTGAAGAATTGCACAGGCTGCAAAGCCGAGTGACTTCATTCAGAGAAATCTGAAGTCAGCACAGGCAGGGTCCTCCATGCCTGTTCTCCAGATACTTCTAGCACCTAGTATGACCAGGCTGCTCTGCCCCACTGCAGGTCCCTACGGCCATGCGACCTGCTTTGGGCAATGTGCTGGGAGTGAGCTAGCGCCGCCTATGCCACCGGTTTGCTTCTCCTCAGCCAGAGGGCGCACCACGCTCTAGGTCTCCAGGAAGCCCATGCGCTCACTTTCATGGTGCTGCTGCCATGGCAACCACAAGTCCATGGGTTCACACAGGACATTTATTGCCCGGTGGTTCAGGAGGTTGGAAGTTTGGATTCAGGATATTGGCTCTTGGAGAAGCATCGCCTCTCCCTGTCTCTTGCTCTCTCTCTGTCTGTCAGACTTGGGGTGGCACGGGACAGGACCATTGTCTCAGGTCTGTAGTCCCCCCCCAAACCAAACGCACCACCATGCAGTCGATGCCAAATCATAGTGATCCCACAGATAGGGCCAAATTGTCCCCGGGAGCTTCCAAGGCTATGACTCTTTATGGGAGTGGAAAGCCTCTGGTGGTTTCCAACGGCTGACCTTGCCGCTAGCAGCCCAGGGCGTAACCACAGTGCCACCAGGGCTCCTCTGTAGCCCCGGCATTTCCCAGTTCCTTGGTGATCTCCACGTGGCATCTCTCCCACCCTCATTCATGCTTGCTCGTCTCAGGTGACTCTGCTCCTTGTATGTCCCCAAACAGGTGAGGCTGAAGACACAGCCTACACTGCCGTGGCCTCCCTAACACAACCAAGAAAATACTACTTCCAAACAGGGTTATGTCCCCAACAGGTGGCCGAGTTAGCATCCCAACACAACGCGATCCGTAGCAAGCCACAATGGATACATTCAAAGCATGAGGAGTAAGTTTCACAGTTTGGAGCCGTTGCACTGTGGGGCTCTGTTAACCTTAGTTTAGCCTCAGCTCACCTGGAGGATACCACAGCGCATGGACTTCCCTCCAGCACATTCTATCACTGTCTGGGTCATTCCGTGTAACGAGGAGACTGGTTTAGTACACACGAAAAAGATCACAGGTTTAACTGTGCCAGGATGCTGGCGCCCCACCCATCACAAAGACGGAGCATAACAAGCCTCCGAAACTCCGCTGACAAGGCTGCTTCTTGGCTGGTACCTGGGAACTTGGATTCTGAGAGGGTTCCAGTCACCCTACCTGATGGGGTGGCCTCACTAGGTCCAAACAATAGCGCAAACCAAGGGCTTCATGCTGAACATTGGTGACCTTTCTGGGAGTCTGGGATGTGGGCATCTGCTAAGCTGACATTGGGTGCCTGTATATATGACCAGCCTCCCATAGAAACCTGGGGCACGGAGTCTCCAGGTGTTGCACAGCTCGCTGTTGGAGGCGCTGCCCACGTCCTACGGGACTCCACAGGTTTCCTCTGCCTTTGCTGACTCAGCTCTGCTCCCTCTTGCAAAGACGCATGATGGCCCTGCGCACTACCGGTGTGGGGCAGCATCTTCCAAACTTTCCCAAGAGAAGGGATCCGTTCTACAGCAATAGGTTTGTTTTGTTTTTAATTCATTGATTGATTAGGGGTGGGGGTGAGAGACAATGAGTCCTTCTAATAAATTAGCAATCCTGGGGATGGTTGTGGGGACCCCAGACCCAACTCTAAAACCAGTTCCCTGAGCATAATTTTGAATTGGGGCCGTGTGGGGCTAACACATATGTTTGGGGAAGAGGGGTGTTGAAGAATAATTGCTTCATTGCTGTGTTACAAGGTCATGTACAGTGATCTGCCCCCGACTCATAGACTTTCTTTCTGTGTCAGCAAAACACCCATCTCTAAAGTTAGGAAACTAAAGGCCGAGCTCCCATGTACCCAGGACAAGCAGCTCCGTGTTCCTAATTTGGCTGCGCGGCAGGGGCGCAGAAGCCAGATGTGGTATCTCTTCTAAAGAGGCCCCAGAAACAGTCTATTGACTTGTAAAT
Organism: Echinops telfairi; assembly: GCF_000313985.2. Classification (NCBI taxonomy): domain Eukaryota; kingdom Metazoa; phylum Chordata; class Mammalia; order Afrosoricida; family Tenrecidae; genus Echinops; species Echinops telfairi. The sequence continues at coordinate 22,355,940 of NW_022111372.1, forward strand.
AAGTGCATGTTTACACAGGAGTTGCTTTGACTTGAAACACAAACAGCGAAGGGGGGAGAACAATAAACCTACCATAATTATCAGCCGCCGGGTCTGACTTCTCAATCTGGATGTTCTGCGTGACTTTTGGACAAATTTCAATTTCTTTGTACAGCTGAAAATGACAAAGAGGAGTCGAATTAGGAATTCATTAGCAGTAGCAGAATGGCAATGGCCATCGGCTTGAAAATCTGTTTCCACAATTGCCACTGTGGCGCAAACCTTCTCAGCAGCCAGTCCTTCTCTGTCACTGAACTCAGAAAAGCAAAACTCAGAACCCACAGCCCAAACGGAGCTTCGGGGCTGATGCGCGAGTAATTCCTTGATACCACTATCTATACGTCTGTTTCCTCCTTATCTTGATTCCTCTCCTGAAAAAGGATACTACAGTACATGGCTATCCCCATCGCTGGGCAAAAAGTGAATGCCTAAACTTACAATGAGATGATACCGATCTTGGCATGGAGTTCACGGAAACAAGAGAAATCTCTGTTCACACATCAGAAAAGTTGATTGTAGAACAAGTAGCTAAAAAGAATTGGGAGAAAAACCCCTCACTACCACTGAGTCCATTGTAGCGCACTCTGACCCCACAGGGCAGAATAGAGCGATGCGTGGGGGGGAACAGAAAGAACAGTGGCTGCTGAGCTCTCCCTGCTGACCTTGCTAAGCAGCCCGGCCACCTGAGCACAAGAGCAGAGACATTCTGGCACGGAACTAGACGAGCTCTGTTCACGGGGAAAGACAGGGCTTTCTAGTCCCGTAAACAGCTGTGGCCTCAGAAACTCACAGGGGCAGTTCTACCCTGTCCCACAGGTTCGCTAGGAGTTGGCATGGACCCAGTGGCAGTGAGTTTGTTTGTGGGTTTCCTAGAAAGCCTAGCAAAGTCAAGACAATAGGCTAATGTGCAATTCACATGTAAGAACTGCTATTGTTTCAACTGGGCTGCTAACTGCAGGGTCAGCGGGTTGAAGCCAACAGCCAGCTTTCTGGGAGAAAGACAAGGCTTCCTGCTCCCAGGAAGAGATCAAGTCTCTGCCACAATAAAATAATAATAATATTACATGAATAACAATGAGTATAAGGAAGGAGGAAATGTCCTAGAATTGATTGTGGTGAGGAGTGCACAATTCTTCTCGATATGACTGAATTATTGAATTGTATGACATGTGGATGAAGTGCTAATAAAACTGTTTAAAGAGAGAGGGCGAGAGAGAGTCTCAGAAACCTACAGGGGCAGTTCTACCTTGTCCTATAGGGTTGCTATGCGTCAGCATCAACTCAATAGACAGCAGTGAGTTTGGAGTCATTGATTAAGTTAGTTGAACTGAATTTCATTTTTTCCTATGCCTGGACCCGTCATGGTCCAGACAAAAATTTAAGAATGTTTCCCATGTGTCCTTGTCCTTGTCACGCTCACACTAGGAGACCATTGTAATCTCTACTTCACAGAGGAAGAGAATAGAGCCAGAGGGAACGTACTTCCAAGGTCATAAACTTGGAAGGACAGAGGTAAGGTCCCAGTGGCTCCAGACACCAGCTGCTTTGATGAAGCATGTCCAAGGCTCACTGTGCTTCGGCAGGCATTTGAGGGCTGTGAGAAGCAGGCCTAACTGCCAAGGACAAAGTAGCCTGGAAGACAGTGCCCTGCTATGGGGGCACTACAGGGGTCGGGATCGGGGGCACGGTTGGGAGTGTTAGCTACACAGTCAGGCCCCTCAGGGACACGCAACTAAAATGTATGTTAAATGCAGTACACTGAGGGCATTAACGAATGCCGTTCATGTCCATACTGAAGAAATTTCATACATGTACACATACCCAAATGAGAGGAAGTCAGCAATACTGACTTTTGACGGAAGTATGCTGCGCTCCCCTGCCCCCCCCTCCAAAAAAACAGGAACTAATACAAAAAAGTATAGGATGGGCCACTTGAAGCTACAGCGAGTTCAAAAGCGTCGGGGGAGCCTGGCTTTTATTTTTTACAAACTGTCCCCCAGGTGGCAGTATATCACTGTTGGCTCTAATCACATCCCCAAAGTTCCAAGTGTCTGCAGAGAGCCAGGCTTTGTGAACGATCCTTCCTGTTAATACTGCTTCCTACTCGTCCTCAGCGACTGTGCGGCAGCCGTCATGCCTCTTCACAGTGTCAGACCCTAAAGGCCTGGCCTGGAGCTAGTCAGCCCAACACCGAGCGTAGTCAAAAGCACTGTTTAAAATCTATCTACTATTCCAAATACAGTCTGTAGCTTAAGACATCGTTATTATGTTTCTGGTGACAATTTATTTATACAGCAAATTGGGTTCCAATTAGACAATTTCTACACAAACTGTTCAGCAGCACAGCAGCATTTTTAATAATGAATCAACCTTCTCTCTAATTGCATTCTGGTGGCTCTGTTAAGGCAGCTATTAAGTGAAACCACAATATCTAAAATAAGAAATTTTGAAATTTAATCGTTTTATTTTTTCCAACTTTTTATTGTGACTTTGGGTCGGCGTTTATATCTTCCCTTACTTTTACATTCTATTTTCTCACCAACCTTTGGAAGCCTCCCCCTTGTACGTGCCCTTTATGTAATTAAACCGATGACAGTGCACCTTTCCTCCTTTAGGGTCTGACACTGTCAGAGGCATGAAGATCGTCAGCTTTCGTGAGAGAATTCGCTTAGTCGGGGCATTTGAGTTCTCACAAAACCACAACCCCTTCTTACCACATCTGGCCGGACTGGTTAGTGGGCGCCACAGGCAGCTCTTGCCTCACTGCCCTCAAACCTGCCCTCCCTGTTTCTCGTTGAAGGTCCTGTGACCATGGCCCACGGAGCAGCCGAGCGAGTCTTGCACTGGAGCCAGGATGTCCTCCCTCTGTTAGGGTTTCCCATCATGACTGAACTACTTACCCCTTTCCTCAGCACCCCCAAATGAGCCACCTCCCCCTCCCTCTACACCACGCCTTATCCAGCACATAGTGGCAGCCCTGTCTGTCTGCCAGGTTATCAGACTGCGCTCCAGGGGTGCTATGAGGAAAGTGGGCCACCGGTATTCCTCGGGACCTGGCAGAGTAGCTCAGACTCGGAAGGACGGCCCGGCAATCGACTTCTGAAAATGAACCAATGAAAACCCCGCAGACCACACAGAGCACTGTCCGCTGAGCTCTCGACGTGGGGAGGCACGCAAAACTCAAAACAACAGGGGCGACAGCAATGGACCTGGCAGAGCAAGCCCTGTCGACGGTGCAGGGCCTGGTAACATGTCATGCTGTTGTACGTGGGGTCACACACCCCCACCCCAAGTCGGGACGTCTCCATGACAACTAACAACAAAACTTAAACCAAACCTCAAAGCCACTGCCATCAGGTTGATTCTAACTCAGTCAACGCTACATCGGATTTCCGAGCGTAATCTTCACCAGAGCGGACAGCCTCATTTGGTGGGTTTGAACGACTGTCCTTGATGTGAGCTGTCCAATGCTGGCCGAATGGTGCCCCCAAGTCTCTTTAAAAATAGCAAAAACAAACGCACGGCCACTGAGTCAATTCCGACTCAGCAACTCTATAGGGCAAGGCAGAACTGCCCTGTGGGTTTCTGAGACTATAACTCTTCGTGGGAGTAGAAAGCCTCATTTTTCTCCTAAGGAGTAGATGGCAGCTGCGAACTGCTCACCTTGTAGTTAGCAACCCAATATGTAAGTAAACGCTACGCCATCAGTTCCTCTAACAACAATGACAACAACATAGTACCCAGTTATTGTTCGAACACCAATGTAGGTGCTGCTCTAAAGGAATTTGGGAGCTATCATTAGCATCTATAATTAATTGAAATTAACCAGAGCAGTTTCTGAGGCAACATGTGTGGGACGCTATCTAATCAGTCAGAGGCCCCATGAGCAAAGCGCATGGCTTCCTCAGCAAGCACTCTGCTTCAGTCCTGCGGTGTCAACTCCTGCCTGGAGTTCCCGCCTGCTGGCCTGCCCAGTGGCTGTGGGACTTGCCAGGCATGAGCCAATTGCTTAAAGCAAACCTCTTTACGCAGGGGCTTCAAAAAGTTCATGGGAAAATGTAGTATCTTTTTCTTTTTCTAGTTTGTTTCCATTCTATTTTCCCACTAAGTTTTTGAAACACGCATGTCCATCCCACTGCTGTGAGGCTGATTTTGACTCATAACAAGCCTATAGGGCAGAGTACAACTACCCCATCATGGAGTCTCCAATGCCAGAATTTTAATGGGAAAAAAACAGCCAAAACTTGCTCCAAGAGAGCAGCTAGTAGGTTCGAACCACCGACTTTGCAGTTTGCATCCAAGTGCTTAACCACAGAGACACACACAGTGAAGGAGAGGGAGGGTTTCAAAAACAAAAAAGTCTCAGAAACATTCCATTATATGTTTAATTCTATTTTGCCCATATTGCTTGCAAGTCCCCTCACTATTGTACGTGTGTGTGTGTGTGTGTGTGTGTGTGTGTGTGTGTGTGTGTGTGTTTAACCCTCTCCCCCTGGGAACCCAGACTGATCCAGCCTGGAACACTTTTCTCTTAAGCAGTTCTGTGGCTCACTCCTCACTGGTCCTGGCTCCGGCTCCAGTTCTGTTGAGACATCCCAGCCAAGAGGGCAGCTCCCCGCTGCGCAGCGTGCCATCACTCCCTAGCCCCCCAGACACCTTACCCGCTCATGTGTTTTCACATCTGCCTGCTCAAACTCGAAGGTAAGGTAAGTGCCACAGGAGCAGAGATGTCTTGCTGTACCCCAGTGTCTCAGATACTTACAGAGATACCAGGAATTGAATAAAATACTTGCTGACTGCATGAGTTAATTCATTGGTGCTTCTACAAACTCTTTATTTCCCCCATCACTTCAAAGGCTAAAAAACAGGTAGCACTTACATCAACACTTAAGCACCAAAGCACCTGGATAGGTGACTATTCAACTGATGGTTAGTCATAGTAAAAGAACTTTGAGCCTCACACTAAAAAATTAGTTCCGCTCCCCACCCCCCCACGCAGGAAAAAAAAAATCTTTAAAATCTAGTGTGCACTTGTGATAATAACCCCTAGTCTCACTACTAAAGATCATTTGACCCAAAAAAGCAGAGAATAAGATATTTGGGGACAGTCAGATATGAATGAGTCGTCTATGGAACAATTGCTTAAATGCCTGTGCAGGCCCCTGGTCCTTGAAAACAAGGTGACGGTGATGGAGGGAAACCCACTAACCACGTGTGGTGTGATGCTTGCTCAGTAAGGACAATAAAGGGACTATCTGCAAGCTCTCTAAAGCCTCCAGGAATGTGGCATTGAGAAGACCCCCAGGCTCGGAATGACACTACTGTTGGGTCGGTTCCAAATCACACCTATGTCTGCCATAAAAACTAGCCAAACTGACTGCTATGAAATCAGTTCCAATTCACAGAGACCCTATGGGGCAGACTAGAACTGACCCTGTGGGTTTCTGAGACTGTAATGTTTACAAGAGTAGAAAGCCTCGTCTTTCTCCCCCAGAGTGACTGGTGGTTTTGAACTGGTGACCTTGTGGTTAGCAGCCCATGCGTCACCCACTATACCACCCTTATGGTTAGCAGCCCATGCGTCACCCACTATACCACCAGGGTTCTGCCTTATGGAGAGTAGGACCAAACACTGCCCGGTCCGGCAGCACCTTCATAACCACTGGCTTGTTTGAGCCCATCTCTGTAAAACCAGTTGCAATGTGTATAGAGAGATCGTACGGACAACAGACTAAGCTTGGCATACCTTAGTCTCCTCTGTTGGGTGATACCACAAGTCTTAATAATGAGTCAACACAATTTCAAAAGATAATGTTTCAAGCACTGACTGCACAGTACATGGGGATGTGGCAAAGGTTGTGAGCTCTGGGCCTGGGTATTTGTAGGATTCATTAACCTGAGATGCAAAACATGTGATCTAATAGTGATTCCATTGTCTCCAGTAAAGGATGCCTCTCTCCAACGTAAGGAAAGGGCTGGTCCGTTGGTTGGTTCCCCATCTCTTCACAGGAGGCTGGGTTTTCCCTGTGCCCAAGAGGAAGAAACGAATCAGCCACTCTCTGTCAAACATGCCCTCCTATTTTACCACTCATTGATTGAAGTGATAGCTCAGCACGGACCTGCCAGCGTGGTCTTCCTTCTACTGCAGACCACGACAAGGGTTACAAAGCACCCACGCCTTGTATTTAATTATAAACGCTCAAGGGGCTTTGGAGGTCGACATTCTAAGATGATAAGAAAATGTCCTAACTCAGGGTGCTGGTGGTGTGGAGAAGAAAAACAAGCTCATATATGCAAATTTGTCAGCACTCAACATCGTATGCCTGCAAGCACCGAGTTTGAATTGCATGTGCGGTCCACCTCAACTGAGTGGCCGTCACGCCACGTCCAACCCCACTGTGCATCATGCTTCTGGCTCCTTTGCAAAAAGAGGATATTTGGGTTTGAATATTCAGTTCTGCTTCTTGTGGTAAAACCCCTTTCTGAGCGCACACTGTTCTCGTCCACACATTCATGGTTTGCTGCCCCTGGGCCCCCTGAGCGATGCATGAGTCAGTGCAGAGAGCAGTAAGCTCCAGGACAGAAGTGCCTCACGCCCCAAGTGTTCCTGGGCCTGAAAAAGGCACCGCTCGGTTAACAAGAAAGCGTTCTTCCACATGAAACGATATTGCCACTGCTGTCCAATGCCATCCACTCAGCCCCAACTCACTGGCCTGTTCTAAACATTGGCCAGTCCATTGCCCAGCCCTGGGCCATCTCGATGGTCAGGACCTTATTAAATTAACAAGCCTTTATTGAGCATCTACCATGTCAACCAGGCTCTCTGGGCTCTGTCAAAACCCTACAAAATCAGCAGCAGCAACCTCTGTCCCCGCCACGCCACCCTACCACATAATTAGTGGGAAGTAGAGCCTATCTCAAAACTCAGATCCGTAACAGAATCCCTCTCCTATAATGAAATGCCACCAAGCACAAATGTCCCCGGGAACCTATCTAAGTGCCATCCAGACAGGACGGGACGGATAAAGAGCTGGCAGCTCTGTCACCCAACAGGATAGGCACCCTCAGTTTCCACGTACATGCAGGAGTCACACAGCACTGGAGTTATGCCTTTTTGCCGCCCCCTGACAATGGCCCGCTGATCTTTGAGTCCCCAGTGTAGAAGAAAAGGCTGTCAAGAGCAGCCAGGAAAACGAAGAACAATCCCGAGACTTCCACTCGAGAGTTTAGCTCCGGATTTCAATCTTTCGTGAGCTCCAGGGGCTGCTCGTTTGAGAGCAGAGGCGGCACTTGCTCTCTGTGGAAACGCCATGGTGCCAAGGGAGGGACTCTCCACAGACCTTAGCGCTCAGGCTAGCTTACTTTCGAGCTTTTCCACTTCACCAGTGGTCATTCGCCTGAGTACACACATAATTTAAAACTCACCCCCTACAGAACATACACGACAACAGTCATCAACGTTACCAGCTCGTAAATGTCCTCCTCGGGCTTTGGAACGTACTGGTGCATTCGGTTTTCGATGAGAAATTTCAGACGCAGGTAATGAGCAGCGTGATCCAGCTGATGTGCCTGGGACCAGACAGAAAAGACAAGGCGGTGTTCAGTAGGGCACAGGAGGGGGCGGTTAGTTCCCACTACACATGACCTCACGGGCCCGGAGTGATGGGAGCCCAGTTCCTAGAGGAGGGTGCTCGTTACAGGAACAATGGGTGTGAGGTTAGTGTACATCTTCAAAGGTGTTCATCGAAAATGCAACTTAGGCAGCTCCTTGGACAGGAACTGGATGGTTTCTTCCCTGCTGCTTATCGGATTCTCCGTGCATGCTCAACGTGCTTTTGGCAACATGAGGCAGTAGGGCAAAGTGGCCCGTAAACAATCATTTCACACCTCCGTAGGTGATCAGAGAAGAAACACAAGAACGCATCTGCAATGGGAGTAAGAAAGGAAAGAGCTGCTCTTGGGCAAAGTTTATTTTTTTAACCACATGGGGCAGCGGGGCAGCTGTTCACAGTTCATTTGCAGGGGAGTCGCTGTGAAGTCAACATTTGGATTTCAGGATTATTTATATACTCCCCGAGTGGGACACGCTCTGGGGAGAGGGCACACAGGCATTTGGCCAGCTCCAGAGACTCACTGAGTAGCTTGCCCAAAGAAAACAAGTCTAGAAAGACTTCAGGAGTGAACTTTCCAGGGCTTCCCCTTTGTTCTAGGATGGGTCAACGGATCTTTATTTTAGGTTCCTACCCAGGAAGTCAGCTTCAAATGAACACTGAGGAACAGCAGTGGGGGCAGCACAGCTGGCTCCCTGCTACTCTGTACGCAGGTGAAGAAGCACCGACAGAAAGAGCCATTGCACGCTCTCCGTCGCGCGCTCTTCCAAACTCTGCGTGCCAACGCTGAATGCATTGCTCGATAGCAAATGCTCCCACCTGGCCATTTTATAAAGCAGCCGGGTGCTTCAGAGGGGATAACTGAAATGCCAATAGATAAGATGAGGATGATGCCTGTCCGGAATGTGCTTCCAGAATAGCCCAGAGTAGGAGGTGGCAATGAGTGGGACCAGATGAAACTTGAGCTGACAATGACAAAATCTGAATGACGGTTCATCACACCGTTCTCTCCGGTGGCTATGTGTGTCAAATTTCTCCATAGATTATAATAAAATCTGTCCACAACACAAGCTCTACTGAGGACCATCAGTTGAAATTAAAACTTAATTTTTACCTGGATCAGTGCCCTTTTCACTTATCCTGCGTGTGTTTGTGTAAAACACATATACAAGGGATTTTTAAATATATATTTTTTTCATATATATATATATATATATATTTATATATTTTTTTCAAAACCAAATTAAGGTGATTTCAAGAATTGTTGCAATGCCATTTACTCAACCACATCTAGCAAACCCATGTCTATGCTAGCACCACATGAAGCACCGCAGGTAGAGAAACTAGAAGACGTCTATGCAGTGGCAGAGAGAGAGAGAGAGGGGGGGGGGTATGGTGTGGGGAGGGGAGGGGACGAGGGGTAGGCAGAGGATGGAAGCAGAACAGTGGTGCCTTTGCTTTTTAAAGCTATCCATACACATTGGAAATTCCTACATTATCTGGCACTACTACAAAGGTACATGTCCAGAGGGTGGAAATGAGTTCGCTGTGAACATGCAGCTGAATGATAAAGAAGCTTCCGATCAGTGCTCAAGACCCACCACCTGTGGCCTCCTCTGTAACAGGAGAGCGGAAAGCCCGCTGTGCTAAACACAGGCGCCATTCAGCCAACACAGCCCTGTGTGCCCAGCTTTGTCCTGCGTGTGTCTTTGTCTGCGTCCAGATGCTCACTGCCTGACCAGTGCGGGACGGCCAATGTCAAACGGATCATTGGCAAGCTGGAGGAAGTTAAGTGTGCTTCCTGCTGCCCATCGAAAAGCCCCCCAAGCAAACCAAACATAACACTTAGGGTGACAGGATCGGCAAGGAAACTTTCCCTTCACAGAGGCAGAGGCTGCAAACACTTCCCACCTACCCAGGTCCTCATCGAAATCTTTAATTAGAAGCACAGAATTTTGGTTCACCATCTGTTTCCAGCTGAAGCGGAAGGGAAAGAGAAGGGAACTTGCATGAGGTCTTAGGAACAGTAACAAATCTGCTTGGAAGCCTTGCCATCATCGTTAGGAAACACTTTGTGGCAACTCCTAATGAGGCTGCCGCTTAAAGGGATCATCTTACAGAAATCAGACCCAAGGAGCAACCTCACCTACGGAGATTCCGGTTCCTAAACTTCAGTGTAGGAGACAGAGAGCCCACAGCCAAGAGCCATGAGGGTAAGGTGGTCCTGATGGGCAAGGCTAGTGGGGATTCCCACCATCCCTTAGGAGCTATCAGGCTGACAGCACATTTATCTAAGGACAGAAGATGATAACAACAGACCCAACAATCAGGTTACCTCGTCTAACAGTGTTTAGCGCAGACAGGAAACATACAAACGATGACTCGATCCGTGTATTAAGGGGGATTCTTGCCACTTCCACTCAAACACCAAAGCCAAACTCACTGCCATCGAGCACATTCTGACTCATAGCGACCCTACAGGGCAGGCTAGAATTGCTCCTTTGCGTTTCCCTGACAGTAACTTTTTAAAAAATCGTTTTATTAGGGGCTCATACAACTCCTATCACAATGCATACACACGTCCATTGTGTGAAGCACATTTGTACATTCCTTGTCCTCATCCTTCTCAAAACAGTAGCTTTTTACAGCAGTCGAAAGCCCTGTCTTTCTCTTGAGATGTGTCTTATGGGTTCGAATGGCTGCATTTTTCACTTCTTGGCATGGTGATTACACAGTAGGCTGCTAACCGCAAGGATAGCAGTTCAAAAACAACAGCCATTCTGCCAGAGAAAGACAGGGCTTTCTGCTCCCTTAACGAGTTAAGAGTTTCAGAACACACAGGGGCGGTTCTACCCCGTTCTACAGGGTGGTAGGAGTCGACATCGACTCGTTGGCAGTGACTGTGGGGTTACTCAGAATGATCTCTAGATGGTTTGAAAAAATAAGCGCATGCATCAATAGGGGTTATCAACTTGCTGGCTAAGTACCCTGGGATTTCTCCGTCTGGTCAGTAATAGTTACCCTAACAAGGGAACATTGTGTCAATACACAAAAGTGTGTATCATTTTGGTCAAGGCTTTTCTGTTACAGAACCTCATTAGTTAGGGTGAGTCCCAGAGTGAAAATCCTAATTCACTAAGTCCAATGATCAAAACTTTCAAGAAGAATTTTGTGTTACTTATATGTCTGTAAATAAAGATCACAACAAGTCAAATAGGCATGTTCACAAAACACCTTTGTGCACAAAGGAGTCCCAATATAAATGAACGCGTCAATGTAGTAGCTCTCAGTGTTTGGGCTCCTTTAGACTTCTGAAGCATTCAAGAAAAAGTTTCTTAACTCATGAGGAATTCAGTTAGGGGGAAAAAAAATTAAGTGGTACAAATGTGTTTTCTGATGTATATTTAATTACATTACTTAGAGAGCATTTGATTCATTTGGAGGTAATACAGGCACAAATTATACCCTAAGATAAATATTATTGTAGAACAATTTTTCATTCAGTCAGAATACATTTTTTTGAATTCACATCGTATTATGACTGTTTCAAAGAACGACGTGGCAATGGACAATGAAGATCTCAGCAAATAGCTCGAGCTAATTACAATGGAACCTAACACCACAGGTTCTTGTGATCCACCCTCCTTCCATTTCCGTTTCCGCTCAGATCCCCTGGCTTCAGTCAGCCTTCTCTAGGAAACATACACGCAGGCAGTTACTGCTGACAGCACTGCATGCTACACACACAGCCACACGCTACACATCAATATGGAATTCTCGATGGTAACGTCCCTCTCACTCAAATGACGTTTTAAAAAAACCCATGAGAAATCAAGTATCTAAAGCAACAGGCCGACACAGAGAAAACATATTATAAAACAGATGCCAGTATCACACACGATTAATGTCGCTGCGTACGACGGAATCAATGTTTTTCGATCAGTGATCTATTCAGAACCGCCAGGCCAACAGGTGGGCCTGCTACCTTCAGCACGCAGCATCTTAGTAGCATTTACAACATAACGGTACATGAAATGCGGATCTCAAAACATGGACTATACCAGAGCTTGACTGGTGCAAACGGATGTGAAGTGATGTGGAGCAGAGAGAATAGAGAATGAGCTGAATGCAAGAGACAAGAGAAAGAAACTGATTATTAAATATTAGAGAAAGCAACCACCAACAGTGCTGAGAAGGGCACTAATGAAATAACAGATATTTCCACAACCACCTCAGTTTTCAATGGCTCCTTCAAAAAAACCACTCCCCCAAACTATTTGTCATTAGACCAGATCGTTAATAACATGTGGTGCTGTTTCCCCATTATCTCTTTCCCTCTTACGAATAAAATTGGCTCCACTAATTACAATAAAGCGTTTTCCAGAGAAGGGCTGTGCACCTGGCTCTGAGCACACTGTAATTCATCCAACACGGTGTTTTTCCAGAGGCGACCGACCTCTGGGAGTGCGCACAAAGTTTCCGTCATCAAACTCACCGGCGGGGCCTGTATTCCACATGATGGACTTTGCTAGTGTTTTGATGTCACCTTTTGTTGGGGAAAAACGAAAACCTAGGGAGCACTGGGCAAGACCACCTTTTATGGTGAGGAAAGAGATGTGGGCCCTAATGAGCCCACGAAACACATTTCAAGTGAGAGAAGTAAACACTTCCCAGGGGAATAGTTCCATCTCCTTGCTTAGACATGGTTTCTAAGTAGCAGTGACCATATTATTCCTCATTTGCTGAGTTTCTACCCAAGTAAACGATAGAAAAGTACCTGTGATTAGGCCAATTACTCCATTCTCCATTTACAGGCCAATTTTCCAGCTGTCAATTGTTATTGGGAAAATGTGGCCTCGTATTCAATTTCTGACCGAGAGTTGGAAGGGTGGTGGGCACGGGGGCCTAAGAGCAATGCAAAGACCTCCGGGGGGTTGGCTTCTACAGAAAGGCCAGAGTTCTCCTTTCCACACCTTCAGCTGTAGTTTTGAGAATAACTCCCACAGCTCTGCAGAATATTAATGAGCCTCTAAAGAATCGTGCTCATCTATAAATAAAGGAATGCAGAAATCCTCAATAGGCCAATTTGGTTCAGTAATTAAAATGAAAAATTGTGAGCAAAAATACCATTATCTCCCCAAAGTTAGAACTCACATAACACAAAGGATTGAAAAGCATGTGAGGTTTTTATCACTTCTTTGAGATACCCACACGGTTCGGTTCAGCTTTGTCCTTAAACAAGTGGCCCTTATGCTGTCCCTCCACAAAAGACTATCTAAAAGAGTTTGTTTTACCAGACTCTCATTTTCCCCGTTCATATGAGGAGCTGTATTTTGTTTCTCTGGGAAGGCACTCATGACTTATTTCAGTAAAAGCAAAAAATTGCTGATTGTGGCATGCTAAAACTGAGGCATTTACTTACTAGGTTAGTAAAGTCTACTAAAAGTTAGTTATTCAGTATATCTGGAAGGCACTGTGTTGAATGAGGAGGTCTGAAATGTCTTTTAATCCATCTAGCTTCCTCTAAGAATATATTCTAAGTTCTTCCAACCCTTACAAAGAAGCCTCCCTGGCCCCCGATAGTTCTCCAGATGGTCCCCAGTGCAATTCCACAGTGGAATGAGCCCAAGTGTGCACTCTCCAGACTTGGGATTCAATCTCGCCTTTGCCACTGACTCTGATGTGATCTCAGGCAACAATGAAAACTCCCTGAGCTTCACTTTCCCATCTGTAGAATTTGGTGGTCTCAGCTCTGCTTCCATGTGCCTTGATGTGACTCCTACCTAGGGTGAGTCTGACACTACAATTGGCTGTGTAAAAACACACGGAGCCATGCAGGAGAGGCTCCAGCTCTATTCTCTCCCCCGCCCTTCTTCACTCAAGGCCTCTTATTGGGCCGCATTTTCCAGGAAGAAAACAAAATCATGTTCACCTTGGCAAAGACCAAGAAGTGTTTAAAGGTGAAAGTAGATCAAGGTGACAGCAGAGAACGTGAGTGAGCACCATCATCTCCCCCTAAAAGAGCAGAGGCCACGGATGTGTTCCGGGGAAGAGGTGTTTCCTCATGATGTGTCTGACTTAGAATTTTCCTCTAGGCCCTTATTAAAGGGACCCAAGTATAACACTTCATGGCTAAGAAGCAGGTTGTGGGCCATGATTAATTGTGCATGTGTAACCATAAGACGTCAGGAAGGGCAAGCAAACCGTTTACGGGGGATCTTTTCAGGCTAAAGTATGAATGGGCCTACTTGTCTGATATTCTTTTTAAAATTTATTTGGGGGCAAATACATAGGTAACAAAACATCTGTTTTGTTCAGGCAGGACCTGAATTTTCTAGAATGTTTGTACGAGACTATCTAATCCATACACTGAAAGAAGCTACTTAAAACAATGTCTCTTCTTACAAAGGTACAGAATTGTACAACACTCATGAGGCATACCATCACAACGGACGTCGGTGCTTTCTAAAATGGAAGGCCCCCACCCACCCCCAGCGCCAGGGCTCTGAGTTCCCACGTGCACCTTGGGAGAGTCACCCACCCCACCAGGCGGTTCTCAGGAAACCAGCTCAGACCACCCCCCAGCAACCTCATACCTTGCAGATCAGCTCCAGGGTGTCCCGGGCGGTATCCCCGGGCCGGACCACCGTCAGGGCAGGCTGATTATTTGGCAGACAGAACCAGGAGGGCGTAAAATACTCATGGACCCAAATGTCGCAGTCAGGATTGTGCTGGTGGACGCTTGGTAAGACCACTTCTTTCTCTCTCTGTGATGAGAAATAAAGCCAGCCATGGAGCAATGGTTAGGTTACGATGAGCTTAGAGTCCCAAGGCGGTACTGAAACCAGTTGCCACCAACATGATGCCAACTCATGCCGACCCCCTCTGTGTTGGAGCAGCACTGGGCTCCGAGGTTTTCAATGGGTGGTTTGTTTGTTTGTTTGTTTGTTTGTTTGTTTGTTTGTTTCAGAAGCATACAGCCAGGATTCCTTCCACAGCACCACTGGGTGAACTCGCACATGAAACCGTCTCATTAACAGCTGAGGGCATTAATCACTTGGCTCACCCAAGGATCCAGGTTGCACAGAGAATATAGGTTCTAATGAGAAGGCCCCAGGGCAGAAGTGTGGGAATAATGAGATGGTCTTGGACAATGAGGGAAACTATTGGACAATGAGAGAAAGGCATTCAGGGAGGGAGGTTGGGATGACTTCCACTAGAAATCAGAGAGGCCATGTGCCTGGCCGCAAGGTAGGGCTCGGTATAAATTACTGGGATGTAAAATTTAGGGGACTCAGGGAACAGAGTATCCATTCAGCCCCACATCCGTGCTATTCTCCCTACCATACACACAGTTCTGTTTTGCAGCTGGAAAGTCCAATAGCCAGTGTATCTATATTGCAAAGACGACAAGAGATTTTGGCAATAATGGTATGGCACTGCTTATATTCTTATTTAGAAGGAAAGGAGGCCTAGTGGCATAGTGGCTGAAGTGCTGGTCAGCTGCCAACCATAGTTGCTGGTTTGAACCCACCAGCCACCCTGTGCGAGAAGACATGGTCATCTGCTCCTTGAAAACGAGAGTTCAGGACGCCACCAGGTGAGGCCCTGGATGCCCCACTGGGGTGGTTCTACTCTGTCCTCCAGGGTCCCAGGAGTCAGAATCGACAGGACAGCAGTGAATGTGGCCTTGGCTCTTTACAAGGAAGCACCAGCTTTGGGCCCTCATTTGGTCCTGAGCCCCACTCCGGGAGACCGGCAGCTCTGCTTCCAGGACGAGGGTTGGAGAGCTTCAAGGACTGCCCTCACTGCACACGGAGCAAAGGCATGAGCCTTAGGCTGCTGCCCTGCGTCTCTCGGTCCCTTCTTACCTTAGGCATTTTCGAGAGATGGCAAATAGGCTGCTGCCTTTCCTTGACACGCATGCTGATGGTTGTCAGGGAGGGCCACCAGGCTAAGGAATTGGGGGGAAGACGAGCCTTTGGTCCTAACTCAGCAGCTGGGTGCAAGCACAGCAAGCTCTACATCTGACGCAGAAAACACTCTGAGGATTGATGAAATGCAGACAGCCCGCTGGGGTCAACTTAGAACCGTGCTTAGTTTCCGCCGTTTGAACCTCATATTGATGCTCAAGATGTGCCTCGTACTATAGCCTTGGCTACTGTCTTATCACCAGGTCACTGGTAGGTAAACACCTCTGTGCAGACTAGCGATCACAAGACTGGTATCAACCTATTACAAGAGGGGAAATAACTGCAAGGGCTCATTGGTGGTAGCCTAATAACGTCCTAACAGAGAAATGCATCCTAACACAGGGGGACGATGGGGCCAAAGACCACTAACTGCAATTTCAGCCCTGCCTTTGAACGACGTTGCTTTCACAGATAAGTTGGACCCCGGGGAGGGAATTGTCAAAAAGCAATCAACTTGTCTAAATCCCATTAACGGTAATTGGAATCTCCCGACTCCATCCCCAAGTGCCACATTAAACAGGCGCCCCTCAGCACTGGATCAGCAGCTCAAGCTCCGTCAAAACGGCTCGGTGAGAACAAGACATTCTAGCCAGCGGGTGGGAGAAACGGGAATCTTGTGTGAGGAATAAAAAAATGCTGCACAGATCCAATGGGGAAACTTTGAGCCATTTCCGGTTCTGTGTGGTGTAGTGGTTCTTAGTTAGACTCCTAACCCCACTGCCAGCTGTTCGAAACCACCAGCCAATCCTCAGGAGGAAGGGGGGCTTTCTAGAGTCTCAGAAACCCAAGGGCAGCTCTACCCTGGGCTATGGGATTGCTATGAGTAGGCATTGACTCCATGGCAGTGAGTTTGGTTTGGGTTTTGGTGTTTGCCTGGAAAAGATAGCCCATATTACTATTATTGTTGGCTTGGGTGGACAATAGGCCCCAGAGCTCCTGGTAACTCCACGTCACATGGACTGAAATGCTGCTCCATCCTGCGCCATCGCCATGACCGGCTGTGGACCAGAGCCTTGTGATCCACAGGATTCTCCCTGTCTGATTTTCAGAAGTCAGCCACGAGGCCTTTCTTCCCAGCCAACCTTAGCCTCCAAGGTCCACTGACACCTGTCCAACGTCATAGCAACACATAAGCTCCACGGGCGGACAAGTGGTGACTGAGTATGGAGTGCAAACCCAGGTCTCCTATGTGGAAGGTGAGGCTGCTACCATGGAACCCCCACCCCACTGCCCCTAGCCAAACATTAACAGCTTATAAATAATGGTGCAGCAGTCCCTGTGTGGCACAAATGGGTCCTCACTTGGCTACGAACCGAAAGGCTGGTGGTTCAAAGCTACACAGAGGTACCTCTGAAGACAGGCCTGGTGGTCTGTTTCTGAAGGGTCCTATGCATTGATTCTCCTGTGGAGTGATTCGACTCTGAGTCAACATGACGGGGAACATTTGTTGTTGTTATTGTGTTCTCCGTTTAGGAGTGGTGGCATGTAGTATGTGTTAACCAACCTCAAAAGTGACTCTGGGGACATGAAAAGAACACGCCTGGCTTGCACACAGGTACAGTCATTACATCTCATCAAAGATGGAGATGCTGCAAGAGAATGCCAAGGACAAGTATTTCCGAGGGCAGCTGCCTTTGTAGCCACAATGGTATGAGTCTATGGCTCATTTGGGTATAAGTGGGAGAAAACACCTTCCCACGGCCACTGTTCTTCCTCCTGTGGCCTGAACACCCACTGCACTCCTGGCTTCCGAGCTGTGTGTCCATCTCTAGGGTGGCCTGGTCACTG
Organism: Echinops telfairi; assembly: GCF_000313985.2. Lineage (NCBI taxonomy): Eukaryota > Metazoa > Chordata > Mammalia > Afrosoricida > Tenrecidae > Echinops > Echinops telfairi. Next base: position 22,373,350 of record NW_022111372.1, read on the forward strand.
CAGAACAACCAAATGGCTTTGTTGCCTGGCAACCAAGAACTGAACTCTGGAATGTTGATCCTGAGTCCAAGCCATTGAGGACCACACCAAGGTCAGCCCCCCAACACAAAGGGTGATACAGGGATCTGTATTAGGGCCTTTGCAGCTAGAGAGGCTCATACAGTTAGAGGCTGAAAAACTATGCCAAGAAAAAAAATCAATATTCTTGATGCATTGCCAATCTGAGCATTTGAGAAAACCACAGTCAATCCAAGTGCAAGATTGAACCAAGTTGGTGAATCTATATAATTGAATACTTGACTTGGGAGTCAAATGCCTTTTATTTATAAGAACATACTATCAGTACAGTACTTTACAATTAGAGGGAGAAAAATAGTATGTGTGGGCAGAGCAGGAAGGCAGGAAGATGGCACCTCTTGGGAGTGGAAGCTAAGTATGCAAGGAATTGGCGATGGCCTCAAACACCCTGCTCCTCAGAACCCCAACTTCCTCTTACGTTCCATTTGGAAACTTGCACACTCAAAAGGCTGACATTGAAATTGTCGTGTCAGCAGGAGAACAAAACTTAACACGATCTGTCTCTCCCTGACCTGTTCCATCCATGAAAAGGCCCTGTCACTTGGGCCCTCAGTCCTGGGTCTCCTTCATTTTAATGTTGAAGCAACCACTTCATTTGCCTAGGGTGATGTGGCCCCTGCGGTGCTCTTAGGAAAGGAGCATGCACGTATGTACCTTGCCATCTGGAAGAGTGTCATCAAAAATTCCCTCCAAAGATTTCTTCACGGAGTCGGCTCCCTCGCCGAATACCTGCAAACACAAAAGTATCACCATTCCAAACAAACACAAGAGATTTGACCAGGGACAGAGAGTGGAGATGGACAGGAGATGGACAGCACAGTCACAGTCAGGAAACATGCAGGAGCTCTCCCATCGCGTCAAATCCTAAAGCTTCAAGGAGGCAACATGTATGTCCTGCTACCTAGAAACACACTCACTCCCTCACCCACCCACCGCCAAAGGGAGGTGGCGGTGGCAGCCACTGACCCAGGCTTGAGTCCCATCCCCGCTGGCACTTACCTGGTTGATGCTTGGGCGCCCCTGCTTCTTTTTGGAGGTAGTGTCCAGACCCCAAAGAGAAGAAAACCTGCTTCTTCGCTTGCTCGCTGATCTGGACATGGCCTGAGTGCGCCTTCTCACACCGCTCTCACCTGTGCGTGCTGCCACCTGCCAACAGGGAGAAGGAGTCAGCAAGGAAAGTGGGTCCAGACACCCACTTGCTCTTCAAGCCCCTGCAGACCCCACCCTGCTAAGCGCCCCGCACCATCTCCCCAGCCCACGCTGGCCTCACAACCCAAAGCGTCCTTGCCAGGTTTGGTTACACTGGACACTAGAGGGCCTGTTGTGGATTCAAGATGGCCAGCTCAATCGTTTTACAGCACTCCCAAACAACTGTACTCGGCATTCAATAGGAACGTAAAAACGAATCTGAAACGATCAGTAAAGATGCATAGAGCTGTAGTACGATGTGCATGTTGTTTCCAAGAGCTAGATGCACTGGGGGTGCGGGTGGAGAGGGGGCATCCAGCAGCTAGCTAAACTCCCCGGGTTGCACTCCCCTGTCTTGGATGAGATTCTCCCCCAAATGCTGCAGTGCAGCCAGTCTGCACTTGGATGAAAACGGTACCCCTGTGTCAGCAAAAACCAGGAAAAACAACAGGTTTGGGTTCCTGTGATTCAATACTGAGTCTAAAAGTACCAGTTTCTTATGTTTTGTTTTCTCAGAATTACATATAATCACTTTCCTTATTGGGCCATCTGCTAGCTATGCCCTAATATCCATTCTCTCGTCTTCCTCAACCAGCAAAACCCCCAAAGTAGGACAGAGGCGCACAGGCGCACAAGTACAGGTCACTGTTGACGTCATGCCAATGCACGATGGCTCAGGTGCTGCCGGGCAGAGCTCTGCTCCGGGGATTTACAATGGCCATGACCTCTCAGAAGCAGATAGCCAGGCCTTTCTTCTGAGGCACTGGCAGGTGGGCTCTAACCACCAAGCTTCCAGTGGGATGCTTAACTGTGTGCACCACCATGGGGCCCACCCAAATGCGGGTGAGCACAGGGCTCCCCAAAGTCGACTTCCCATCCCTTGCGGCAGGGTTTTGTAACTAAGTTTCTGGTTGGCGGGATGCAAGGGGAAGGGATTTGCAACCTTTAGCAATCGCTCTTTAGAGAAGAGGGAGGGTGTCTGGACAATAGCGTTTCGAAGGGTGGTGGAGCAATAAGATAGAAGGGACTGGGTCCCCAACGTTAGAAAAGTTGCCTCACAGTCCCGGCAGGTTCATAAGTTTAGGCGAAAGGAAAATAAAATCGGCATTTTGGCTTAAAACAGCGGGGAGCGAGAGCTAAACACTGCAGGAATAGCTGCCAGGTACTGACAGCTGGTGGCGGGGTAGTACAGCGTGGAAGTGTCACCATCTTGCATGCTGGGGACCCAATGTCATTCCCAGCACAGCCACCACCCATCCGTCAGGGGAGCACTGTGTGTTGTTGAAGTGCTGAACAGGCGTCAGTGGAGCTGTAAGGCAGGCTAGGAAGAAAGGCTCGGAAATCCACTCTCCAGACTCAGTCAAGCGCACCACGAACTCACAAAGACAACGCTCTATATCCTACTTTGGAGCAACTCAAGTCTTACAAGCTCGCGAGCAACCATTTAAGGTGCAGCGATTGGGTTCTCCTCTCCTCATCCCGAGCACAGAGGAGTAAAGAACATCAGTCGTGTATGGAAATGATTATTAGTCCACAATACTAATGGGCCACTAACGAACTGCTAATCTACTTGAGCGTCCATGAACTAGACGTGCCTGGCTACCACTGTAACCCCAAACCCTAAACGCCCTGCCAGCGAGTCAATTCCCACTCAGAGTGACCCTACAGGACAGGGGACAAGTGCCCCCATGGGAGTCTGAGACTGCTTCTCCTTACAAGAGAAGAAAACCTCATCTGTCTCCCTCAGAGTGGCTGACGGTTTTGAACTGCCGACCATTAGCAGCCCAATGTTCAATCACGACACCATCAGGGCTCTGTATGCACCACCATAAGACAGACCACAGCAGAACGCCCTGGGTACAGTGGGAAGAAAACCGGAACAAAAATCTCCCCAAAAGAGCAGGCTCACAGGTGGAAATCCTGAAACTAGGACTCTTGGTCGCCTTTCAAACCTGGAACTGAACTCATTCCCTTGGCTCAACTTTCAACCAAACAACAGATAGGTTGTATACAGTTCACAGTAACACCAGGGAGGTGTGCACTCCTTAGGAAGAACAACAAGGGTAGCTTTTGCTCCAGAGACAAAGTTCAGAAGCCAGGAAAGGGTTTGGAAAGGGTGAAAGAAACACGAAATGCAGGGAAGAACTAGGACACTTAATGTCACTTGGTGGGAATGCCATTCAATGTCATGACACAAAATGGGTGTGAATCTCTTCAGGGAAAACGGATTTCCTCTGTAAACCTTTACTCAAATGGCAATAAAAGCTTTTTTCTAAAAGCAGCCAGTGGTAACCCTCTGGACCACACCAGTGTGACCAGCACCCAGCACTCCAGACCAGACAGGGTTTCAGTCCACTGTACTCGGGGTCGCCGTGGATTCGGGCCTGGCAGACAGCAGTGACAGACAAGCACAACCACCACATACAAAAGATGCCTGACAGGCCATCACTGCTCAGGTGGATGCTGACTCTCCACGCAGTCACTTCCTCAGAGAAAAGGCGCAGCCCTGAACTGTACCCCACAGCCTCTCGGCAGTCCTTGGAGCTGATGGACGCCTCAAGGGCCACCCACAGGCTCTACTGTCACACTAGGGAGTGGCAGGAGGTGCCTAACCTGAAACCTTTCCGCCTGCTCTTTGTTGCCAGTAAACATCTTAGAACTGCTTGTCATGGATTCCCACACAAGTAACTCGCTCTGTGATAGAAGTCAAATGGCAGACAGTCTAGGGGCTGAGCCGCAGCTGGGTAACAGAAGGGCCCTCAGCAGGCAGCATGCTGGTTAGAAGGCATGCCTCGTTAGGGTTTCCGGTATTGACAGTGTAAACAGCACAGGGCCATGAGGAGGTTGGCAAAGGCTCCCCACACTTACATTAGGAACAGGAATGAAGCAGCTTCTTTTCAGTATTTGGTAGGGGTGTGGGAGAAGATTTTTGGGGTCCGAGATGAAAACAGTCAGATGAGCACCCCAAGAAGCTTGGTATTTTCTCAACTTAGCACCTAAGAGAATCCCAAGCAGGGAAGAGAAGAAGGTAGTGCACAAGACGCCGATGGGGATTTTCATGAGAGAAAGATCATTATCCACGAGTGTGGGTTAAAATCACAAAGTCCAGGCCATCGTGCAGGGGGGGCCATGTTCTGCAGTTTCGTCCCTTGTGAAGGGAAGGGACCAGAAAGGCTGTAGAAGGGATACGGTATACCATGCTGATGTGTACACCCTTGAAGGACTGGATCAATATCTAAGAATAAACTGAGGCTGAGGGCCACGGAATAAATAATACTGAATCATAATATCCTGTCACCTTACTGGGTGCTAATCAGAAGGTCAGCAGTTCAAAACCACCAGCTGCTCCTTGAGAGAAAAATGAGGGTTTTTGCCCCCATTACGAGTTATGGCCTTGGAAACCCACAGGGGCAGTTCCACCCTGTTCTTTAGGGTTGCTGTGGGTCAGAACCGACTTGATGGCATTGAGTTGGTTTTGATTCTTACAGAGGAAAGAAAATGCCCATCTGGTCTCATGGATACACGTATCAGTGAATAAATCTCTCTACACGGATCGACATATACACACCTGTTGATTGTTGTTGCTGATGGCGGCTGTCAACAAGTCAGTCCCCAACTCCCAGTGAAGATGAGTTCAACGAAATGAAACGCTATCCCTGCCGGCTAAGTCTGGAAGCTCCGCCGAGCCTCTTCGGCACCATAACGGCAGCCCGCCAGGCTTGTTTCTGTATTGCGTGTTGATTATCACACGCGGAGGCGTGGTAGCTGTGTGTGAGGTGCACTAGTGGGGAATCGAACGATTGTCCTCCGCATGGAAGGTGCGAGGTAGCTATCACTCAACCACAGAGCAACAAAACCAAACCCCAAGCCCAGCGCCGCCAAGTCAGTTCCAACCCAGGCCCCTGTGGGTCGGAGCAAACTGCCCCGCACAGTTTCCAAGCCTGCAGTCCTCACAGAGCAGCCAGCCACATCTTTCTCCCACGGAGCAGCTTGTGGCCTTGAACCACTGTGCTGACAGGCTCGTGAACCACACTGAGACAGCTAGACAAATACATTTGTATCTCTATGTATTGGGTGGGGGGCGGTGCGTCAACAAGTCCACAGGAAAACTCTTGATATCTTTTCATTCCATTGTACCTTGAGCGTTCTGAAGCACTCTTAGGGACAATTCTGTTGAAGCATTAACATATATGCTTACAGTGTGGCTCTAATTGCTTCCTGGCTTTACTCTCTGTCTTTTGCATAGGAAGAGGTCCAGGTGGTATCCTGTGTGCACATTGAAACCATCAGGATCAAAACCACCAGCCATTCCTCAGGAGAGAGACAAGGCTTTCCACTCCCATCAAAGGAATGACAGTTTCGGAAACGCACAGGGGGCAGGACTTCGCTCTCCTATAGGGTCGCTATGAGCTGGAATTGATGATGGCAGTGAGTTTGAGGGGGTTTTGCACAAGAATACTCGTTCTTACAGGCAGGAATTCGGTGCAGTTCACTGCGGTAGCCCTAACCACTAAGACATGCCTGGCGCATGCCACACAGAGACTCACATGTGCTTATTGACTGAGTAACAAAGTGCCCCAAAGCAAAAGCTGAGATCCTACATAACATGGCTTCAGTAAGTACCCAGCAACCCTTCCAATAATTAAACAGCAACACTTTCGTGCCTCATTAACAAAGACTCCCCAAAAGGAAAACTCCGGGAGCCACGACTATTCTGTTACCAGCTGACCAGAGTTTAATCCGCTCCACAAAGGGGCAGTTGATTCAAATTCTTCCAGTAACTGCTCTAAACTCCCCGGGGATTGCTAAACGGTGAGGGTAACTGCTACCCCCAAATAACCGTGCTTCCCAAACAGCCCCAGAGTTCCGAAGAAAGGCTGGCAGTGGGACAGATCGGGACTTTCCCGAGGAGCATCTCGGCCCAGACAATGGTCCCTTTGTGAGGGGAACCCTGATGCCGCTATCATTCTGCTCATCTGTGCAAACAAGAACAATGATAACCTTCTTTCAAAGAGGACGGCAGGGACCCTTCAGTTAATGACCGCAAATCACTCAGCATTATGGGAGGCCCTCCCAGTGAATAGCACTTAAACTGGACTCAAATCTCCTCCCCTTACCCTGTTACCCTCACACCTCCGCCCCCTTCCTGCCCCCCCAGAAAAGAAAGGGGGGAAATTCTGCACAAAGACTAAATTGAGGAATGTTTTGACTCCAAGCAGGGAGGAAAAAATGTCTGGGGATCAAACGACAAGGAGTGGAGGGAGGCAAAAATAAGCAGTCACTCAATGAGATAGTCGAACTCTACCGGGGTCCTCCACAGCACAGCTGGCAGCCACAGGCAGGGGCACCCCCCAGCACACTCCCGAACTTGCTGTGCCTGAAGGGAAACCCCCAGGGAAAAGCCCAGTTTCCCAGGACCCACGGCCAGCTCCACTCACTGAGGCAGCTCACAGAGAGGACAAGGAAGCAGAGGGTTGAAGGTTTGGAACTCAGTATTTCTTCTCTCAAATTCTGAACCAAAAAACCTGAGCGTTACTAACTCCCCCACAAGCCCTATCTTAAGCTGGTTAGATCTCTGTATTTTTAATTCGTTTTTGTATTTTCTTCCCACGAGGCATTTACGACAATTTAACAGTATATACACTGTCTCATCCTTTACAAATCATCCAATGGTAAACAGTATATTGTTAACAAGAGATATGACCTATTCATTTTATTAATAAGGGTTCGTTAGGATTCAGGAATAGACTCTTAGATGCTTGGCATATAGTTTAGGAAATTCTTTTCTTATAATGGTAGCTTTCCTGGCCTAGCTGCCACTCCCTCCACCCCCCAGGATCAAAGTGACAGAAGCAACGTGAAAGGCTGGAAGGGAGAGGCCAGCCTTTGACAGTGGCGGCAGAATGGCAGAAAGAATCGCAGGTTGGTAGCACAGCTTCACAGATGAGCCAACGCCATCAAGTGTACATGTACAAACTGTTGCAATAGTGGCTCCCGGGCTGTGTATACATTCACCCAGATAAACAAATGAAAGATGTTAATAACACATCACAAAAGCAAACACAGCTCGCAGACGATTGAGACAGAACAGAGAAGGAGAAGAAAGCCGCTGGCTTCCTGTCCCCTTCTGGGAGGTGACAGCTCTGATGGATGTGAAGCAAACCGTTAAAACACAGGCGTTCCCAGTGCAGAGCAAAATGCTTCTCTCCAAGATCAATCAGAAGAGCAGGGAGCTGCTTGCTATCACTGCCGAGGCTGAACCATGGGCACTGCAACTGCCCTCTAATAAAAATGCTCCTTCAATGTATAGCATGGTTACATCGACGGTGGTGGCGGCAGTGGGGGCTGTTATCCGATTTGTGCAGAATTGGCAAATGGAGTTAAAAATAAGTGCTGGGGTCTCAGAGCCACAAACTGAAACCCCTTGTACAATGTATTCACCCTACTGCTCTGCCCAACCACTCCTGAAAAGGGGGTTGCTTAATAGCTATATAGAGATGGTAGTCAGGGAGACCAAGAGCTGAGCTGTAATTAGCAGAACAAATCAGGATGCCAGTTTTAATAACTCCAGAAATTGGTTTAAGACTTCTTTAAAAATGTAAATCTACCCCTAATTATCTGAATGATGACGCTAATCTATTTATAAAAAAATACAAACGCCTCTGACTGAATTACCACCCTGAATTCAATGGAAGGGTACAGCTGACATAGCAAGACAAGAGCGGCACAGCTAAGGTTTTCCAAAGCCATTTCTGGATCCTGAGCGTTAACATTTAATTCCACAGCCAATGGACGAAGGTGCAGTAGGTGGGTGTCGACTTGGAGAGGCTGAAACCATGCTGCTCAGATAGCGATTTCTAAGAAGAAAGAAGTTAAAAGTATATAAAGCCACTGGCAAATTAGCAAGTACAGGAAATTACAGACTGCAGTCACACAATGCAACTGTACAATCTCTGCTGTGGGGTCAGCTGGAAATGCCTCTCCCGAAGTTGGAAGTATGTCAGGCTGGTGAATCTTGGAAGTTCTTTGCCTTCTTCCTCTAAATGTATCAGGTATTTCTGATTAGCACAGATGGTAGGGATCGCTGATCATTGGAGACCCTGGGTGGAGCAAACTATTAATGCATTTGGCTGCTAACCAAAAAACTGGAGGGTAAGTCCACCCAGTGGTCTGGAGATCTATGTCTGAAAGTCCAGCCACTGAAAAACTCTACAGAGCACAGCTCTATGACAACACCTCCACAGCTCACACGGCAGAGTTGACTCAAGGGCGTGCGTGCGTGTGCGTGTGTGTGCATGTGTGTCTGATGGTCATTAAAATAAGGGCATTGGGTAAATCTGTTGCACAAGACCTCTTTAAAACGTTGAACAGCAATGATGTTACCTTGAGGACTAAGATGTGCTTGACCCAAGCCATGATATTTCCAATCACCTCCTATGCATGTGAAAGTTGGACACTGAATAGGGAAGACCAAAGAAGAATCTATGCACGTAAATGAAGGTGTTGGCAAAGAATATTGAAAGTATCATGGACTTCCCCCCAAAACCAAACAGATCTATTTGGAAGTACAGCCAGAATGGTTCAGGATGGCAAGACTTCGGCAAGTCATCAGGAGAGACCTGTCCCTGGAGAAGGACCTCGTGCTTGGTGAAGCAGAGGGGCAGCAAAGAAGAGAAAGCCCCCCACCAGCTGGAGCGGCTGCACCGGTGGGCGCAGACATGAGCACACATGTGAGGTTCTGTGGTACGTGGGCCACTATGAGGCAGAACCAACCTGCCAGCACCTAACAACCACATAATGATAAAGTGGCACTAGAGCAGGCTAAGGAAGTCTAACGAGGTTTGTGTGCCACAGAGGATGCCTGTTTATATAGCGCACCTATAGATGACAAAACGCATGTCCGTATGAGCGCTCCACTCCCATTTTCATTAGGCTGATATGAAATATACATATCTGCCTCAAAGGCAGGATGCCGACGAAAGACACTGAGAGCTATCCATCACCGAAGCTTCTGTATCCTTCCCATTCTCCTGGCACACACATTGAGGCCTTGCATCGAGAGCGGCTGGTGTAACGTTTTACAAAATCGGTTGGAGCAACATTCTGCATCTGCTGCAAAGGGTGGTGGAGCCAGAAACCCACCCGGAGTGAAAGCGTCCCGTCCAGATCCATGTACCCCCAAACACCATCGGTGCCTCTACTCACCAGGGCATGGAAAGAGGACACGGAGAAGATTCCAAGGCGACCCATGGCCACTTTCGTCGGTCGACTCGCAAAAGCAAGTAGCCTCTTGGGGTTCGGCAGCTCCCCTCCTTGGAGGCTGGCTAAGTAGCAGCGGTACCGAAATAGGTCCATCTGGAACTGCTCCAGATTTTGCTCCCAAACAAAGATCTACAGTGGCAGACATTGGAAAGGGGAGGGCAGAGCCACAGGTGAGAGAGGGGCAAAGAACGGTGAACAATGTTTCGCAGCACAAACCTTACAAGTGAGTATACCTTAGAAGCGGCTCCCCTCGCTTCTTAGACACAGAGCACACAAGGCGGTACCGTTTCAGAGCTTTCCTTCTCCTCCTCTCTTATTGCAATGCCCTAATTCAGTGTGATCAACAGAAAGTATATTAATTGTGGCTCAGTACCTTCCTAGTATAGAGTTTATGCTTATTTGCCTGACGGGTCCATCAGCTCTAGGCTCAGGACCACGACCCCAGGCAGAAGAAGTGAAAACGGTCAGAAACGTACAGATGAACTACATAATGTCTGAGGAGGTGGCTCACTGGGGAGCAAGGGGAGCCTCCCTGGGGAAGAGGGGTGTGGTGCAGAGCACAGGTTGGGGACCAGGAAGCCCTAGATGGTGGGGAATCGGACCTTGGGATGCACAGTCCCAATTACAGAGCCACCGAAGACAGTGCCTCTTTCTTTCTTAAATGAGAAAAGAATGCCTCCTTCCTAAGGCTGATGTGATATTTAAATAAGACGAGGCAAGGAGAAGGCTTAGCATAGGAGTCGGCAAGATGTGACGGCTCAGGGGCACCGTATGTCGGCAGCGACAAAGATCATGAGGAACGCTGGAGAACTAGCGTTTTGCGTGAAATACGGTGTCAGGCAAACCAATACGCACACTGCAGCAACTACGCTCTGGAGGTGGGAACAACCCAAGCGGTCAGCAGTAGAGTGATGGAGAAGCAAAACTGGGACATAAAAGTCACTGCCATCCAGGCCATGCTGATTCACAGTGACCCTATGGGACAGGGTAGAACTGCCACGGGAGTTCCCAAGACTGTAACTGTTCACAGGAGTAGAGAGCCCGGTCTCTCTCCCGTGCACTGGCCGGTGATTTCGAGGTGCTGACCTTTCGAAGAGTAGCCCGACCACATAACGGCTACATCTTCAGGTTCCACGAGACATACACACGGTGGAATCCTAAACACGTGTGGCAACAGGGACGGACCTCCAAAACGCTTTGTTGCGTGAAAGCGGCCAGACATGAAAATAAAAATGTTGTGTGATCCCTTATGAAAATAAGCAAACTCACGCAGACAAAAAGTCGGTGAGCAGTCAACATGGGAGGGGGAGGGGAGGGGAGAGCTAATGTTATAGGAAGACAGAGCTTCTGTATGGGGTTAACAAAAGGTTTAGAAAACACAGAGTGAGTATGTTTGCACAGCACTGAGAGATAGTTAATGCCACAGAACTAAAGACTTGAAAAGGTTAAAATAAAAAACGATCATTTAATTGCTATCAAATTTTAAAATGTCTGAAACCGGGAAAGCGACGTGGAAAAGCACACGCTCTTCCAACAAAGGTGACAATTTCACTGAGTTAAATGACACTTACTCACATATTTGCTTTTGAAACAGGAGCCTGACGTATGGCCAGCCATCACTGATTTGTAAACAATGAACTCTTCCCTTCTTCGCAGGGCGCCACAGAGCAACCACACCCGGGTTTTGAGAGACGTGCTCTGCCTTTAACGTGGAGAAACCCCACTCCACCTTCACTAAGGGGTTGGGAAGGCATTGCCACCCCCCAAGTTCAGCTCCAGGGGAGGCCTGGTACTGGGGGCAAGGAAATGGGAGTCTTTCGAGAGGAAGCGGGCTGCAGCCCGGAGCTGGAGGGCTCCCCTGTTGGGTTTCTGTCTTTCGGGCAACTGAATGTTGTTCCCTTTAGCTCCTAACAAGCAACTGGGAACACTGGGTGAGGAAAACTGACAGTCACCATAAAGACTTGAGCTGCAATGATGACAGGCTGACAAGGAGATAACTGGGGGGAGATGGGAGGTGGTGCTGCTTCAAAAGACTGCAAGGCAGCAAGAAAAACTGGAAAGACCGAACCATTGTGCCGAAGTCTGGAGGCAGGAGAATAGCTTACCTGATCCAAAATCGTTTTCTTCTTCTTCGAATCGGTGACCGCAGACAGCTGCATCTCGCCCATCTTCTTCATCTTTTCGTCCATGTCAATCTTCTGCTCCAGCTTTTTGATCTCGGACTTGAGGAGTCGGAGCGTGTCCTCTTTGTGGTGATGCCTGGCCACGGCGGCTGCGCAGGCAGAGTGGATGGCAGTGATCCAGTTCTCCAGCTCCGTCTGGCTGGTGGTCTGCACCGCGAGGGGGAGGAGGAACAGCCAGCTCTTAGGACCGTAACAGAGCCGGAACGCAGACTTCCAGACACCCCAGCAGGAGAGTCGAGGTGACAGGTAAACACACCCAGTAGAGGTCAACCTTTCTGACCTCCTTTCTCAGAGAAACTGATCCAAAATTCCTCTAAGGTGAGACACGCCCCCTGGACACCACCCCCACCCACTACACACACACACACACACACAAACACACACACACGAACGAAGCCATCATGTCTGTTCCAATGTATTCACGGAACTGCTTGCACACGGGAAAAAACACACACACACGGGCAGCGCCATGTCTGGTCACAAGGGTCGTGCTGGGTCCACGGTGAGTGGAACTGGAGGTCAGTGCTGGCTCTTATGGGCTGAACTGTGTGTCAACGACAGATATGTGGACGTCCCAATCCTGGTATGTGTGAATGTAACCTTTTCTCAAAATAAAAGCCTTTGAAGACGTGACCAAGTAGCTGACCAGGTAGCACGAGGCCATAATATGGAGTGAGGTGGGTCCTAATCCACTGTATTAGTCTGGGTACTTTAGAGAAACAAATCCACAGAAACTCACGTAAAAGAGAGAGTTTTATATAAAGGGTAAGTGCACATCAAGAAAACATCCCAAGCCAGTGCTGCCCAAGCCCACAAGTCCAATATACACCCATTAACCCATATGTCCAACTCCAGTCCATAAAGTCCTCCTCCATCTCACAAAGCAGGAGGAAAGCCAAGTCAGTGAGTGTGTAAGCATCTCAGCGCTGGCAGGGGTCTCCACATGACTGCGCCAGCACCCAGGACTGCATCGGGGCAGGTCCATGTGACTTCTCCTTGGGGATGTCTTGCAGGAAGTGAGCCTTGCCAGCTGAAGCAGGGAACTGTTAAGGCAGCTGCACCCTGGTCTGACCATCAGAAAGCAAGAGACCTGAGAACTCAAAAGGTGAGACTCACTGAGCCATTTATCCCTCACCCTTCAACTAACCCCACATGTGTTTATTGGCTAGGTTGGCACAATAAACTAACTCAGACACTGTGACTGGGGTCTTTAAGGAGAGAGTAGAAACATACACAGAGGAAGACAGCACCTCTTGTGGATTTCACTGTGGCACCAGGAATGTGTGCAGGACTCTTCACTCCTGTGCCTACAGTTCTATTTGGAAACAAAGCTTTGCTGTGAGGTTAATGAGGTCCTAACAAAACCAAAGCAAACTGGCTTTGGAATCAGCTGATCCCAACAGAGCGATCCTGTCTGAAGAGTAGAGCCGGCCCTGTGCCTTTTCTAGGTGGGATATGCTTATGGGAGCAGAAAAGCTCATCGTTCTCCTACTGAGCGCCAAGTAGATTCCAACTTCTGACCTTGTGGTTAGCAGTCTAACTCATAACCTACTACGCCACCAAGTCTCCCTGAGGTCATATCAAGCCCCAAAACCTAACTTACTGCCATCGAGTGGGTGTCGACTCATAACAAACCTATACGACAGAGGAACTGCCCCAGTGGGTTCTGAGATGCTAACTGTTTATGGGAGTAGAAAGTCTCATCTTTTTCCTGAGGAACAGCCGGTCAGCCTTGTAGATCACAGCCCAAAGCATAAGCACTATCCCACCAGGGCTCCTGGAGGTCCTATCAGTCTAGGGTAAATCCTAAGCCTAATCACGGATGAGTTATAAAAAGACCAGAGTAGCCAGAAGTTCAGCCACAGGGGAAGACAACCACCAGCTGAGGTTCACCTACAAGTCCAGACACCGAGGCCGGGGCCCCAATTTGGATGCTCCCTGGTTTGTACAGCAGTTCTCGGCAGTCCGTTGTTCAGTGGAAGTATCTGGGTCTTTCATCAGCACTACAGCTGCCAAGAGTGGCATGTTCCCCTGGGACTTTAAGACAAGGCTAGGCAACACCCACTGTGCACACTGAACCTCAAAGGGGGATTGCCAATTTAAAGCATGCTCCTGAAAGGTAGATGTCAGGATATATTTGTGAGGAGGTGGCCCCCCTGTAGTGCCTTCTGATAAATGAACTCGGTCAAGCATCATCTACAAGCAAGGAGCTCCAGGCTTTAACCCATCTCCCCTTAAGCCCAGAGGACTTCTAATAAATGCCCAGGTAGTCCGCCTGAAGACATGGCCAGCCACTACAATTCTAAAATAGTGGTTGACATTTTCACGTATTAAAATACTGATTTTCCCCCTTCTATATGTCGTGATAGTTATCGAACATAATTGAGTGTGTTAGAAACAATACTAATGGGAGCCCACCCGCACGCGGCTGGTTGTCAACGGAAGGCGCATTTCAGTGACAAGACTGCACAGCTGACAAGAAGGAGCGGGGGTGTCTTCTCAATGAGGAAGGGGAGGCCAGGTCAAGAGGAACTGGAATCAAGACATCCATCAGCCTCTCTGCCTCAATGCAACAACCCCCTGCCACCCCCCACCCCCACAGGGCTCTGGCCCTCCTGGTGATTGGCTGACAGTGCACAGAGCTTTGTCTTCAGGAAGAATATGTTTGACTCACTGTCTTTGATTCGAATCCAATGCCCACCAACACTAAGACAGTGAAGACCAGCCCCTTTGGGTTTCCAAAGCTGTGAAGCAGAAAGCCTCATCTTTCTCCCTCACAGCGGAGGGTGGGTTTGAATTGCTGACCTTGTGGTTAGCAGCCCAACTCTAACCCATTATGCCATCAGAGCTCCTAACACAGAATAGGGAGAAAAATAACACCTCCCACCTCAGTATAATTCCCATAGGACCAGGATAGGAAATGGGCTGAGCCCTTGAGCCTAGGGCCCTTAGACACCCTTCAAGCCTGTAACAAAACCCACCCCCATGGCTCGACTTGTCGCTCAACAGTATGGTGACCAGGTGGAAGAACAGTTGAACACCAAAACCAACTTTCTATACAGGTGCAGATTGTACCCCTAGGACAATCAACCATACTAGATTAAAATGGCGGCATTCTCCCAGGGATCAAGCTCAGAGCGGCGAGAAGAGCTAGGCAAGACGGGAGAATGGGAACAGCAGACACAGGGAAGGCGTGGGAGGAATTACTGTGTGGACAGTATTTGTCATGGATCAAGATGTACACCAATTTACCAGGTCAAGTCTTCACCCGAATCACAATGAAAATGAACAGTGACAATGATGACGGGAGAGAGTTTACCAAGCATGGGGCCGTTCTCCAGGGACTGGCCTCTCCCCCGACATGTCTACAGTCCCTAAGATGAAGTCTTGCCATCCTTGTCTCTAAGAAGCATTTTGGCCCTGCTTCTCCCAAGATAGATCTGTTCGGGATCGGTGCTGTTGTTAGCCCAACAGAATGAAACCCTCAACACTGCCCGATCCTGCAAGCTACTTCCAAGTGATCCCGGCCCCTGGCGGCCCTCTGCAGCACAGTGGTAGGCAGACCTACATAAGTGGGAACCCACACAGTGACAACCGCTGGTCATTGTTCTCCACCCCTTACTACAGCCTAATCCTGACTGATAAAACCAGCCAAGTACAAAATTCATTTTTATAGGAGGTGGTGCTCTTTAAATGAGCATTTAGGGGCAATCAACGTTTAACCCCACCATCGGACATGGTCCTTACTTACCACAACAGCCTTCGGCTCGTCTCGGTTACTGAAAGGGGTGCCACATCCCTCCTTCCCTCCAAACTCAGCCCTGGGCAACATACTCCCCCCAGCTGTCCCAACTGAGGCTTGCTTCCCATCGGAGAAGGGGCGATGAAGGCAGCTGATGCCAGGCAGCCACTGAAGTTCGACATCCCTGTAAAGGTCCCCACTTCACTCTGGCAAAGTAGCTCTCCTGGAACTTGGGGGATCTCACAGATAGGAAGGGGGGTGGAAATCAAGCCCCTAGCCCCAGATAAACAAAAATAGAAATGTGTGATCATGGCTTTATGAAATATGTAGCAATCAGCCCACCTACCCACTAGGTACTGCAGGCTCTCCAAACTCTGAGAACCTGTCAGCGCTCTGACGGCAATTCCATTAGAGGGAAGGTTTGCCCCGCTGTCCTGTCTAAATAAAACAGCAGTCCCTGCCACTCTGTTATCATTAAACCAAATCCATTTCTAAGAAACACAAGTCACTAAATGAGCTTTTCCACAAAGTCTGTCCTTTTCAGTGGCAAACACTGCACTGTGTGTGGACAGAGGGTGGGCGGGTGGGCCAACTGGCTGCTTTAAACAGCTAGTTAAGTGCAGAAACCACGGGAAGCATTTTATGACAGTGAATAGGGCTAACAGCCGAAAGATCAGAGCAAACCACTAACTTGATGTGATGGTTTCCTCTCTCTGTGGTCTCCCCAGGATTTCCATTCCAGTGCATGAGAAGCAGCAGTCCTAAACCACTAACACAGCATCGCCTTCTTAAGCCACCCACTGGCATTGAGTAGATTCCAACTCATCACAAGATTACATAGGGTGGGTTTCTGAGACTTTGGAAAGCTTCATGGGAGCAGGTAGCCTCATCTTTCTCCTGGGCCTTCTGAAACCAGGCACAGTTCATCAGGTTTGCTACAGGACTCTGCATCAGAATCCACATACAAACACACACACACACACACACACAGCAGGAGCCCCAGTACCAATAGTGATTATGTGTTAGACTGTGGTCTGCAAGGTCAGTAGTTTGAAAACACCAGTGGTGCCGTGGGAGAAAGAAGAGGTTTTCTCCTTCCATAAAGAGTAACAGTCTTGAACACTGATGACAGGGGCTGTTACCTGTTCTATAGGGTTGTTACAAATCACCATAGAGTTTGGAGTTTATATATATATATACACATACACACACACACATATAAAACTATATATAAAACCATATCTATATATATATATCCCACTGCCACCAAGTCAATTCTGACTTATCAACCCTCAACAGTTTCTCAAAACCAACCTAAACTCAACGCCATCGAGTCGTGTTCATCTCATGCAACCCTATAGGCCAGGGTAGAACTGCTCCCCGTGGGTTTCCGAGACTAATTCTTTATGGAAGGAGAAAATCCCATCTTTTACCTATGGAGTAGCTGGTGACTTTGAACTGCTAACCTTGCAGTCAGCAGCCCAATGTGTAACCATGAATGCCACTAGGGCTCCTGGTAAATAGGATTCAGAGGCTTTAAATCATTACAAGAATAAGCAGCCTCATTTTTCTCCTGCAGAGCTGCTGCTGGTGAGTTTGAACCCCCAACCTTGTGGCTATCAGCCCAATAGCCAATCACAAAAGCAGGAAGCACACCCAAAGGTGCCCTTTTCCTTCCTCATCGTGCCTCCCCTTCCAGGCGCCTTGTAAGGAAGCTATAAAAATGTTAGAGGCCTTCAAAAAGCCCAAAGAGGGCAAAATGGAAGTTAACAACATGGACTTTCCCAGGAGCTTGCTGAAGACCCTGTTTCTGGCAGTCCAGGAGGGGTTTGCGCAAAGTTCTTGCCAACAGAGCCGTAGAGCCAGTTTTTGTGTCTTGTTTTGTTTCTTAAAGGCACTTTGCATCAAGTCCCTCTGAGGGCAGAGCTAAGATGACACTCAAGGCTTCATTATGTATTCAAATAAATCCAGCTTCAATTATCCTGGCTGAATGGAAGCCACTGGACGATTTCCGATAATCAATGGTTCAGTGAGTGGCAGGGAAAGTGGGAAATTCACTTGAAACAAGAGACTCGCCGGAGGAGGGTGCCAGAGTGAGGAAACTGAGAGGTGGATTCACCTGAGTTTTATGTAAGCGCCAGAATCTTTGCAAAATAGGTCAAAGCTCTCGTTTTTGTCTTTTCCACTTTCATTTCCAAAGAACAGGAAGAAAAAAGTGACCAGTTTTTCAAAAGCTGGATGAAAATGAAGTGCCAGTTCCAGGAAGTCTTTTTTCCGCCTCCTTTCTTCTCATCTGCTTCTGCATTTTCATATTTTAGACTTTTGTTTCTCTCCGCATCAGCCTGGATTAGGATAACATTTTGAATATCCGTAGAGAAAACTAGCCTGGATTAGGATAACATTTTTAATATCCGTAGAGAGAACTAGGTAAGCATTTCCCTCATATTCATGAGCATCTGAACCCCTCCTCTAGCAATGACCTTACCATCTCTGCACCCCTCCCCCAGGAGAAAAAAGGAGGGCCCCCAATACCAGGAGGCCACAGGAGACAGGAGCTAGGACAAGCACCACAAAAGGACAATAAATCGAAGCCCAACCAAGGAAAGGCCGGCAAAGCCAAGTAGTTCCAGGGGGAGGAACCAACAACAAAAACTGACTAATATTAACTGGACGCTGGGTCACCCCCAGCAGTGGGCCCCACGTCCAGTCCACAGCCAGGCAGCGGTTTGGAATCTTACACGTCGATTGGATCCCAGTCAAGGATAAGCAGACGCTCGAAGACAGACCAAGACGACAGCAAGCAGCCAATCCATAAAGCAGGGGTTGGGAGCGGAAATAAGAAATAAAAAACAATATATGATGCAAAAGAAAACGTTCTGTAAACCTCGAGGTCCTCAGAGAAACATGGGCATGGCAATATCATGTGGAAGCACAGATGGAGATGAACTCATAAGGAATACAGCTGAATGAGGAAAAAATGCTTCCCACCCCCAAACTCTAAATTGCTAAACTAGTCCTCGAGGGAAAAGCGGGGCTAAGATACTCTCCACGATGCACCAGTTGGGAGGACATGTCTAGGGGCTGCTCTCATGACAATGACGGCGCGTACAGAGACACAGGAAGACGGAACTTACAGGAACTCACTCGGTTGGCCCCGGGAACCCCCAGGACGATCGTTAAGTCTGAGGCCAGAGCAGCAACCAGACTGGCCGGGGAGTGTCCCAGCTTGGGAGGGGCAGGCGCCACAAAGCACAGTACAGGTCATCTAGCAAACACACTGGAGATTTAGAACACTTCTCTTTTTTACCATAATTGTAACCAATATTATCGAGCACTTAGTAGGCACCCGGCATGTTATGTACATGATGACCTTTACTCCTTATTGCACCAAGAGTGTAGATCCTCTGGTTCGCTGTCTCTTTAAAAAAAACAACAACAGTCTTTTTTCATAGGTTATTGTTATTATTCGTTGGCTCGGACTCATGATGAACTCAGCACAGCAGAACAAAACGCGGCCCAGGCCGGAGCCATCATGGCCCAGCCCTTGGCAAGCCCGCCCTGTATTTGGAGTGCCTTCCAATCTGGGGTTCATCTGTCAGCCCTATGGGACAGCGCTCATTGCCAGAAACAGATTTCCAGGTCTTGACACTCCTTGTCTGGTTTTGCCTGGGTGACCCTGCTGCTATCTGTAATCAAGGCGACAGGGCATCCACCACCACAGCCACACGCGAGTTTGACCAACTAGCCACTCACGCTCAGACAAAGGATCCTCTGTGTTCTAAGAACGCTTTTGGGGAAAGCAAGGCAGTCTGACCTCCAACCCCTGAGATAATATTTCCTACACTACTTTAGAAATGTAACTGCATGTAATTTTCTATCTAATTAAGAGTCATTCGTAAACTGTCTGGTAGCCAGGTTCCCACGGGATTAAGTTTAGAAATTAAAATTAAATATTAGGATAAAACTCAAAACCAGTGAAACTGTAAATCTTTACTGGAGAAGACGGGCTCAGCTTCCTCCTGTGAAGCAGCTGCTAGGCTTGAACCAGCAACCTTGTGGCCAAGCAGCACAACATGCAATCTACAACACCACGAGATTAAGCTCTAGGGAAGTGTTATGTGACATTCTGGCACGATGGCCGCATGAAAGCCAACCAGAACACTGCGCTCTGTGAGTGGCCGGCACTGTGCCAGCCTTCAAGTCGGAGAATCAAACTCTAAGTAGGATGGCTTCAATGCAGAGGCAATGGGCTCCCTTGCAGGCCTGGTACTACTTCTCCATAAGCTGCTATAGCATTCAGGCTTATTTTCCCTCCACCCACCCACACTCTCCCCTGCCCATAAACCCCTTTTCTAATTTTACTGGTATTATAACAGTCTTTTCCATGGACTGACCTGTGAGTATCTGAGTAACTGTGTCAAATAAGCAGTATACAAGTTTCAGCAACGAGGGGTATTAAATTGGACCCTGGGGCTGGAACAACCTACAAATTATTTCCATAATCATGGCTGACTCCCTTGCTTTAACTTCCCCCTACACACACCAGTTCCTTTCAAACGTCAGCCCCTCTACAGTTATGTGAACTATAAGAAGTAGAAGGCAGGAAAATGGTCTCATGGATCCCAAACCACAGTAATTTCCTCTGAAAACATTCCCTTGTGTTCTTTCCCACATAAAGTAGCATTAAAAGGCCCGCTCTGACAAAAGGACAGAGAGGTCTACATGAATGAGGTTCTATATCCCTACAAAAGAGTTTATTCAGCATGACCTATTGGGTATGTGGATCCTATTAGCAATTTCATGGCCATAAGGCCCTTTCAAAAGCAAGTCAAACAAGAGGTGAGCAAGTTAAAGAGAATGAAAAAAGCTCACCATCATGAAGTCCATCCCAAATCACCAGGAAACTATAGGACGGGGTCAAACCACCCCTGAGGATTTCTGAGACTGTAAATCTTTTCAGAAGTAGAAAGCCTCCTCTTTCTCCTGGAAAGTGGCTGCATGGTTTGAACTACTGACTTTGTGGTTTGCAGCCGAACTCATAACCCAGCACACCACCTAGCTCCTACGTGAAAGAGAAGGCTTCCTGAAATCATCTTATTTGTGTAGTAAGGACAAAATGACTATGAGGGATTTGTGATGTAAAGCCATTCCTAGTGAGTGGATAGATTCTAAGGACAAGAAAGTTAGCCACCCTTTACTGCAGGTCCTGACACGTGCCTGCTTTTTTTAATGAGGGCAAAGAGTACGAGTGAGAAGCCCAAGAGCTCTTCCAGTCTGTAACAGACTTTGGAGACTGGAAGGCCTGGGTTTCGAGCTTGTTCCTAACTCTTGGTAACTGTCTTGGTGTCCCATTGTGAATGTTTATAAATCTCAGCCTCTCCAAATGGGGTACATAATCCATATCAACAGGGTTCAGTGTGGAGACACAACCCACCCCACTGGCAGCTTAGAATTAAACTGGTCTCATGGTGCACGCACTTTCAGAGTCGCGGCTCACAGGATGAGCCAGTGAAAGACATCTGGGGGTATAACAATAATGTTACCATCAGTTATGATCGTTGCTGCTATGAGGATAGTGAGGAATTTGCTCACTTGCAAGATTTCCAATAAATAAAAAGGTTTGTCAGATGCAAAAAAGAAAAACCAAAGTTTCACGGCATATAAAATAATTGTCATGAAAAAAAAAATTGTCATGACCATGAAGCCTGGTAGTTTTTACAAAGAACGCACTTGCAGTATTGGGCTGCCAACCTCAAAAGTCAGCAATTCAAACTACCAGTTGCTCCACAGGAGTGAGAGGAGGCTTCCTTCTTCTCGAAGAGTTAGTCCTGGAAATCCAATCCTCCCTGCCCTACAGGGCCACTACGTGTTGCGATGGACTTGATGGAAATGAGCTTGTAAGCTAGCATGTTAAAATTAAAATGTTCAGTGCATCAAAGAACACCCTTAAAAAGAGCAAACAGGAAACCAAAGTCATGGGGAGGAAGAAAGATAAGTGTAACACACCAAGAGATGGTTCACAAAAATACGTAAAGAAATGACACAAATCAGTAAGAAAGACAGGCAGTTCAATGGAAAAGCTGGCAGGAGATGGAACTACATTTTCACAAAAGAAGATCGCAACGTGGTCATTCAGCACATGAAAATGTGCTTGGTTACATGCTAAGAGCTTTGATCTATTGATCTATCTATCCATCCATCCATCCATCCATCCATCCATCCATCCATCCATCCATCCATCCAAGTCTGATAATACCAAGTGATGGCAAGGATGGGAAACAGCTGGAATTCTCCTAAACAGCTAATGGAAGCATAAATTACTTTAATCATTTGGGGATACGACACTAACTCTATACTAAACCAGAACATGTGTCTAACCCATGAGCCAACAATTCCTCTCCTAAGTACATGCCCAATAGAAATATGAGTGAGCAGATTCTGAGAACAGGTACAAGAGAACTTGTTACACATTGCTGTTAAAGATCCAAATTTAGGAAGACGCCACATGTAAGAAATGGCAAAGCCATCATGCATGCCAGGTGACCATGATTAGCTCACCTGACACCTGTGATCACTCTCACAACTAGTCACCAACTATCCCGGTAAGTGCCATCAACAGAAAGGGCAAAGTAAAGACCACCTCAGCTCACCCCCCAAAAAGGCCCCTTAATCCCTAAAAACAAAGAACAGTGACAAAAGTGATCGAAATCAACTTTTTCAGGAAGTAATTAACGTCTTACAACAATCCAAAGGACATTATTTGTTACAGAATGTCATCTCTCAGTATAAACAACCAGCTTTACAGCATTTTAACTTGGCTGATTCCTTTCCCGGTCTTCCCGGCTCAACCGACAATGAGAACAGCAGCCTTGCAGCCTGGAGGGAGGCAGAACAGGTGTAGACGTCACCAAAACGCTACCTTAGAGAGCAGCATTCTCATGACCATTGTCCTCAGACCCCAGTGGCAGCTCCATTCCCAGGACCGGCCACTACAGAAGTGCACAGCTTTCACTGGCTGCACATGAGGAGGACTCCAGATTCCATGGAATTCATTTCAGGAGGGAACGAAATGAACAACAGTCAAGGGCAACAATAAGCCACAGGGAGGGGCAGGAATCTGATTTCAAGAGTTGTCACAGTATAGTACTTAAAATATACAATTTTCAACAAAATATGCTGAGATATTTAAAAACTAGGAAGGTAGAGCCCATTCATGGGAATGAGAATGTCCATGTGAAAGCCAAGACATTGGATTTAGCAGGTCAAAAATACCAACCCACACCGATCTACTCAATTCTGACTTGGCGTGACCCAATGGACATGGTGGAAGAGCCTCATTGAGTTTCCATGGCTATAGATCTTGATGGAAGCAGACTGCCACATCTCTCCCGTGGAGCAGCTGGTGTGTTCAAACTGCAGACCTTCTGGTTCACAGCACAGAGCTTTAACTACTGTGCCACCAGTGCTCCTACTTACTAGATATGCTAAAAGAGCAAAAGGAAAGCATGTTCAAAGACGTAAAGGGAAATGTGAGGATTACGTCTCACCAAATAGGGATTTTCAACTAGAAAGATCGAAATGACAACAACAACAAAATGTAAATTATGGACTGAAATATGTAATAATTGAAGGGAGAAATTCATTAAAGGGGCTGAACAGTAGATATGAACTGATAAGGGGGGGGGGGAGAAACAAACAGCCAAATTAACATAGCTCCATTGAGATTTTCTAGTTTGAGGAATAGAAAGAAAACAAGGATGAAAAATGAGCAGTGCCTCACAGATCTACGGGACACACCAGCAGGCAGAGCACCATAAGCATAATGAGGGTTCCCAAGGATCAGAGAGCACGGTGATCAGAAAGAATACACTCAGGGAGATCAACACTCAGACACAGCATAATCGACCTGTCAAAAGGCAAAGGGAGAACTTTGTGATCAAGAAGACAAAAGCTACGAACGACACAGAAGAGATCATAATAAGATTAACAGCTAATTTCATATCACAAACCATGCAGGTCAGATGGCAATGGACAGGCGTTTCCGAAGGGCTAAAAGAAATAGAGGGTGAGGCAAGAATTCTATACCCAGCAAAACTATCCTTCAAAATAAAAGAAGATATGAGACATTCTCAGATAAAATGTCTTGATTCAGATGACAAAATACTTGCGCAAGGTTAGTCTACTTAACCAACAGGCTGCTTGTGTGTGAAAACAGTGGGGAATACCTTCTAAGGTGCAGAAATGTATTTCTTGCTCTAGCTGGCAGCTGGCAAATTTACTCTCTGATTATTCATTGAATTCCAGATTTTGGGGGTTACTCTTCTTTATGTGTGCTTTATACCACAGAGACTCTCTCTGTGTGTCCTTATACAAACAAAATGTTATCACCTTATTATGTACCTTACTTTAATTGATGAACTAGAAATAACTATTTAATCGAGTTTCTCGCATGAGTTTCTAAACTGTTTCTTCTTCCATGCCTTTCCTCATCCATTTGGAACCATGACTCCTCCCTGACATTCCTGTACTATTCACTCTCAGGCCTTACCATATTACAAAAACCTGTTTCTATGTCTGTCTCCTCTATTACCTGTGCACACATTTAAAGGTAGGAAGCATTTCAGAATCTTCTCAGTATTCTCAACAGCACCATGCATTAACACATGTGGTGTTCTTGTTGACGGTGACTACCAAGTCAGTTCCAACCCATATGCACAACAGAACAAAATGCCGCCCAGTCAAGCCTGATCCTCACAATTTGCCCTATGCCTGAACCCACTGTTGTAGCCACTGTGCCAAATCCATCTCTTCGAGAGCCTTCTTTTTCACCGTCCCCTCCACTTTACCAAGCATGATGTTCTTCTCCAAGGACTGGTCTCTCCTGACAAGTCCAAAGTATGTAAGGCAAAGTCTTGCCATCCTTGCCTCTAAGGAGCACTCTGGCTGTACTTCTTACAAGACAGATCTGCTGTCCTTTTGGCCAGAAACTTCATACTTTTATACAAAGTCCATGGTACTTTGGATATTCTTCTCCAGCACAATTCAAATGTTTCGATTTGTCTTCCGTCTTCCTTATTCAATGTCCATCTTTCACAGGAATAACACACAGCAAGAACATGCAAGTTTCTCAAATACAATGGACATCCTTTTTCCCCCTGGCCTAATTCTCAACCCCTCTGGATGGGAGCTCGCTTTCAGAGAATTCAGTATGGGTATTTGACTTTCACCGTTTTTTGTTTGTTTGTTTCCAGCATGAGTAAAAGACAAAACACACCATAAAAGGGGGAGGGGGGGATACTTAGATAGGGGGAAAATATCTCTGGTTCAGAGGTTGGCAATGCCCCACCATCAAGGTTCCAACAAACCTGAAAGAGGAAGGCATCGCCCAGGGAATTGCTGAGGCAGAAGACAAAGTCCTTCTTGGGGTGCTCGGGGACAGCCTGCACGATGCTGTTCTCCACCCAGACGGCGTGCTTGGGGATGCTGTTGTGGTCGATCCCAGACCTGCCGTCGCTCTCGTAGAAGAAGAGCGTGCACCCTGCAGAAACAGACGAGACCCACGTGAGTGTTTGGTGCCTGTGGAACAGAAAGCATGCAGTGAAACCAACCGCTGTGTCTTGTCAACAAGAAGAGAGTGGATGGAGATCGCCTTGCAGAGGGGTCTCGGGGAGGAGATGAGCCAGTCAGGGTGCAATGTAGCAACGATGAAAAATACAACTTTCCTCTAGTTCCTAAATGTTTCCTCCCTGCTCCCACTACCACGACTCAAATTCAACCTTGCAAGTCTGGCTAGACCAGAGGATGTACACTGGTACAGATAGGAACTGGAAATACAGGGAATCCAGGGCGGATGATCCCTACAGGGCCAGTGGTGTGAGTGGCGAAACAGGGAGGGTAGAGGGAGAGTGGGTAGGAAAGAGGGAACCGATTACACGGAACTATATGTGACCTCCTCCCTGGGGGACGGACAACCGAAAAGTGGGTGAAGGGAGACGTCAGACAGGGCAAAATATGACAAAATAACAATTTATAAAC
Source organism: Echinops telfairi (assembly GCF_000313985.2). NCBI lineage: Eukaryota > Metazoa > Chordata > Mammalia > Afrosoricida > Tenrecidae > Echinops > Echinops telfairi. The sequence goes on from NW_022111372.1 coordinate 22,398,838, forward strand.
TGTCAAGGGCTCATGAGGGAGGGGAGAGCGGGGAGGGATGGGAAAAATGAGGCCCTAATGGTGGGGGCTTAAGTGGAGAGAAAATGTTTTGAGAATGATGAAGGCAATGAATGTAAAACTGCGCTTTACACAATTGATATATGTATGGATTGTGATAAGAGTTGTATGAGCCCCTAATAAAATGATTTAAAAAAAAAAAAAGGAGAGTGGAAACTCAAGTGTGTGAAACTCGGAAGTAGAGTACAGAAAGTCACCCTCGAAATCAAGCCTCGGTGAGGCAGAGAGATTAGCAAACCAGGCCCCCAAACCCTACACCTCTAACCTTCGCCTGAACGGAATCTGTATGCCCTTTGGTTGTCCATGGAGACACCCCAGAAACTGACTCCAAATGAGATGATTTTGAAAATACACATAAAGTCTATCCACAGATGAATGGGTGAACAAAGGTGTCGTGTGCACACAATGGAGGCTCCCGCGGCTGGAAGGAGAAATGGGGGTTGTGACTCATGCCACCCCATGGGTGAATCTCGAAAAAATGCTGAATGAAACACACCAGACACAGAAAGACAAGCACTGCATGCTATCACTTAGATGAAACCGGAAAGGAAGAAAATAAGGTTCATCATGGCAGGAGGGAGAAGGGGGCGGGGTTCTGTTTGGTAAGCACTGAGTTTATATCAACGGTATTGGAATTATTTTGCAAAAGGAGGGTGGCAAGGGCAGTGCAACAGGCATGCGTGTCAGCAGTGCCATCCAGCAGGAAACAGAAGGACCGTTACAAACGGCCGATGCTGCCGTGTGTAGATGTCCAGTTTTACAAAGGAATGAAAAAAGGAATTTCTCTAATTTGAAAGGTGATTTGAAAAGACCTCAACGCACTGGACCCCAGGTGCTCTGCATTTTCTGTCTCAATCCCCAAGAGTGGCTCAAGGCAGCAGCGTGTCCTGCTTCTGAGTGGTAGGGACAAAGCTCTGACAAGGTCACTCTATCCTAGGAAACTGGCTGGACGAAGCAAAGGACTTGGCGGCTCCCTGTTCCAGGCCTGGATCCTGACAGATGGTGTCACTCAGATCTGGGTCACCACCCAACCTGCAGGTGTGCTGTCCCCAATGCTCCTGGGCTGTGCTCCCTGAGCGTGCACGCCGACCTCCTGTGTCACGGATTCTCTAAAGGAACCACAGAAACAAACAAAACAATCCCCTCCGCTAGGTCTCAAGCAAGGGAAGAAAAGTCACTTAAGTATTTTTTCTTCTCAGTCCCTAACACAGCTGTCCTCAAATTTAGCGTGGCTAAGAAAAACTTCGTGAAGACTGTTTGCGGATTCAGCCCTCTCAAAGGTTCTGATTCAGCATGTGTGGTCAACCCAGGAATCCACGCAGGTGCCCGGTACCTCAGGTGGTTGTGATGCAAGTGGGCTTCCCAGCAGGCTTTAAGAACTCAGTGGAGGAGGCCGAATAATGTGGGAAGGGGAGGGGCAGAGATGGTGGCCCGGCATGAATGTCATCAACGTCACTGAATTATCTGAGGGGGCTTCAAAACTTGGGACAAAAAATGGGATTCAGGGAGGATGACGTTTTGTCACCCCTTGTGCCTGGAAAAATTGTTCAGCTAGCAAATGTTTCAGTATAAATATTTTAGCACATAGCATGGAAATAGTTTAACACATAAATAGTTTTAAAATAGCATGGAATAAAATTTCTCCTTTCTCAGAAAAGGCAAAATGAATGAATGAAAGCAGGCAAGAAGGACAGAGACAGGGATGGACGGAGAGGCAGCCAGGGTCTTATATTTAAACAAACAGCAAGACAGCACGAATGAATAGAAAGGCATGGCATGACAGGCTGCTACAGAGCAGAGGCTGCAATGTCCCTGTGCATCTGGAGGATGGGTGGGAGGCAGGAGAGGAAGGAGCCCTGTCTCTTATCTCATCCATCACAAGAGCAGGTCATCTATCACATGACCGAGGACTCCTCACACAGGACTGGCAGCACCTCCCAGCTCAGCCAAGACAGGAGACAGGAGAGAAAGGGCACTAGCAGTTCTCCAAAGGTACGTCTTCAGCTCACACAGAAAGGGGGAAATGTGGGTCCTGTACAGGCTGAGAAGAGATCTGCACGAGCTGCACTGGTCACAGGGCACAGGGATGGCTGCTCTGCACGTGCAGATGAGCATGCTCTGTGGCAGCCGATTGCCCCCAAGACGCATTCCCTTTCTTCGACAGAAACAGAGCACTCCCTGCTCAGCAGTGCTCCAGGCCACCCAGGAGGATAGCAATCACCCCTGCCCCCTTGCAGCTAAACTTGACCCATTTCTGGCCGACAGAACGTAAGGAGAAGAGATTCATGTAACTCTCAGGTTGGCCTTCAGTGTCAAGGGATAAGTTCTCTGCTTCTCAGACTGTCTGCCCCTGCGAGCCAGAACCTTGACCTGGAGGTGAGTCTTTTTGACAATAAACCAAACCCATTGCCATCGAGTTGGCCCTGACTCACGCGTGTCAGAACAGAACTGTGTTCCATACATAGCGTTTTCCATGGCTGTTTGGTTTTCGTTTTTCAGAAGTAAAGTGGCAGTCCTCAAACCATTCATCCTTTCCGTTATCAACCTAGTGCTTGACCGTAGGTGTCACCTGAACCACACGGTTCCTTACTTGTGGTTGGTGGGCAGGAGGGAAATAAAGCTCTACCTTGCCTCGGGCACTGGCAGTGAGTGTCCCTCTGACAGAGAGCAAAGTCAATATGCCAGTTTACACACTCCTGTCCTGATTGCTGGCCCCTTAGGGATGCTGCGTTTCATGGGCGTGGGCCTGAGCATGCCGCCACTGGTTCTGTGCACATCACTGAGCAGACCTCCAGGCTGCTCTGGGCCCTGGGATTGGAAGCCCCCACTCTAGCGCAGTCAGTGGAAGCCAATATCAAAGGGCCGGCTTTAGTCACCTCGGCTGGCAAGCCCAGGCTTCTTCCTCCAGTGCCCTTCCTCTCCTCCTCTTAGCCAGTCTCATTTCTCCTGCCAGGGACCAGCCCTGCCTGAAACCTAACTTGTGACTGAAATCAAGCCTGCTTGAAATTCGGTTTTCTTTGGAAAAAAACACAGAACTTACAAACATATCATCTTGACACCACACAAAAAAAAAAAAAACACACAAAAACCCACGAGGGGATCCAAACAGGGGACAAGTCCGTTATCTTCCAGTTCTGTTGTTCCATAAACTTCCTGAAACCCCTTGCACATACGCAGGCTTTAAAATGGCAATGAATAGCAATGTAGCAAAGAGCTACAGCTAGTGATGACACCAAAAAACAGTGATATGCGCACACAGGTGTGTGTCTAGACAAACACAAGTCGGCCAAGCTTGAAGGTGCAACAGTGATTGGCTTTTTGACAAAGACATGGCGGCCCGTCCCAGTGACGGTTGACCTAACTCCACCTCCCAGTGACACCTGTGTCAGAATACAACCACGCTCCACAGGGGTCAACGGCTGATGTTATGGATTGAACTGTGACCTCCGCATGTATGTCTTCTAATTCCTAGCCCTATACCTGTGGTCCTTTGGCAGGGACTGGTCCTTCCCGATACCATGTCCCAAGTGTGTCAGACCATGTCCCTGGGAAAGGAGAAGGGCATGAAAGAGAGGATGCACCTCAATGCTCGACGGAGTGGCTGCCACAGTGGACACAGACCAGGCAGGGCTTCGTTCGGTTGTCCACACTGCCACTTTGAGCTAGATTAACTCTGACCCCGCCTAACAACAACAACAACAACA
>NW_022111372.1:22402698-22425956 GCF_000313985.2 Echinops telfairi
GGGGGGGGGGATGTCCATCCCAGAAGTTGTTGCTATGCTAATGAGGCATAGAACTTGAGCTCATCTCCTTGGAGATATAAAAGAGATGCAGCAAGCACAGCTAAGAAGCAGAGCTGGGGGACCAGAGATGGCAAGCCCCATGAAGCTCCCCAGAGGCATGTACTCAGAAGACAAGGCCCCTGCTTCAAAGCAGGTACTCGAGAAAGAGTAGGCACGCCCCTAAAGCCAGCACCTCAGCTTGGACCTGCAGCCTCCTAAACTGTGAGAAAGTCGCTTTGTTTGGCAAAGCCACCCACGTTTGGTATTCCTGTTACAGCAGCTCGAGAGACCTCAGACAGTGTTCTTTCAGGAGGAGATGAGGAGGTCTTTCTGCCAAAGCCCTCTGGGTGGGCTACACCCCACCCTGTGCATTGGCAGCGGAGCCAGTTAACTGTTTGCAGGGTCTCTGGGAGGGCTCAAACTGCGAACGAGCATTAATTGAATTGAATTCTATGGGAGACACTCTCCCTTTTCACCTAAAAATAGCAATTTCTTTGGATTCAAGCTAATGCGTTTCCTTGCAAAACAGTCACTTTCAGTGGTACCTTACTAACTTAAATGGATGGACAGAAGGACAGACCGATGAATAGACAGATGCACTGCCATTAAAGCCGATTTCCACTAATAGAGACCCTAGAGCACAGGATAGAAGTGCCTCTTTGGATTTCCAAAACAATAACTCTTTACCGGAGCAGAAAGCCCCATCTTTCTCCCAAGGAACAGCTACTGGTGGCTTTGAACTGCTGAACTTGTGGTCAGCAGCCCAAGGTGTAACACACTGCATCACACACCAGGGGTCCTAGGTAGATTTATAGGCAGACAGGGAGGTAGTGTAGTGGTAATATTTTGGGTTGCGATGCTCGTGGTCAGCAGTTCGAAACCACCAGCAGCTCCACAGGAGAAAGACTGGGCTTCCTAGTCCAGTAAACAGTTGCATTCTTGGAAACCCATAGGGGGTTGCTGTGAGTCAGCGTTGATGGCAGTGAGTCTGGTTTTAGAAGTAGGCAGGTAAATAGATGGATGGATAAATGAATGAAACATATCCTTCAGGGATAATTTATTCTCAAAAGAGTTCTGGTGGAGCTGTCTGTTAGATGATGGGTTGCTAATCCCAACGCGGGCAGTTCAAAACCAGCAGCCATCATGAAGGAGAGCGATGAGGCTGTCTGCTCCCAGAAAGACTGACACTCCCAGAGTGTCGGTTGTGAGCCTTCAAAGTTGTCATCACAACCAGTTGTAAGAATAAGGCAACTAGACATTGGGCAGGTTTCCTGCATTCACTACTAACCAAAGGACCGAAGGTCTAAACACACCTGCGGATCCGTGTACCAAGAGAACCCTCCGGAGCAGCTCATCCATGGGCCTGTCACAGGTTGGAAGCGATTCCACAGCAGTAAGTACTGTGGGTCTGTGTGCTTCTTTAGTTCCACGGGCATCCATGTACCCACAGCTCCAGTTAGTGTCCTGTCCCATCATGTGTGTCCCTGCTCCCCACCCCACCCTACTTACCTTTCAGGGACACCCAGTAGTGCTTCCACTTCCTCCGCGTGGCCGACTCCACCTTTTTGTTCTTCTTGTGCACCAGGAAGTTCTTGACGGCCAGGGCGCCGGCCTTGCGCACCGTGCCCTGCGCGGCGGAGAGCAGGACGTCCGACTGGCCGGGCGAGCTCAGGGTACCGCTGCTCTGCTCGTCGCTGTGCGCGGACCCCGCCTCCTCCAGGCTCTCGCTGTGCGTGGTGCTCATCTCCAGCTCCCGCCGGAAGTTCTCGTACACCCCCTGCCGAGCCGCATCCCCAGTGGAGCTGCTGCCGCTGTCGCTGCCCACGAAGGCCCGGCCGGCGGGGGGCGAGTAGCTGGAGTTGGTGGCATTGGAGCGCCTGGAGAGCAGGTCCGTGTCGGTGGTGGCCCCTTCGATCCCGCTGTCGGCAAACTCGCTGCCCTCGCCCGTGTTAACATCCTGGGGGGGGAAACAAAGGCAGGCATCATGCGGGGGAGGGACCCTGGTGCTCCTGCAGGCCCAGCGCGGGGCTCCCCGGCTGCAGCCCGCCCAGGGGCACAGAGCTGTTCCTCGCCCTGCATGAAGCAATGAGTCCGCCTCACGCCTGCGACCTGCGCAGCGCCAACTCATCCGCAGAGCTACTCGGTGAGCAAGAAACATGCCAGCACGGCTGCGGCCAGTGCAAAATGTTCACGGAATGTAAAAGGCACAAGGGCCGCTTCAAAGGCCTCGCCATTAGTCTGACTTAGCTAATTAACGAACGGGCAGGTCAGGGACTGCGAGGCTCCCACTGTGGTCTGCGGCCTCACCCCCTCATCACCTGCCATGGAACTCCGGGGCAATTCTACTGGCTGCACAGTGAGATGTACCAGAGGTAGAAGTTTAGCTCCCTAACAAAGTCTTTACAGCAGAAGCCTCTGTTGTACACATTCTCTTTTAAATAAAGGGCTTGCTTAGTTAGGAGTCTCCATTACAACACACTGGCCACTAGAAAGATGGCCAGAGTGTGCCCCACCCACTCACCCAGCAAGGGCCCATGTCCCAGGAGCAAGCAAGCGTCCTCATGCCCCCGTTGGCATCCCTCCTGGCAAACAAGCAGGCTCTCTCTGCATTGTACTGAATCAAGCCTGTGGGGCCCACGCCTCCACAGTGGGCTCTCCGATTACCTTGCCCTTTCAAAGCAGGGATGCAAGCTACCCGCTGCCCCTGGGCCAAGGGACGGCTTGGGGCAACTGCCAAGAGGCTAGGGTATCAATTCGCAGTTGGAAACACTTGGAAAGTCCCTGCTCTCGAGGTGAACATTTCCGGGACAGACAGGTCTGTTCTTAAACCAGACCCGCCATTGCTCTGAAGTCCTACAGGCATGTCCCTAAACAATAATTAACAGTGGTTAGTAATCAAGAGAGGATGCTGACAGCAGGACTGGGCACGGCGGCCCAGCAGTTCCATACAGAAGAAACGAGGCTGCACGCTCTTTGTCTCACAAGAGGAAATGGGCTGTGAGCCTGACACAGGAAAGACAGCACAGTCATACGAGGTTTACACTCTTGCTTTTGTTTCTGTGTTTCTCAGACTTTAGTCCCATCCACGGCTACTGATGTTTTAAAAGTCACAGGGAATTCTGATTTTACTATACCAGTACAGTGCCTGTATGTCTTTGCCAAGAGGCTAAGCAGGGGAAGGGACCAAGCCTCCAACTAAAAGTGCCCCATGTAGAAGCCCCAGGCAGGGACCGTGCCCACCTCCCCCATGAATTTCGCCTAGAGAATTCTAAGGGAGGGCCCTCAAGTTCATACGCATCAAGAATGCCTACGAGTGCCAAGCCAGCTGAGTTCGCTTCTCAAGACCAACTTGATGGAGTTTAGATGCGCCCAAATCACAGGGTTTAAGAAAACTAAACAAACACAAAACCCATTCTCTTGACTCCAACTCACGCAACCCGGTGTGTGTCGCAGAGCTGTGCTCCAGCAGGCTCTCACCGGCGGGTTATTCAGAAGGAGATTGCCAGGACTTTCCTCCATGGTGCTCTGGCTGGACTCAACCTCCAGCTTTGAAGTCAGCAAGGGAGCACACATTCACTGCTTGCACGGTCGAGGGGTGTTAGAGAACTTAAAGAAGGACAGAGACCAGGCAGATATCGCTCTCAGGCGGACCTCATCACCAGGCCACCTGCTCGGCCCTATTCGCCGGCACAGGTGGTCTCAAAGAAGTCACCAAGGACGCAGATCGACCAGATGAAAGTCCTCCACGCAAGCAGGAGAATGCTCCGATGCACCCACATTTCTCCCTGGCAGGGCACTGACCATGCGCTCCTCTCTGGCTGTCTGATTGCAAACGCAGGAGGTGAATAACCAACAAACACGGATTTGATTACGTGAGGAGGCAACCTTGAGTTACACCACAGGAGGACTCGGTGGAATTTCCGGAGTTGGGACTTGTTTCCCTAAGCCTCGAGTCCTGTTCTGGAAGGAGGTGAAGGAAGAAAAGAAGGCATCGCTCTCTTCGGAAACGCAGAGGCGAGAAGCACCTGGACTTACAGAAGGCTAGAGTAAGGCGCAAAACAAGGCCCCCAATTTCCGTGGAATCAGTGCTGACCCACGAAGGTCCCACGTCGGGTCGGAACCAAACTGTGCTCCGTGGGGTTTCCAGTGGTTGGGTTCGGGGAAGTGGATCACCAGACCTTTCTCTGGGTGGACTTGAACTTCCAACCATTCAGTTAACAGCCACCTGCACTACTCTTTGCACCAACCAGGCAACTCCAAAACTGCGAGCATCTTGTAATTCCCAGGTGCTAGAGCAGTGGTTCTCAACCTGTGGGTCGCAACCCCTTTGGGGGTGTCTAACGATCCTCTCACAGGGGTTGCCCAATTCATAACAGTAACAAAATTGCAGTTATGAAGTAGCAACGAAAATAGTTTTATGGTTGGGGGGCGGGGTCACCACCACATGAGGAACTGTATTAAAGGGTGGCGGCATTAGGAAGGTTGAGAACCACTGTGCTAGAGTAATAGATGGAAGGCCCTGAGGCTCAAAAAGTCAGAAATCTGTCTGGTGACAGACCCGAGGCTGGGACCCATGACCCCGTGTACCTACAGCACTAGAATAAGGAGCCCTCGTGGCGCTGTCAGGCACAAGCTGGACGGCAACGGCAAGACAGGAGGTTCAAACTCATCAGCCGCTCCGCAAGAAAAAGAGAGGCTGTCTGTCCCTGTAAAGATTTAGCAAACCTTGGACACCCTCTAGAGGGTCACGAGGGGGCAGGATTGACAGGGTGGCAGCAGGTCCAGCACTAGAATATTAATACTCCACGCCGTGCTTTCCCCTTTACTTACACGGGCCCTCCTGATGGTCCCTGGAAGGGCTAGGTGATTATTCACCCATTTGCTTGCCCACCAAAGAGCTAGAAGTGCACGTGGAAGGAAAGGGGAGCAGGTTTAAGGGGAGAGCAGAGGAAAGAGAAGCAGAAGCCCAACAGGCTAATTCCCAGGGGCATAATCTCTTCATCTGCGACACTCCCACCACCAGTCATCTCCTTACCCAACGCCCCCGCGGCTCTCTTCAAATACGCACCTCATTGTAAAACCTAAACATCTGCTCATGCCAACTAAGGTGGAGACCTTGCAAGGGCCCGGGCTGTGTGTGCTCAGCTCTGCGACAGCCAGTGGACAGAGGAAAGAGGGACCGATTCAGGTCAGAGCCCTGGTGGCCCAGCTGAGTGCACCCTCTGGGTCACACTGCTGGGGAATGCTCTCCCTTCTGTGACCTAAGCAGAGACTCCGCCTCATCCCACCAGTGGTTTATCAGGCTCCCGTCCACGGCCCTGCAGTGACATGTAGCCCAGCCCATAAAGAAACGGATGCTGGCTGTCACAACCCAGCCCCTATGTAGTCATGAGGTTTGGGGGTGTCCCGCATACCCAGAAGCCCAGGTCCCACAGCGCCAGCTCAGGGCTCTAGCATCACAAGAAGTGATGATGTCCCAGAAAGGCAATCCTCCTCACCTGGCTTCTCAGTGGGAGGCCCCACACCCTACAGGCATGCCAGCAAGTCCCAGCTGCGGTGTGGGGAAAGACTCAGTCTTTCGTTGGAATCCATGCCATCCAGATGTCCAGGAGCCCTGGGAGGGACCCACTGTCAATGTGATCTACTTCTGAAAAAAATCCACCACCGAAGACCATATGTGCACAGCTAGACTCCGGCCCCTGCGGGGTTCGCCAAGAATGGAAGTCTGTGACTGGTGCTGCTGAATGCAGACTTCTCAGCTTACCCTAGAAAAGCACAGGTAGGACAGAGGGGGCTTCCTGCTGATGCCAGCCAGAGGGTGCTGATGCAGTGGCTCTGGGGCCCTCTTTGAAAGGCACCACTCCCCTGCCTGCAAGGCACACCCCACATGCCCATCATTCTTGGACGCCAGGGCCGTGCACCACCCTAATGTGGCTTCCAACTTCCCCTCGCTACGATGCAGTCGCTCCTGGTTGACATCTCTCTGAAGGGCTCCTCCTCCTATCTACCTGTGTCTCAATGACACGTCACACCTGAGAAATCCAATTCTTCCCACACTCAGAAGCACCTGAGGAACCCGCCACTCACCTCCCCGCCCCCAGAATGCAGAGCTTGGCACCAGGGAACGCTGCTTAGGAGCTTCAGCTGCCTTTGGCGTTAACACAAGATGTGTTCCTTCTGACTGGTCCAGGGCCTCAGCATCTCACCGGCCCGAGGAGCCTTAGCCAAACAATGAATAGCAATCACAGAAGTCCAAGGAGATCAAGGGGAATCACAGGTGGTGCCTGAGCTAGACTAAAAGAGAACTCCCAGTGAAGTTCACAGCCTAGAGAGATAGCAGCCTTGAACATAGCCCATCTCAGGTTCAGAAACACGCTACTTCCCTGGCTCCCAGTGTAAGCCACGTTCATTGTTGGAGTGACCATAGGTACCATCACAGGAGGAGGTTCCAACCCACAGTGACCCTAAGCAGAACAAAACGAAACCCTGCGCCACCCCCACCCCACTCCCCACCATCGTTTCACTCCACTGTTGCAGCCACTGCGTCAAGCCATCTCCTTGAGGATCTTCCTCTTATTCTATGCCCCTCCATTTCACCAAGGATGGTGTCCTTCTCCAAGGACTGGTCTCTCCTGATGACATGTCCAAAGTACGTACGCCACATCAATTAGGTTGGGGTAGCAGGAGGTGCCACCAAGCGAATCCCAAGTCGTGGCCACTCCATGTGTCAGCATAGAACTTCCTCATGGGGTTTTCAGGGACTGATTTTCCAAAAGTAGCTCACCAGGCCTTTCTTCCGCGATGCCTCTGGGTAGGTGCAACCTCCACCCTCTCTCAGTTGGAAGCCGAGGAACTCTAACCATTAGCACAGGGGACTCTCAAACCCTGCTCTCCCGAGATAAATCCTCCCCAGCCGATTTCCAGCTCCTATTCATGAGATTCTACTACATCAACAATTTCCTACAGTGAATGTACACAGCTTCCTATTAGAGACGCTTAAGTGGCCCCAAAATAGTCAGCAGCTGCCAGGCGTGCGCGTGCGTAGCCATTTTAGCTGGGCAGCAATGCTCAGATGAGCGTCCATCTACAACGGGGTTGGAGGGTGGGCAGGAGCCGGGCGCAAGAGGCTAACTCGAAGTTTGTTCTCACACCCAGGAAGCAGGAGGATTGCTGGCCCGAGTGTCAGCTGGCCTATATTCTGAGGGTAGGCTTGAGTTGCTTCGACAGGGTGTTGTCTGCAATTTTGTAAAGGTGACCTGTCACAAAGCACAATGGCCCTGTGGGATCCAGTGGCCATATAAAGTAATAAACCAAACCCCAAAACATATGCACTGCCATCCAGTCGAATCCGACTCTCAGCAACCCTATGGGACAGGGGAGAATGTCCCGTAAGTTTCCAAGACTAACTCTGTCTAAGAGTAGAAGCCTCATCTTTCTCCCGCGGAGTACTGGTGGTTTCACACAGCTGACCTTGCAGTTAGCAGCCCAATGAGTAACCTCGATGCTGAAAGGGCTCCTGGTGAGGCTGTAAGGTAAATACAATTAAAAACTGTTTTGTTGGTCACTTGGTTTAATTTCCCTGATGGATGGAGCTTAGCTTTCATATTCCTGTGCCGGGAAGCTAAGCATAACAAAGGGAGTGTATTAGTCTGGGTACTTTAGAGAAACAAATCCACAGCAACTCATGTAGAAGAGAGAATTCTATATAAAGGTTAAGTGCGCATCAAGAAAATATCCCAACCTAGTGCTACCCAAGCCCACAAGTCCAACATTAACCCATTAACCCATATGTCCAACATCAATCCACAAAGTCCTCCTCCATCTCACAAAACAGACGCAATGATGCCGACTGCAGGAGAAAAGGCAAGTCAGGAACGTGTAAGCATCTCAGCGCTGGCAGGGTCTCCACACAGCTGCTCCAGCACCCAGGGCTGCATCGGGGCAGGTCCATGTGGCTTCTCCTCAGGGATGTCTTGCAGGAAGTCAGCCTTGCCAGCTGAAGCAGGGAACTGCTAAGGCAGCTGCACCCTGGTCTGACCAGCAGAAAGCAAGAGACCTGAGAACTCAAAAGGCAAGGCTCACCGAGCCATTTATCCCTCTGCCCTTCAATTAATTCCACACGAGTTTATCAGCCAGGTTGGCACAATGAACTAACTGAGAGAGTTTGCTGAATGTCAAACTGGGGCGAGGGCATTCTGAAGCCTCAATCAGAGCAGTCTCAGCCCTGATTCTAAAATGTCCCTCCCTGTGGTTTTTCACCTTCTTAACTCCAAAGGTTTAAGTACTGCCCCACCACACACAACTCCTTCATATACAAATCGGACTTTGGTTCTCTGATGTCCCGGGGTAATCTCAGTACCCACACAGGCCAACCTTTGGGTCGATTCTGACTGGAGGTAGGCCCCACGTGTTAGAGTGAGCTGCTGCATAAGGGTTTCTTGGCTGTAATCTCTAATAAGCAGATTTCCAGGTCTTTACTCCACCACTGTGCACTGGGTGGGGGGTCAAATGTTTTGCACTACCCAGGGACAGTCCCCCCACGGTTTGAATCGTATATAATTCATATATCACATAATTCAATAGTTCAATCACATTAATAAGAGTTGTAAAATTATCACTACAATCAGTTTTAGAACATTTTCTTCATTCTTCTACTCATCGTTGTTAGCTCTCCATTTTCCCCCAACCTCCTCTGCCATAGCCCCCAAAGAACCATTAATCCAGTTACTGTCTCTACAGGTTTACTGATCCTGGAAAACATTAAAAACAAACTAACAAGAATAACAAAGCAGATGAAAGTCTCACTTAAAAAAATAAAGCAGAAAATAGAAAATATTAAAAACTAGAACAAATTAAATTGGCTCATAAAGAAAATCAAATTAAAAGAAAAAAGAAAAGAAATGGATAGGGTGCTAAATTTTAACCTAGCTGCATCTGCAACAATCCACTGCCCGATGCATTCTGCATGATAGCAAGGCTATTCACAGCCCTGGCCCCTGGTCACAGGGGATTGACCAGGGGCTCAACCCATGAGTATTTCCCCTTCACGGTTTTAAAAAACTGAAATGGCTTTAAAGTGCCACCTAGGACCTTTAATCTGAGAATTCACGGTCATCGAGTCAATTCCAATTCACAGTGACCACGTACAGCAAGGCCGAAGTCTTTAGAGGGATGGAGAGCCTCATTGTTCTTCTGAGGAACAGCTGGTCTTCTCAAACTGGCTACTTATGGTTAGCAACCTCATGTGTAAGGGAAGTACAGTATCGATTCTAAACAAGTCACTTAACCAACCTGCGCTTCAGCCCCTGCAACCCAAGGAGGACAGCCACAGCATCCCCTTGACTGTATACTTTGTAAGCCTCTCTTGGGACTGAGTGGAGGAACGCAGGAGGTGTGTCCAGAGCTGTGCGGTACACAATCACTGCTCGACAAGGCACGACCGAGAGCTACTGTCATCTCCATTCTCAGCCTTGGTTGTGTCTCTGGAAAAGGGGTTGCCGATGAGCTTCCGGCTCCAGCGTGGACTGTTGTAGCTGAGGAACAGGGTCTCATAGCTAGGCAGACCAAGGCCAGTGTGAGTGAGAAAGGAATATCTTTCCATCATTTTCACATCCACAAAGCAAGATGAAAAAGGCAACATCAATGCAGAGTTGAAGTACCCTCTCTTCTCAACGCCCACCCACCCCAGGCACTCAACTGTGCTCTTCTCTGGCCCTTTAAAAGCAGAAGCAATAAACCAATCTGATTTCCTGCTTCAAAAAAAAAAGAGGAAGAAAGCTGCCTCTCTCTTTTATTTTTTACAGCCTCACCCCCACCGCCCTCTAAGTTCACAATTAATGGGCAATGCTAACAATACTGACCACATCGGATTTACTAAGAATATAGCCCAGGGCTGGTTTCTCTTTATTTTAAAGCAAGGGGCTGTTCCCAGATAGACAGCACTTTACTGAATTTTTAACCCATAAACATTTCATGTCTATCTCGGGGTCTTCCACTCTTGAGACTCCCTATACACAATACAGCTTCCCTTGGGATCTTTCTAGAAACCACTTGTACTTTTCATCTTTCTTTACCTAGGCAAAATGTCCCTTCCCTTTTCAGCTTCCAACACCCACTCCCTTTTCTCTAATGACCCCCAGTGGGACTGACTCACCCTCCCTCGCAATTCACAACCACCGGAAGTAGAGTCCTTACTGTTGCCCAAAAGGGGCACAGAAGTATGTTGGCAAAAGCTTAAAGTACTGCGGCAGGTTATTCTTGATTGGAGAGTGTTACATGTCTCATGTAAGTGAATCATCTCCTCTCCCTTTGTCTGTTTTCCAATGTATGTGTTCCAAAGCTGGGAGTCATCTTCCGCTCCCCCTTGTTAAACCAACGCAAAGACAACAACAGTGGCTGTGTAATCAACTGCAGCCCGTGGCAGCCATGTCTGTCAAGGCAGACCTGAGCTCCATAGTGCTCAGGGCCTTTGTTTCTTTTCTCTGGACATAGCTCATCAGACTTCTAGAGGTACTCAAACGGCCCATCTTTTGGTTAGCAACCAACCAACCGTTGCCATCACTCTGGAACTCCATCCCCTCCTGCCACACCCCATGAGCTGTCAAATACCCAGTTCCTTTTCTTCCCTTCCTGGTACCACTTCCCTGATTCAGTCACTTCTCTTGCTCTGAACCATCTTCTTCCACTAATCCGCCCCTCACACCATTGCTTGGTAACTTTCCAAGAGCACCACCCAGGGCTCCTGAGATGCCAGTCCCAGGTCCTCTGCAAAATGCCCAGCAGTAGTGCTGCAGCTCTGGACATGCCTTACCCAAACAGTTCCCTCTGCTGCACATGACCTTTCTTGCTTCCAGGAATATGTATCCTTGGAGTTTCAGGATCAAGTCTCTCCTTCTTCCCATTCTCTCTCCCTCCTCCAATCGCCACGCCAACCTCTCTGCCTCCTACTTACCCTCAAACACACAGGGCGTGCTCCCTCCCTATAGCTCAAAATCTCACTTCTTCATCTCTTCCACAAGTTCCACTGAAGCTCAGGGTTGGACAAGCCAACCATTATACTCACAACTGCCATCCACAACCGGCCTCTGCCCAATCTGCCTCTCCTTGCTCTTTTTGCTTCCACAGCCTCTAATGTATTTATTATACTGTTTTCCACACACAAGCCCATTTCTGCCCAGCTCAGGGATCTTTTCTGCTTGGTGGATTGCAGTGCCAAGATGAAGAACAGGCATGTGGAGGGCACTCAGTTGATCTAACCGCTGTTCGCTCTCCACTGCCATCTCCCACACGGACAGCTTCTCACGGTGTGCACTGTGGCTGGCTTTCAAGGTTGCACTCAAATGAAGCTGTGGTAGGGGAAAGTGTTGCTAGTTATAAAACTTTGGTTTGCAACCTTGAAACATCCCAGTGTTAATACGACTTGTGAATGAATGCCAGCAGACTGGCCCAAGTTCATTGTCCTGTTACTGTTTTCTTTCTCTAACTCTTGCAATAGAACAGAAGGTACGAGAAAATATTAAGCTCTCTTATGGCCCACACTCTTGAAGAGGGTGGTCTACAGCAAAGAGGGCTCGAGAGCAAAGTGGTAAGCTTATCCGGAGTCTCTAAGTGCTTTACTGGAGCCCACCAAGACCACAGCACACCTTCAGAGAAGCCAACGCCAGGGACACATTCAAAAGGATCTTCGCTCTTTCTCCAAAGGCGCTCAGCTGTAATCCCCAGTTCTTCTTCCTACGAGGATGTGCTGGAGAACCCACGACAAATTCCCCTCCTCAGATACAAAATGAAGAATATGGCTTTCAAAATTAACTGAACTTTCCCAACTGTATACAGCAACATCAATGAAAGGGGCTTCGATGTGGTCTGAGGGCGGTCCCTGAGACAGACAGAGATTGGTTTTGCTGCATTCTGACGCCATGATGCAGTCTGTGGCCATGCTTTCTATGGGAAACTAAACCGAGAAATCATGACACAGCGCTACAGAAAGGTGCAATACATGACACTGGACGCTGCTGCCCACGCATGCAAGCATGCACCGGTAGATGGTAAACAAAACTGCATTTGTACCTAGGGAGAGTTCACATTAAAATAATAATGCATGGTACAAGTAACACGGGCATTCATCACTACTATCACGACCTAGGAATTCTGGTTGTATTCATATTGTACCCCTCTCTCTCTCTGGAAGTGCAATCACTCTGTACACAAAAGAGGTGAGACGCATGTGTGGGTGTGTGGGAAGCTCTGTGTGGTTCCAGTCCATGACATCCCATCCCCTGACTGGGATTTCTCCACTCAGAAGACGCTTATTAGGCTCATGGATGTACACGCACCCAGGCTTTGTCCAAACAGACGTTACGTGGCACGTGACTGTAATTTCAGTTAAAAGTTCCTTATGGGAGCAGGTAGTTAAAAAAATTTTTTCTTGTAGTTAAGAAATTTATTGCCATTAGTTAAAAAAAGAAGAAGTATATTTAGTTTGTAATGTATACATTTAAAGATACAGTTCTCCCACCCCCTAAAAAAAGAAGAAGCTCTCTGATGCCGGAAATATTTTCAGAGACTAGTAGGGCTCCAAGACAGAGTCTGGCATCTGCTGAGATAAACCATCTTTCCACCCACCTTTCCATCACCTCCCAAAGTGACTGTAGCCAAGGACATGGACAGGATCTGCTTCAAAAGAAATAGCTCCTGGTTTTCCTAGATGTCAGAAAGTAAGACCAAGACGAGCATGAAAACGGGGCATCAAACCGGAGACGAAGGAGCCAGGGAGACAACGGTGCCATCTGATTGCTTTGCAATGGGTTTTTCGGGAAAATATTGTGCTCTGTGAAGAATTACACGAGGGCTCTTTACCAGACTCCTCAGGGTGAACTCTGGGGAAGCCGCATACCTTCTGAAGGTACATGCACAATGGATGGTACCCGTGTTTTCGCTAAAGAAAAGGTCTACTCTTTTTTAATCCATTTCACAATGGAGTCTGTCACCAAGGGGTCAGAATCAGTCTGTTGATACTATAGCTCAGGACACATGTTTATTCCTCAGCCATTTAACCAAATTGTGGAAGAAAACGTACTTTTGAGAATTCAACACAACGCTTCTTGAGAGGCAGGATTCTCCTCTCACGACACTTTCCCTCTTGTCTTGCTAAATGAACCAGCTCTTCTATTTCACCCCACCCGTGCCCGTCAAGCCCATCCCAGCAAGTGTCACCCAGCTGTCTTCAGCTCTGCCAGCACGTGCCTATAGGCTCCGCCGTGCCAGTGGGCAGGGCCCAAAGCTGCTCAGCTCTCTCTCACTCTGTGGGTTGGCAAGCTGGCGCGTCCCATTTTGTCAAGTGCCCAGGGGCGCCCCACTTGTCAGAAAGCCTCCCACCCAAAGGCACTCAGCACTCTTTCTCCATGGGTGGTGTGGAGACGTACCATCGCTGCCTGACCCTGTGAACTGGCAAGTCCACGGCACCATATCGCACTAGTCACCTGATTCTGCTGCCACCTTTTCTCTACCATGATTTCTCACCATCCCATCTCTGTCCCCAAGGGTCTGGGAGGTTCTTAGCACAGGGACCCCAGTTCCCAAAAACATACTGCACTCCTGGATTTTTTTTATTGTTGGTAGTGAGGTTCCCCTCTTTTGACCTCTAGGATGGCTCAGTTTAAATCTAAAGGGGTAGGAAAACTGACCAAGCTCCTTCTGAGCGTTCCACTTGTTTGCATGGTCTTACCCCACAGGGGCTTCATGCACCTTATTTGCATGACCAGAAAGCTGCCCGATCCCCTTGGTAAGCTACCAGCACCTTGTTGTTGTTAACTGACACTGGGTACATTCCAACGCACAGTGTCCCTGTGCACAACAGAACCAAACACGGTCTGGTCCTGCGCCACCCTCACAACTGTTCCTGTATGTTTGAGCCCAATGTTGCAGCCTCTGTGTCCATCCTCACTGAGGGTCGTCCTGCTTCTGTGCCCTCTGCTTTCCAAGCATGATGGCCTTCTCCAAGGACAGGTCTCTCCTGATAAAATGATGGGAGGACCTGAGATGGAGTCCCCCTAGCCTCACCTCTACGGAACATTCTGGACGCCCTATTTTGCATGGGAGTCACAAACACCATGGCCAGCGGGGCCGTGTTACTTGGCCCACCACAATGCACTATCAAAGAGAATGCTCAGAAAGCAGGTCCTTCCAGGGTTTATCTTTTTTGTCTCTCTCTCAGCAGCCACTGTTGGGGGCTACAATCATGGGCAGCTATTAGATTCTTTCAGTTAACAATGCTTCTGCACAATAATTAATGGTTCTGATCTTAAATTCTGCAGATACTTGAGCTGAAGCCTGTTCATGAGTGAGATGGTCCAGTGGTACTGGGGGTGTGCTCTCAGAAGAAAGAGCCCCAGTCGGGGAGTCAGAGACCTGGATTTCCATGCAGTTTTGAGACCGTGCCACCTAATCCCACGAGCCTGTGCCTTTCTCGAGAGTGTAGCAGGGATGTGCAGAGAGAGCGTCTGTGAGGGTCTTGCCCTGCTAGAGAGTTGGCGGTCCTACATCACGCTGACAGGAATCCCAGACAGCAGCCACCCAGACCCACCGCTCACTTGGGAGCTCTACTTCACCTTGTGTCCGTGCCAGACCACGGGGAGAGGGGTTTCCGGGAAAGCTGATGTGGAACACCACTCAGGCCAACCTACAAAGCTAACGGAGAGCACCAGAGCCCAGCTAGGGGCTCTGAAGGGCCAAGTTCAGAACCACCGCTCCACAGTCTTCCATCTCCTAAGAGGGAAGGTGATGCTCTCCTCACTAGCTACTCCCAAAGGGGCCAAGCCAAGTGAAATGCAGAGCCTGGTGGAGACACGGGCGCTCCTTCAAACAGCAGTGTTCTCCACCTCTCACTCAGCTGGGGAACAACGCAGAGGCACAGGGGTGCTGACCCCCATAACCACACTCTACCAAGCATCTCACCTGTGCCAGACGCTGTGCCAGGAGCCCCACCTTCATGCCCTTGGGCGGTCCACGCATCAGCCTCGCTGGAGTGAGCACAGAGACCCCTCCAGGCTCAGTAACCCTCAGGGAGGCAAAAAGAGCTACCAACCCCATGGTCGACCCCTGGTGGCTGTCAGTGAATTCTGACTCCTACTGGCTCACAGTGTGTCAGAGAACTATGCCCCACGGGGTTTCAGTGCCTCAGTTTACAGAGGTAGTGAGCCAGGCCTGTATTCCGCGGTGCGTCTGGATTTGAACCTTCAAACGTTCAATTGGTAGCCATGCGTGTCAGCCGTGAGCACCACTCAGGGACTCTAGTAACAGAATCAGAGCTCGCAAACGCAGGCCTGTTGAAGTTCAGAAAAAAACAGGCTGCCCCCTTCTCTTTCTGTGGAGCTCAGGAAGCCGAGACTATAAAGTTCAAGGCAAATAAAAACTAGCCTGATGTGAATTAAATGCAAGGGCCAACTCCTTACCCATCTCTACAGCAATTACTGGAGCAGTAGTTAACGCACTTGGATGCTCACCCAAATGCCAGTGATTCAAACTACCATGTCCCCAGCACGAGACGGGTGTGGCAGTGGGCTTCCATAGAGATTTACAGACCAGAAAACAACCAGGGGCCAGTTCTCCACTGTCCTGTCCAATCAGAATGGACTCGATCGCGTGGGTTTGGTCTGGCGTGCTACAGAAACTCTGCTTCAAGTAGTAATGAGTCAAACCCCAAACCAAACTCAATGCTATCAAGTTGACCCCAATTCAGGGACTCTGTGTGTAAAGCCCCCCCAACATGTGTAACAAACTAGCAAGGCACACTTTTATGTGTGGCCCCGAACAAGCACATACACATCACGTACACACGTGAAAGCATCCCAGAGCGCTTCATGCAGCCCAGGTGCCGTGGTCCCAAGGAAGCTGAGCCGCTATGCCTGTTGCCATTGAGTCCAGGCTGATTCATGGCGGCTCTGGTGTTCCCAGCAGAACGGCTCCATCAGGTATACTTGGCTGTGGCCTTTAGGGGGTTGGATCACCAGGCCTTTCTTCTGCAGTTTCAAACCATCTTCCTATTAACCACCGAGCTCAAAATCCAACATATGAACCCCAGGCCCTTCAGCTTTCAGAAATACAACCAAGAACTGACCAAATGCAAAAACAGGAAGAATGGTCAAAAACTCCTTTTTTGGTCTGTTTCTAATCAAATCAAGTGTTCACCCATTATTTCAAATAAAAGAGATCTTCTTCCTGGCTTAGAGGTCATGTTCTTGGGCCAAACATCCATCCGCCAGGAACCCTTTCCTGGTGACTCCTTCCAAGTGCTGGCTGGCCCATGACAGATTCAGCTACATCCCCAGGGCAGAGGAGGAGACAACCTGGATGACCCCAGTTAGCTGCAGGGGTCCAAAACGTTTACCCCAAAGCCAAGAGTTATGTTCAAGCAAGTTTCCACACCCACAGCCTCTGAACCATACACAGTTTGGGACATAACGGGCTGTGGAGAACCACGTTGGATGAACACCAGGAAGCGGGGGTGGGCGGGGAGAGGGTTGAATGTCGTTCTGGGGTGTGCTTCAAGTCATTAAAGATCCTCAGTCAATGATAACGTCAGTGTGAAAAGGCCTCCACAGAATCCCTTCCAGACACATGATCCCCCTTGGGTTCTCTGAGCGACCCAGGCTGCGGCGGGCAGCATGCCCGGGGACAGCAAGATTGAACGACTTGCCCAAGGTCATCCAAGCCAGGTTGCAAATGCACCTCATGTGATTCTGTGCCCACCGCGCTTTGCAATCCATTAAAGCTGCCCAAGAAGTGGCTGTACGAGGCACCACATTAGATGATCTCACTTCCATATATCAGCAATGCTAAGAAGGCGACTGGCCAAAGAATGGAAATCTTAGGCAACAAGCACACGTGAGAGCTCTCTGCTCTCACTTTGCCACTAGCAGAGGTTCGTGCCCCTGTCCCCCATCGAAGGGGTATACAGAGAAACAGAGGACGAGCTAACCCCAGCGTTGAGCACACAGAGACAGACAGGGAAGCAGAATATAGTCAGGCACTCCCCTCAAACCTGCCTTAGAACATGCGCTAACTGATGGCTACTCCAGGTAAACAGAACATTCAAGTTCCTTTCTAAGAGTCCAACATGCTGTGCCCCCTGGCCAGCAGACCACCTCTCGGCAGCAGGCCTTACAATCCCTTCCAGATGGATCCCTGGGTGCTCTCCAGGGGACCGTCTCACTGGCTACCAAAGCCACTGTTAAGCTGTCACCTGGGACGGCTCCAGGGTAGGCAGAGGGGCGCAGGGGTCATTCTGCTTGAGGAAAGACCGGGTAGACACTCAGATAGTGCAACTGGATGCAAGCTTCACCCTCATCCCCACAAACCTCCCACACAGATTTGACCTTTCTTTCTACCATGCAGGGCGCAGGCACCAACGCTATGCTCGCCTGGGCCCGTGCCTACTCTACGGTTACTCAGAAGTGTGAGAAAATGACATCGAGGACCACACGCTCCCCAAGGGTGTAGCTGCTGCCTGTGCGACACTGTGCTCCACGTCAGCACTTCCATTCCCTGGTCTCAAATAACCTGCTGTTCCCACTTCCCAGAGGGCGGGCTGAGACTGGTTGAAAAACTTGACGTGTCTCGCTCAAAGTTCCAGGGCACAGAGTGAGGCTGGGATTCAAATCAGGACTGTCTAGTTCTGGCACCATCAGCCAAAGCTGCCCTTGAGCAAGCACGGAGGCGGCTGCCAGTTCGCTTGGCCCCCACCCCCACCCCACCCACATGCACACTCCCACCACCCCGATTGTTCTGCCATCTGCACACTATATTCAGATCTCCATCAAATGGCTCACAAGGGAGCAGGGTCACACACAGACCACAGCCCCTTCTCCTAAGAGTGAGGTCAGAGTGCACCTGCTTCTCTTCTAAGCCCACCCGGGCCAATAGCATCTCTTTTAGGACAAATGGGTACAATCTGGGTTTCTAACTAACTAGAAGCACCATTACAGGGACCACCTCCCCACCACCCTGAACACAAATCTGAGACATCCTTTCTGCAAGGAACAGCCCAACCAGGAAAGGACTGGGCAAATAAACGGAAGGATTATTTTATTGCCTGCTAGTTATAATTAATTACCAACAAAAGTAACAGGTCTCCCTCCTCCCACTGGTCAGACACTTTTGTCAACAAACTCTTTTGAAAATGTTTGCACATCGACTCTCTCCTGCCCTAGCGCCCTAAAGAGGCTGGCTGAGCATCGTAGCCCATTGTTCAGGGTGGGGGTTTGCACAAGTCAAACAGCCTGTGGGCTGCAGTCGGAACCCACCCAGGGCACTCCATTCCACCTCCCGCTTGAGCCGAGGCTAACCAGCCGGGCAAGGGACAGGAAACTGAAGTGACTCCCAGTAAGGCTACCAACTGCCGACAGAGGTGGACAAGTGACCCACCCTCCAGCCGGACTTAAAAACGCCTCCTCCGCCGCCAAACTCCCAACCAACTTCTTCCCATCTGCTGCCCTGAGGGACCAAACTCCCAGAACCCCCAGCCTGCCATGCCCACTCTGGCCACTGGCAGGACGTGGGCTAGATCGCCTGCCAGAAGCGCAGGGAGATCGAGGAGCTGTTCAAAAACAGAGTGGTAGAGGCAATTTTCCGATCTGAGCTTATCAGCTAGATTCCCATGCCGAGCACCCACCCCCCACCTTCTTGCAATCCCCACCCCTTATCCACAGCAATATAAGGTGGGGTGGGGGTGGGGGTGGGGGCTTGAAGACAGACACATGCTCGAGAAGCAGAACCCGCTGCCTCGGCCAGCAGGCAAACAGGTTAAACCCTGCTGAAAGGATAGTCTTCCGAGAGCCGAGTCATGCACCGAGAAAGCCCATCTCCAACACACGGAACCCCATCCGCAGCCCTTTACCTGAGTTGTTTTTGCTCTTCTGCCTTGCATGCTGTTGCTATGGCTAATTTGTGGGTTGGTGGCACCTTCCGAAAGGCAATGCGATTTCCGACAGGGAAGTGTGTTGTAATTACTGTACGGAGCCGTCTCTTCGGCAGCAGCTGGTGGCATCTTATGGTTTGCAAGATCTGGGATATCAGACACCAAATTCCGGCAGTGGCCTGGAAGTTTGCTCCTCGGCCCCCCGTTCGCCGTCACCCCGGAGTTTTTCTGAGCATACAAGTCACCCAGGGAGTTGGCCCGCTGACAGGCGCTGAGCTGCCGCGGGCTCCCCCGAGCTTCCATCCCCCGAGCCTCCTCGCAATCCTTCTCCTCGGCGGAACCCAAGATCTCTTCGTTGCTTGTTAAATGTTCTTGGCTCAGATCGGAGAGAGAGAATTCCAGGCTGTCTTCCCGCCAGATGTCTGCAGATTTGGAGCGTTTCTTCTTAAAGCTTGCCGTCTCCATGAAAGTGGGTCCGTTGGATGTATAGGGATGCTGCCTCCTGCCACCCGCAGCCAAGTATGTCGCGTCATCTCCGTAGAGCCGGCTCTCCTCGGAGCCTGGCATGCTCTGCACAGAGGCTGCGGTGAGGACGATGCTGCTGTCGACGCTGGGAGTGACAGAGGAGTCCGTGTAGGAGACGGGGCGCAAGCCCATATCCACGCGGTCCACCCAGATCGGGCTCCCGAAGTCCTCTAGGGCGCCCTCTTGGGAGAAGGGCTCCAGGCCATTTTCGGCCAGGGACTGGGGGATGCTGGGGGTGCTGCTGGAGCGGGTGCTGACTTCGGAGCCCCGGTCGATCACCTTCCCCGAGGAGGCGTGCCGTGTGCGCCGTGTCTTGTGTGAGAGGCGCAGGGAGCGGGACGTGTGCTTGCGCCCCAGGCTGGCGTGCTTTTCTCCATAAAACTCATGCGCGATGTTTTGACTTTCTGCGTTTCCCATGGTTTTATGGTCTGTCACAAAGAGAGGAGAGGGGGTAAAAGAAAAGAGTTAATCGGGACAGTAAAAAGGTCAGACAGAATGCATGAACTCAGCCTGGAGGGGCCAGGAAACGAATGGGGTATGTGTGTGGCAGGGAGGGGTGTGTGTACCAGGCATGTGGCATCACACCATCCTACAGGCACCTGGCAGGTACGTGGTTCCCACGCTGCAGCAGGCGGGAAGCGAGTCATCTGCTTAGGCTGCCACCACGGTTTTAAATCAGAGCAGAAATAAGATCATCAGAGAATGGGGCTTGTCCCAGGAGGCAGAAAGGGCAGCATTGCTTGTGTGGGGCTGGAAAACCTGAAGCCCTCTGCTTTCTTCAGAAAGGCTGTTAATTACAGATAGAAAGTGCTGCTCCTCACCCCAAGATTAAAAACTCTCAAAGTGCACACCAAGGTGCTGGCCAAAGGAGGGATTTGTGTTTTGTTAGCTGACCTGCTGTTAGTCCCTGGCTGGGAGCAACACTACAAGGGCACGTCTCAAAGTTAGGGGGCAATTCCATTTCTCATTTCACTCCTTTCTGAAGCCCCTTTGTGTGGACCAGAGGAGTGGAATGCTGTGATCCTGAGACTTTCGTGCCTGATATTTGGGACTAGATGGCCAGGCCTCTCTTAGTCTGGAAGCTCGACTGTCATCTGTTCATCATCATAGCAACACTTGAACCTCTACTCACAGACGAGCGGCGACTGTGCATGAGGTGCTTCGGCATGCTCCAGGGAAGGAGGGAATCCTACCACTGCCGACATACACGCACTGAAGACAAAACACTGACTCTGTTGCCTTCAAACCCATCCCAACTCATAGTATCCCTATAGCTGAACAGCCCCATTGGGTTTCTAAGGCCATGATCCTTACGGACACCGACAGCCACATCTTTATCCAGAGCGGCGGCTCAGTTTGGCCTACGGACCTTTCATGTAGCAGGTGAGCCCTTTACCACTGTGTCTCCGGGCTCCTTCATGTACACGTTCAACCCACTACCACTGAGTCGATTCTGACCCCAGGAGGCAGAGTCGGCCTGCTCTTTAGGGCTTCCAAGAGCAAACCTTCACAGGAGCAGACAGCCTCCTCTTTCTACTCTGGAGCAGGAGGTAGAAACCACTGACCTTGAGGCGGGCAGCCCAACGCTTTAGCCACTGCACCATGAGGGCTCCTTTTATACATGTACCACCCATACAGTCAAACAACCCAAACACACTGCCATCGAGTCCATGCCAACTCATAGCAATTCTTTATGGGAGTTGAGAGTCCTATTTCCCGCAGATTGGCTGGTGGTGTTGAACTGCTAACCTTGCAGTGAGCAGCCAAATGAGTAACCACTACTCCACTCCTCTGGATTGTACTTGAGACCCTCCCTCCCTCCAAAAGACAACAATCCAACTCCGAGGTGATCTGGCCATTTTTCTTCCCTCCAATACTCCTTTGTATCCGTAGCAAATATATTGCAAAGCAGTATGTTCCTATTCCATTAGGACTTCATGCACTTGTCCAAGTCAACCGAAAATACAAAAACACAAGATGGAAATCGAACTTACCCTTCCCAAAAAACCCAAACCAAAAGGAAATACCTTTTATTTTACCTTTCATTTCCAGCAGTCTAACTATCCTGTTTTTTGTCTATTGAGGAGTGGGAGGGGAGGCTGAGGAGAGATAGGAAAAGAGAAACAGAAATCTACCCCCTCCCCTTTATTCACTCTGCCTTTAGGGGCTGCCTGGGTCCCTCATGAAGAAAGTCACTTCTGGCCTCTCACGGTGACCCAAGGACACTGTCCTGTTACCCCCCTGTGGGACAGAGGAAGGTCTTCACAGCTCGACAGTCACACCTCTCCGTAGCACAGTCTCCTGACTCCACAATGAGCCTCTTCGGCCGCCATCAGGATGACTCAAACCAACAAAGCCACCTCACTGCCATGAAGTCGATTCGAACTCAGACCCCCTACATGACAGGGTAGAAATGTCCCTGTGAGTTTCTGAGGCTGTCACTCCACAGCGGCAGAAGGCCCGTTCTGTCTCCAGCGGAGCGACTGGTGGTTTCAAACTGCTGATCTTGCCGTTAGCAGCCCAACAGGTAACCACCAAGAAAACGACTGCACAGAGTTACAAGAAGCCCAACCAGCGGGAAAGGCAAAAGCACAAACACAGAAACTGGGCTGCTTCTCTGGGCTCCTTCTTTACACAGTCAGGGACTCATTCGCTCAGGAAAACATAGGGGGCATTGACCATGTGCTGAGCACTCTCCTAGAAGTCTGAGGCACAGCAGCCCCGACTCTGCAGGAGCCCTGCTCTCCTCAGGGAAGGCGTTCAAGAAGCTACCATGTGAAAGGTACTGGGCCCCACAGAGGGAAAGCAAACCCGATGCCCCGACGCTGACGCGTGGTGGCCTAGTGTGATACAGAGTAGAACTGCTCCCTTGGGTTTCCATGGCTCTGTCTTCGTGGAAGCCTATCACGAGGTGTTTGGTTTGGGTTTTGGTTATTTTCTGGGTTGGCTCGAACCACCAACCTTCAGGTAAGGGGACAAACAATGCCCTGCCATCGAGTCAAGTCCCACTCATCAGGACCCTACCTAGAGGACAGGGTAGAGCTGCCCCTGGGGGTCTCAGACAACACCTGCTGCCTGTGTGGTCAGCAGGCCGATATCGAACTCACCACGGGAGTACACAAGCACAATGGTTTACACCACGCCAGGGACCCTATGGGACAGAGTGGAACTGTCCTCATAGCCCTCCCAAGACGTCACCCTGCGGGAAGCAGACTGCCGCCTCTTCCTCCCACCAAGTCCACTGCGAATTACCCACTGAGCCTCCTGGGAACCTCTGCCGAGCTTCCAGGGAGTAAAACTACTTGAATTCTGTGAAGAGCCCGACACTCCCTGGAATACAGTCTAGCTTCACATTAATCTATGCAGTCCATGGGGGTCACGAACAGTGAAGCACTCAACTACTAACAGGAAAGTTGTCAGCCATCCAGAGGTACCTCGCAAGAAAGGCCTGGTGGCCTGATTCTGAAAGGGCATCGCCGTGAAAACCCACGGCGCACAGTTTGACTGCATCACATGTGGTTGCCAGGAGTGGAAGCAGCCGAGCAGTAACAGGTGTCTGTGGTTTGGTTTTCACATTGATCTAGGAATCGCTCTACAAGCCCACTGTTCAGTCTAAAACCATGGCGTATGTTTCACAAGCGCATCGTTCCTGAAGTGAAATATATGCCAGGAGAACGCTGAGTTCAGAGGGCGCATGTACACGCGCGCACGCACTGCATGTGAAGCTATTCCCATCCAGGTCAACACACACACACACACGCACGCACTGCATGTGAAGCTA
>NW_022111372.1:22426078-22463578 GCF_000313985.2 Echinops telfairi
ACACACACACACACACACACACACACACACACACACACACACCATGTGAAGCTATTCCCATCCAGGTCACCCAGCACAGGATTGATTCTCAGAGGGTAATTTCCCAAGAAACACAAGTTCCTTCTTAGTACTTGCAAATATATTTCAAAGCAGTAGGTTCACACTTCTGTAGTGTCTTCAAGAAGCAAGAGACGAGGTTTTTAAAAAGTGTGTCAGAGAAGACTTGGGCTAAAGGGGACTTTCATAGCTTTGGGAAGGGGGGGTGATGTAGATTTCTGTTTTGTCCTGAGGCATCTCTGGGCCAACTCAAGCCACCCCACGCTCTCAGCAGCAGGGCACTTTCTCTTCCCTTCCAGAGCGGCAGTCTCGGACCCCACAGGGGCAGTTCTACCCCGCTCTCCAGGGCTGCTATGAGCTGGCACTGACTGGATGGCAGGAGTGAGGGAACTCATAGCTCAATATTGGTAAGATGCAAAGATCCCCTCTGGCCTGACCATCTGTGTTATGTATAGCCCCAAGGATGGCCATTCAAAACGTAGTTGAAGTCAAATACATTGAAAATGTGCCATTGTAACCACTTTAAGTCTATAATTCAGGGACACTTGTTTTATGAAATATATGAACAACCATCACCACTACCTATTTCCAAAAGTTTTCTGTCACCATTCATTGAAATTCAGTATCTTTTCAGCAACAATGCCGAAGCTGTTTAAAAAAAAAAAGGATATCAACAACCACAAGCATTTTAAGTAAGAGCGAGGGTCATGACAAGCATATTTGAAATTTCTGATTTCGTAAATGTAAATTAAGATACTAGAAGTCTCCTCTAGATACCTATGCAGTTCCTTGGTGGCACCAAAGAGGGAAGCACCCAGCCACTAAGCAAAAGGTTGGAGGTTTGAAGCCACCTACAGGCACCTCAGGAGAAAGGTCTGTGTGTGCTTCCACACAACGACGATGACGACGCTACATTTAAAAGGTGAAAGAATGTAAAACCCTGTAAAGCGCAGTTCGCCTCTGTAACATACCAGGTCATCAGGAGTCGGGAATGACCGGGGGTGGGGGCATCTTTGTGCCTGTGCTTTTTGCCAACAAATGACAAAAGATCTGGAACAACTCTTAGCCACAGTCACTCTTTTAAGAATTCTATGAGTTTACATTTAAAGGGCAAAAGAATGAGAGTGAAATAAACCAATGGTAAGAAACACACAAACCTGTGCTGAGGTTTACCCTCCTCTAGCAAACATCTATCAAGTCTGCAAATAGGTATCAGCAGCAGATCTTCAGCAACACATTTCTGGTTAGGCTTAGTCTCTGCCAACAGAAAAGCTCATCAAGTTAAAAGCCTCGGGAGAGGGTTCCTGAAGGAAATGGCCCCAACCTTCAAGAGTTACAGTATGCCAGGCATCAGGCTGACAAGCCAGTCGTATTAATAGCATTTTTAGTAGTACGGTTCTGTTCAGCCAGCCAAGGTAGGGAACGCGCCACTTTTATCTTCAGGACTAGAATCCTGTGATGCCTGCCAAATCGCCTCACTCCTACCAAGAGAACTCTCCAGGGCTGAGCGAAGCAGAGGGAGCAGTAAGTTTAAAGCCATGAAACTTAAGAGAAGTTAAGTTGCTGGGGAACTGTGGAAACACCCATTACATTTTAGGGTTTTCCAGAAAAAGAATTGAGAACAAGGAGGCCCAGGTGAGGTCAAGTGAGGGTTCTGCAATGAAACAACAAACCCACGGCCGGCCAGTCAACTCCGAGTCAGAGCTACGCTGGGCAGGACTCAGAGGCAGGCAAGCACAAAGGCTGGCTTTGCTCTCATGGGGGGGCTGGTGGGCCATCTTGCAGTCAGCAGCCAATGCTTAACTCACAGCATTACCAGTCCGCCAACAGGAAGTCTGGGGGCACCCAGACATGCATGAAAAATCATTAACTTGTTGAGATGTTAACTTTTCTCTTGCTTCCCCTCTCTCCCCCACCCCCCACTTTATGAATGAGCGCCACAAAGTTCATGGGCAGTGGGTGGTGGTGGGGGTGGTGGCAGGGTTGGATTAAAGAATGGGATTTTTTCATAAACATTTGAAGCTCCTTGTATGTCCTAGGAGGGAGCACCTGGTACACCTGGTGGTGTAGTGGTTACTCATTGGGCTGCGAACTACATGATTGGCAGTTCGAAACTACCAGCATCTCCTCGGGAGAAAGACTGGGCTTTCTACCCCAGTAAACAGTTACCGTCTCGGAAACCCACAGGGGGTTGCATGAGTCAGCATGAACTCCGTGGCTGTGAGTTGGGGATTTTGTGGTGCCTCTCATTAGCCCTGGTGGTACAGTGGTTGGTTATGCCTTGTGCTGTTAACCACAAGGTCTGAGATTCAAAACCACCAGGCGCTCCTGGGAGAAAGACGGGGCTTTCTACTCCCTGAGGCAGTTCTACCCTGACCTGCTGGGGGACCATGAATTGGCATCCACTCAAAGGCAATGAGTTTGGTTTCAGGCTGGATTGGGCCTCTCCCAGTCTGGCATCCAGTGGAGCTGCGGCACAGCCAGCAACACCTGCAAGGCAGACGCTTCTTTCTGGCCATAGGAACTAGAAAGAGTCGTCTCTGGAAGGCAAACATGCCGGGGGATCTTTGAAACAAAAGAGTTGGAAAATAGAATCTCCTACTTCCATGCATAAATCCATACTTGATCTGGGCTCACCCCCTCAGGCAAACCAACCCAAAATAAGTTAGTAAAAGGTTCGCGTGGGAAAAAAAAAACATAAGACAAACCATAGTTTGAAAGAAAAAAAAAAAAAAAAAAAAAGATAAAGCCCAGCCCACTGCCCAGGTGAACCCCGGACTGGTGTACGTGTGAACACGCTCAAAGCCACTTAGCAAAGGTTTCGAAACCTGAACGGAGGTCCCAGCAGCCACCCACCACAGGTGAGTCAGGAGTTGCAACCTTAACCAGTTAAATTAAAACAACAAGAGAGATCAACATCCTCCTAGAAGATCCAAAACCTCACAGCATGGCGGTCATTGTGCCCAGGAGGCATTCCAAAAGGGGAGGAAAAGATAACCACCTTCATAGGGGCATGCCCTCAAGAGGGAAGCACCCCCAAGATGGCCTGCATGTTGGACTTTTCAGCAGCTTTAAAAGCAATGATTCGCCTTTTCCCACCCCCTGTAGAGCCGCTGGCCCTGCTGGTCTGTGGCGATCCGCGGACGTGGCTCTCTTTTCCGCAGGATGGGGTTTGTTAAAGTTGTCAAGAACAAGGCCTACTTCAAGAGATACCACATGAAATTTAGAAGACGACGACGAGAGGGCAAAACTGATTATGATGCTCGAAAACGCTTGGGAATCCAATATAAAAATAAGTACAATACACCCAAATACAGGATGATAGCTCGTGTAACCAACAGGGATCTCATCTGCCAGATGGCTTGGGCCCGTATAGAAGGGGCTATGATCGTCTGTGCAGCTTATGCTCACGAACTTTCTAGGTATGCTGTGAAAGTTGGCCTGACCAATTATGCTGCAGCATATTGCACTGGCCTGCTGCTGGCCCGCAGGCTTCTTAGTAGGTTTGGCGTGCACAAAATCTATGAAGGCCAAGTGGAGGTAACTGGAGCTGAATACAATGTGGAAAGCATCGACGGTCAACCTGGTGCCTTCACCGCTAACTGGATGCTGGCCTTGCCAGGACTACCACTGGAAATAAAGTGTTTGGGGCTCTGAAGGGGGCTGTGGACGGAGGCTTGTCTATCCCTCATAGTACCAAGCGATTCCCCGGTTATGATTCAGAAATCAAGGAATTCAATGCAGAGGTGCATCGAAAACACATCCTGGGTCAGAACGTCGCAGAACATGCGCTACCTAATGGAAGAGGATGAAGATGCTTACAAGAAACAATTTTCTGAATACATAAAGAATAACGTAACTCCTGACATGATGGAGGAGATGTACAAGAAAGCACATGCCACTATACGAGAGAATCCGGTCTGTGAAAAGAAGCCTAAGAGAGATGTGAAAAAGAAGAGGTGGAATCGTCCCAAAATGTCTCTTGCCCAGAAGAAAGATGGGGTAGCTCAGAAGAAGGCAAGCTTCCTCAGCGCTCAGGAACGGGTTTCAGAAAGCTAAACCAAGCCGTAATTTTCCATAAGGATTGATTATATAAATACAATAAACTATTTCAAGCAAAAAAAAAAGCAACGATTCTCACTGTGCTCCGTGTGGTGAGGACAAACACTGCTGACATGAATGAAATACTGAAACTGCTGGCCACGTCTGTACAAGATCATTGGGAACACAGATTCAGATTTTACACGAGCAGAGAAAGAGAGCTAAACAAAAGGATAAATGTTGTTTCCTCCCACTTATAAGCATTTATATGTTTTCACAAAGGTGCTTGTTAGTGGTTACCAAGCGCAGTGGGGTTATTGCTTAGAGGGCACTGGCGCCTGCTATGAGTGATGAACATTTTTGGAAGGGAATTCTGGTGATAGTCACACAATAAGATAATTCTGATTAATGTCACTGAATTGTACATTTTTTTAAAATCTTGAGAGGGCAAAATTTTTGTCATATATATTTGTTCTATAATTACAACACAGACACAAAAGTAAAACCAGTATAAGCCAAGAAAAAATAAGTAAACTGTATGTTTACAACATGCTGGTGATACATTTTGAATGAGAAAACATCCCAGCTAACCAGAAGAAAACAAAACAAAACAAAAATACTCCTGCGGTTAGACCAGAGGATGTACACTGGTACAGATAGGAACTGGAAACACAGGGAATCCAGGACAGATGATCCCTTCAAGACTATCGGTGAGAGTGGCGATACCTGGAGGGTGGAGGGAGGGTGGGGTAGAAAGGGGGAACCAATTACTGGGATCTACATATAATCTCCTCCCTGGGGGACGGACAACAGAAAAGTGGGTGAACGGAGATGTCGGACAGTGTAAGATATGAAAACAATAATTTATAAATTATCAACAGTTCATGAGGGAAGGGGGAGCGGGAGGGAGGGGGAAAATGAGGAGCTGTTGCCAGGGGCTTATGTGGAGAGCAAATGTTTTGAGGAATGATGAGGGTAATGAATGTACAAATGTGCTTTATACAATTGATGTATGTATGGATTGTGATAAGAGTTGTATGAGCCCCCAATAAAATGATTTTTTTTAAAAAGAAAAAAAGGAGAAGGAAAGAAAAAGACATCCAGGAAATTGGCAATTACCTCATCACCCTGAAGACTAAGGAGTTTATACCAATGCATTTGTGGATTGGGAAATCTAGCTCCCCAGACACAGGCAGACACTCCAGCAGTATTCCAAATAGGCAGTGCACCACACCCTTCAGCTGAAGAGCAAGATTGTTCTCCCGATCACGGCCCAGCCTTGTAGGTCAGCCTGCCGGGACTAGATAAACCAGCAGACAGGCAACCCTACTCCTGGAGCCCTGTGGAGCAGAACTCTTCTTACCCACTTGGGAGGTACACATCCAAGACACTGCCTTGAACTCTCAAAAGTCATTGTCATCGAGTTGATTCTGACTCATGGTGACCCTATAGGACAGGGTAGCTCTGCCCTCATCGGTTTTCAAGGCTACAACCATTTATTGGAGTAGAAAGCCTAGATTTTCTCTCGGGAAGTTGCTGGGGGTTTCGAACTGCTGACCTTGTAGGTAACAGCCCAATTCACAACCACTATGTCACCAGATACTCTCTTGCTTACTCAACGCGAGGATGAACTGAAGCACTTGCTGATTGAGATCAAGGATTGCAGCTTCAGTATGATTACACCTCAATGAAAGGAAGACCCAAATCCTCACAGCTGGACCAATAGGTGACATCATGATAAACGGAGAAAAGAATGAAGTTGTCAAGGATTTTGTCTTTCTTGGATCCACAATCAGTGCTCGTGGGAGCAGCAGTAAAAAGATCAAAAGATGTATTAATAGCATTAGGTGATGCACAAGCATTCGATCTGATGCACAAGATCTCTTTAGACCATTGAAGCGCAAGAATGTTTCTCTGAGCACTAAGCGCACCTGACCGAAGCCATGGCATTCTCCATTGCATCATGCGCACGTGAATGTGGACTCTGCATAAGAAAGACTGCACTGGAGCTGTGGTGCGGAGAAGACCATTGAAAGGACCACTGACTGCCAGAAGGACACACACGTCTGTCTTGGAAGAAGTCAGAGCGCTCCTTAGAGGTGAGGGTGCCAAGACTTCATCTTACACACTTTGGGCAGACTGGCAGGAGAGACCAGTCCCTGGAGATGGACATCAAGTTTGGTGAAGCAGAAGGGTGGTGAAAGAGGGAGGTCCCTCAGAGAGATGGGCTGACACTGTGGCTGCGTCAACGGGCCGGGACAATGGTGAGGATGGTGCAGGACCGCGCAGCATTTCATTCCCGTGTGCGTAGGCTCGCGGTGGGTTGTAGCCAACTGGATGGCCCCAAAAAGCAACCTCAACAACACACTACCAAAGCTCCTCTCGAGTCGATGAAAATTTTGTTAAGTAAAAAAAAAATTTTTTTTTAAGTAACTATTCTGGATCATTCGAGAAAGCACTAGCAGTTTATGGGAGAAAGACTGGTTTTCTTCTCGGGTAAAGAATTACAGTCTTGGACACCCACATCCAGCATTGATCCAATGGCAGTGAGTTGGGTTTTTTATTTTGGATACAGTGAACAATAGGTCACTTTTCCAAAATTATTGCTCTTTTAGCGTATCAAATTTTTCGACACTAAACATTTAACTTGTTACACGGAAAAAATAAGATTAAAACATGTCAGCATGTTCTTGTTTTTGGTGTGTGTGTGCTTAACTATTTTTAATTATGAAACTTGAAGCAAACCTGCAGAGGCCCTCACACAACTAGAGAGTCACTTTGGCAAGCACATGTTTACGAAGCCGCAGGCCTGCAATGAAAACCCCAAACTGTCCACACGAGGGAGGAGGCCGGGTCCAGTGGTCACTCCGGTGCACTGATGGGAAGGCACTGTCGGTTTGCTGGGTGTCCGGGTTTTGCTCCTTGACGAAGGCGAGGGTGTTGGTGCCATGGTGACCTAACCAATGGCTATCAAGTCAATCCCGACTCAAGTTGATGATAAGACCCCTGCCCCAGGGCGATTCCTCAGCTGCAATCTTAATAAAAGCAGATCTTCAGGATGTTGTTTCTACCGGGCAGCTGGCTGGTTTTGAACTGCCTGCCTTTAAATGAGTAGCCAAGGACAAACTGTGCCCCAATGCACAATCAACAGCACCCCCCACCCCCACCACCCCCACACACAAATGGCTTGAGAAAGTGCCAAAGATAAATGCTGCCTAGATTGGATTTAATAGCTAAGTTACAATGGAGGCACCCTGGTGGCTAGTGGTTATGTGTTGGGCTGCCATTCATGAGGTGAGCAGTTCGAAACCGCCAGGTGCTCCTCGGGAGGAAGACATGGGTTTTCACTCCCATAGAGTTCAGTCTCAGAGACTCAAAGAGGCAGTTCCACCCTGTCCTACAGGGTCACTAAGAGTCGGCAATGACTCCACGGCAGTGAGTTTGGGTTTTGGTTTACGTTCCAGTGCACTTTGCTTGGCCTTCTCACAGTCTGACTGTGCACGGTTATTACTACAGTGATACACTTGTCCTATTTTGGACAGGCCCACTTCCCACTTAATTATAATCTCCCTAAGGCAAGGGACGCTGTCTTAGTCACCATTACACTTGGAAGCTTCCTACAGCTCTACTCAGTAGGAAAAGACATCGCTGGAATCACCTTAGAAAGCTCTTTGATGATATAAAACATGAGATCCTATTGGTGGATCCAAAACACTCCAATTCATAGCCTTGGTAACCGGATTCTGAAATTCAACCATAATGCATTTAACGATGTATATAAATTATAATAATTAATAATATGCCTTTTTACTCCCCCAAAGTACTTAAAAACATATAGAAATAAACATAATGATCACCCTTCATGACTTGGAAACAGGCCTCCAAAACGGCAGGAGAAAGGATGAAATGTATTTATTCCAAAGTTAAATTTGAAGCGAAAATCACAAGACAACAGATTGCAAATTTAAAATTAGCTTCCAGTGGGAGGTCTTGGTTTCAAGCCTGTTCCTTCTTCTCTACTGGAGGCTGAGCTCGACTACGGAGGGGGAGCCTGGAAGGGAGCTAAGATTAAACAGACAAAGTTCTGAAAGTTTCGGCTAAATCTTTACAAACCAATGAAAACCACTTTTGCTATGATACACACACACCCCTCACACATAAGACTAAACACCAAAAGTTTTGCAACAAATAAAACATGATCTTTGATTCAGCAAAGATTATTTTCATGGTGTTTATTTTTGCCTTTTAAAGATTATCCAAAGCAAAAACAAAATATATCATTGCTTTGAAGTATGCGTCTAAAACCCGGTTTGCCTATTTCAAACATAATCCAATATAAAGATGCTGAAGCTCAGGGATAAATGTAAAAGACCTTGAGGGCAATTCACAGGGGAAGAAGAGATTTCATAGGTACCTGCATTTTCTTTTTTTCTTTAGGCTTTAACACTAATACATTTGAATTGTGGAAAAGGCGTAACCTTAATCTTAAAAAGCGATTCCAAATTCTTTTTCCCACGAGCTACATCAGTTCCACACAGGAGTGCTGACTATAATAAAAGATACCATCTGTCTCTTCCCATTGGAAACTTTTTCATGGATGTATATGTGTACCTACTCAGGCGCAAATACACAGACAGCAACCTACCTTCAAAGGCAACAGTGGTCCCCAGCCCAGCTTGCCCCAAGAGCACTGTGGCATTTAGATACTGAGATTGCTAAGGGTGCCGGTGAACAGTGATGGGAGCTGGGAGCCTAGCAGCACCTGCCCCTTCGGGTCATCATCACGGTCTCATCAGCGTCTGCAAGAATGAGTCCAAACCTGGAGAGGACAAAAAAGAGGGAGAAAGCGAACAGTCAGCCATTCTGTGGCCAACGGGCATTTTCATCCGCTTTCCAGCCCCAGCTTCAGGTGAACCAGCCCCACTGACCACCGCCTGAGACCAACGGACGGGCTGTCGTGGGCGGAAGCAGAGCTGCGCTCCACGGGTTTCTCCACAGCTGCTCTTGCAGAAGCAGGCTTTTCTTCCCAGGCCCCTCTTGGTGGACTGGAACATCCAACCACTCCATCAGCAGCTGAGTGGTTTTAACCATTTGCCCCACCCAAGTGCTCGGCCGGTGACATGCCAGTCCCTCCTTCAAGGAATACAATAAGAAAACAGCATACATCCTGACCTAAACAAATACTGCCCTGGAGTCAGTGCTAATTCATAGCGACCCTACAAGGCCAGGCTAGAACTGCCCCAGTGGGTTTCCGAGACCGTCACTCTTTACAGCAGCAGAAAGCCCCACCTTCCTCCCTGGGAGCGGCTGGTCGTATTAAACTGCCAACCTTGCAGACTGCAGCCCAAGGAGTTCCCAATACGCCACCACGGCTCCTCTAAACCAAGTACATACATGTACATCCACCCTGGGGTACGAGATAGCTCTGCAAGTGAGGTTATTTTAGCCACTTTAATATATTGCTACAGACTTCAGCATTGGATAATAGAATCGGGTGGTTTTCGTGGTTCCTTCTTACTCACCAAAGTTCTCAAAATACGGAGAAAAAAGAAAGGACGCAAACGAGGCTCAGTTACTATCAAAGCAGAGCTAGATTTCTAATGGACGTTGAAGAAAATGCTGGAGGGGGTGGGGAGAACAGCGATATAAAAGATCAAACTAAATGTAAAAACCTCCTGATCACAACAGATGGATGAATGGATTGTGAAGAGTTGTACGAGCTCCCAATAAAATGATCAAAAAGAGAAAAGAAACCTCCTGATCACATACCTATTTTCTTAACCTGGCATCAAGTTCAAAGGTGAATCAAGAAGAGAGGAACAATATCCAAATTTTAACCACAGAACACCGATTCAGCAGGAACGCATTGGTAAGAAAGGCAGGAGGGCGGGAGGGAAGAAATAAAGAAAAGCCTAACTTCTTTTTTTTTTTTTAATCATTTCACTGGGAGCTTGTACAGTGCTTATCACAATCCACCCATCCGTCCATGTGTCATGCACATTTGTACATGAGTTGCCATCATCATTCTCAAAACACTTGCTTTCTGCTGGAGCCCTTGAAAAGCCTAACTTCTGGAGAGAAATTAACAAGAGTAAGGCATGAGAAGGCAGCCCGGTGGTGCTGTGGGGCAGGTGGATGGGCTGCTGGCCACAGGCTGACAGTTCAAACCCAGCGGTCACTCCGAGGGAGAATGATGAAGCTGTCAGTGAGCTCCCATAAGGATCCAGCTGGGCAACCCTATAGGAGGTCCCTATGCACCAGAACCAATTCCAAGGATGTAGGAGTGAGGAAGGAGATCAGCTGGAAGAATCCCTTGGGGTGGCTCCAGCTTATGGCTCTCCAAATGGATGTTTGTCTTGAGACGGCTGGTGGTTTCAGCAAGATAGGAATTTGAGATGTCAAATGCTTTGAACAGGGACCCAGAGGAAAGCACAACTTTTGTGGAAGAGGACCATAGACAGGCAGTCAATAAATAAATATGTGCACTCAGTACCAAACGAAGTTACGATTCTCCTTCCTCTTGCAAGGTGCTATTTAACCGTGAAGTTCGTGACTAACGCTTGCAGGGAATGGAGCACGCATTCTCAGAAGCACCCCATTATTACCCCACAAGACAAGCCCTTTCCACAGTCCCCCCATTGGCCGCCTGTCTGCTCCCCTTTCCTCCACACCCCCCTCCAATGGCTCTCTGCAAATGTTCAGTTTTTCAAAGCGATTCCTGAATTGCTTAGGAACTGGCAGAAATTAATAAGCACCAACCCATTTATATTGAAATGGGCTCATTTGCCGTGCCAGCTGCCAATAATTTGCAAGCCTGGGTTCTCGCTGGCAAACGGGGCCTGCAGGCAACTGTCCTTCCACCTGCAAAAAGAGGCTGAGCATGCATTTTTACACTTAAAAAAAAAGCACACGTTCTTTCTACCAAAACTGTCTTTGTCAGTGTGTGCCGTTTATTTCCCGAAAAGATAAAAACTATAAGGAAAGGCAGGTGAAAGTTGTAGACTATTCGTTAGGAAACATATAGAAAAACAACGCAGCCTGTGCGGTACCTTTGCTTTCTCTGGTTTGGGTGGGGGTATGGGGGGAGAGGCACTCTGAGCCTGGCTATGGAACTGATGTCTCCTGATGTGCAGCCGTGAAAAGCTCCCGCCCGTTTTCCTGTGATCATCAGCCACAGCGAGGTTGAAATGGGCCAACAGGGGCTCCTGCCTGCAGCCGGTGACCCTCACCGTGCCTGGTGATTGTAAGCCAGGCCAATGGGGCATCGACCACCACTTGGAGTTTTCTTCTAAAGCTGCAAAGATAAGGAGGCAGCATGTAGCCCAGTGCTGGGAGCTCCACCCAAACCTTACCCTTGCCACCTACTAGAGGGGTGTTGGGGTAAACTCTAAATACCAGTTTGCCCGTCTGCAAATGGAAATAATAAGCTGCTTGCCCACTGGGTTCCTATGAGAATTAAAGGAGGTATTCTATGTTACACAGTGAAGGCCCCGAGTGGTGCAAACGGCTAACCCAATCATCTGATAGCTAAAAGGTTTGAGATTCGAATCCACTCAGAGGCCTCCAAGAAGAAAGGCTGGTGATGTCCATGGGAAAAGGCAGCCACGGAAAGCCCCAGGGGCACAGTTCTACTCTGACACATGCGGTGGAACTGAATGGCCGGCAGCTGGTTCTATACTACCCAATTAGTTTAGTGCCCAGCCCATGTCACCGTCCAATAAACACTTGCTACGATTTCCATTATGTGCAGTCAGGAGCCATAAAGAATCTGCTGGGGAAGGGTCACTCAGTGGAGGCTTCTTAACACCATCGTTAACCATATCCAGTCATTGAACCTGGATCTATGTTATCGAATCCCCAAACCAAACTCACTGCCATTGAGCCCATGCCAAATCATAGCGACCCTGTAGAACAGGGTAGAACAGCCTCGGTGAGTGTCCGAGACTGTAACTGTTTACAGGACCACAAAGCCCTGTCTTTCTCCAGAGGAATGGCTGGTGGTTTCGAACTATGGACCTTATAGATCACAGACCAATGTCTAGCCAGCTCCTAGGGCTCCTAGTTGGCAGGAAGAAAGAAAGAAACAGGGAGGGAGGGAGGGAGGGAGAGAGGCAGGAAGGAAGGAAGGAAGGAAGGAAGGAAGGAAGGAAGGAAGGGACCTTACTGACAACGCTCACTAACTTTCTTACTAGAAATGCCACCCTCATGCCCAGGAATGTTCCAGCTGTTCCAGAACCTTCTACAAGTGGAGTTACTTACTAGCACAACAGGCAAATGCCAATGTTATCTAGCTCTTTATCCTCAGAGTAAATTTCTATGGTTTGTGAATTTTTAATGTATGAACATGCACACGGCTACAGATAAGAGCCCGAAACACAGGGAATGCAGGATAGATAAACCCCTCAGGGCCAACAATGAGACTATAGAGATACCAGGAGGATTAGGGGAGGGTGCAGGGAGAAAGGGGGGGATCGATCATAAGGATCAACATATAACCCCCTCCCAGGGGGACGAACAACAGAAAAGTGAGTGAAGGGCGAGAAGGGACGATGAAAGATATGAAAATAATAATCTATAACCTATCAAGGGTTCATGAGAGAGGAGGATGTGGGAGGGAAGAGGAAAAAGTGAGAAGCTGCTATCAAGAGCTCAAGTTGAAAGTAAATGCTTTGAAAATGATGATGGCAGCATATGTACAAATGTGCTTGACACATGGATGAATGTATGGATTGTGATGGGAGATGTAAGAGCCCCCAATAAAAGCATTTAATATTTTTTTAAAAAGCATCTGTAAGTTTATATGTAATGTTTTCCACACCCAAAGACAAAGATCCGTTATAAACTTTTTAAAAACAAAACATAAGGTATTCAACTTACGTCAGAAACGACTTATAATGGGTAGTCAGAATGGAACCCGGTCATAAATCAAGGACATGTCTGAAAAGGTTGTTGTATACGAAAAAAAATCAGAGAACCAACATGCAATACTATAAAATCTAAAATGCTAAGTAAATTTGTGAAATCTTGCTCTGTTTATCTTAAATGGAGCCTAAAAGGTCAGCAGTTCGAAACCATCAGCTGCTCCGCAGGAAAAAAGATGAGATTTTCTGCTCTGGTAAAGATGTGCAGCCGTGGAAACATACGGGGCAGTTCTACTGTGTCTTATAGGGTCACTCTCAGTAGGAACCGACTCAATGGCTTGGATTGGAAGGCCACAAGA
This sequence comes from Echinops telfairi, assembly GCF_000313985.2. Classification (NCBI taxonomy): domain Eukaryota; kingdom Metazoa; phylum Chordata; class Mammalia; order Afrosoricida; family Tenrecidae; genus Echinops; species Echinops telfairi. The sequence continues at coordinate 22,439,397 of NW_022111372.1, forward strand.
TAGTCCCGATCAGTAAATTAATGAGAATAGGGAGATTTTTTTCCCTTACTCTGAGCCTAAAACTGGGGGGAAAGGCCTTTTGGTCAAAATGCTAAACAAGCTGGAATCCTAATTATAGATGGAATAAAATCAACAGGATGTCGTTTCTAGTGTTCACACTCAGACCCAAACCAATGTCAGGTACGTGGGTGTTGGGAGGGTGGGTAGTTCTGATGGGTCATGGCTTTGAGAATTTTTCAGTGGATCCGAAAGAAAGATTAATTACAACACAACTTATTTTGTTTAGTGATTTTAAGCCCCATCTAACTCAGAGTGACATTCAAGGATACATCATCTAAGACAATTAAATCCAAGTGGAGGAGAAAAAAAGAACCATGCATACCCTACTGAGCTGACACCTGGCTCCATTGAAAGGGAAGCTCAGAAGAGCCCCTTCAGATGGGGAAAACCACGCACTTGTAAAATTCCTAACTCCCAAATCAATTGTTGGGAAGATTAAGCGTTCTTGGTACAAAGATGAGACAAGAATGTCTACTAGAGATGTTTCCCATCTCAATAACTGATTTTAAAAGAAAATGCTCAAATAATTCCGCCACGGTGGTTCTACAATAGGAATGATACGCTGAAGGTGGGAGAGACTGCACCTTCCAGATGTTCTCCATGAACAAAGCTTGCTGTCCACCGAGTGCTGGATCACAGCTGCAGCTCGCCAGGAGGCCCTCTGGCTGGGGCCCGAGTGGAGCTGGGCCAGGCTATGGCATGACCACGCCCTTGGTGCTGGCAAAGGCCCAATCCACCGGGGGCGTGCTTGTCGGGCTGCCACAAGGATCTGTGTACAAGGAGGGGTGTCCCTGCTTCTCTCTCAAGTAAGCCACCTGCCCCACTGGCACCCTGGTCAGGACGTGAAGTCTCTGTGGAACTTATGTCCATCCAGGGGAGCAGGGGGGGTGGGCGCACATTTCTCCTCCAGAAAGCATCTATGGAAATGGTTTCAGACCATTCTTCAAGGCACATATAAACAAGCACCCAAGCCAGTCACACAGCATAAAAAGCCCCATATGTTCCCTACCCACTGCCCTAGTTTTACACAACCTGACCTCCTAGAACATGCAAATGGATTCCAAGGTAACCAACAATTGGAGGAAACTTACTCCCAAGACCAAAATGTTAAGCCAGCTAGCTCTATGTTGGGAATGATGTACTAAAATAACAAATTTAAGAGCAATGAGTCTTTGGTAATACTTAACCAACAGGTTCAACTGGGGCAGCCATCACGCCCCCTCCATCACAACACACACACACACACACACACACACACACACACACACACACACACACACACACGTTGAAGTCACTGTCTTTCCCAATAACTAATATTTTCTACCCAATCCAGAGAGCTCCATCCTTTATGGAAGGCTTATTCTCAGGTTGGCACTGTGATAATGGCTTTGGGCCAAAATACTCTTTTTAGGCTTCACTAAGTTCTTGATGTTTATCATCTTACATCTACACTTGCACACCCCCATCTAGCAACTACCAATGTGCTCCAACTTCAATGTTGCCCCACTTTCGGAGGAAACCCCCCTCCTGGTTTCTTCCACGGGTGGTCAGAGACCTTTGCAAAGGGCTGTGCCACACAGCTGGCCATTGAGCCTCGCACCCACCCGCACAGCATGGCTCAAATGAGGCCCTGCCTTACTGACATAGATTGAGTGGTTGATTGATTGAGTTATTTATGTTTAAATCATTTATTTGGGACTTGTACAACTCTTATCACAATCCATATATACATCCATTGTGTCGAGCACGTTTGTTGCCATCATCATGCTCCAAACACTTTCTTTCTATTTGAGCCCTTGGTATCAGCTCCTCATTTTTCCCCTCCCTCCCTCATTCTCCTTCTCTCCTGAATCCTTGATAATTTATAAATTATTATAAATTATTTTGTCATGTCTTACATTGTCCGATATCTCCCTTCACCCACTTTTCTGTTACTGACATAGATTTAACGGCTGATTCAAGATGGACCACAAGACCCCCAAGCGCATCATCGCCATTTCTACAAAGGGTGGTGCTACTGAACATGAGGATTTGGTTCTGCCGCCTATAGGCTCCATTCCCTGTGAGTCGCGCCCCCAAAAAGCATGCCCATGTCCCGGAAAGAGACTCGAGCATCTGATCCCAAAGGTAAAGGGATACCTTAGGGACCGTCCCCATCCTTGTTGCCATCAAGTTAACACTTGTCCATAGCGACTCCCGTGGGTTTCCAAGACTGTAGCTGCTTACAGGAGTAGAAAGCCCAGTCTTAAAAAAAGAAAGAACGAAAGCCCAGTCTTCCTTGGGAGGAGTTGCTGGTGGTTCTGAACTGCCAAACACGAGGACCACAGCCCAATGTGTAACCACCATGAAACCAGGGTTCCTCTAAAGCAATGGTTCTCAACCTGTGGGTGTCACGACCCCCTTGGGGGGGAGGGAGGGTCAAGTGACCCTTTCACAGGGGTCACCCGATTCATAACAGTAGCAAAATGACAGTGATAAAGTAGCAATGAGAATAATTTTATGGTTGGGGGGGGCGTCACCCCAACATGGGTAACTATTAAAGGGCGGCGGCATTAGGAAGGTTGAGAAGCACTGCTCTGAAGGGAACGGGAAGTGCATGTAGTTCATCTCTGGAGCTCCTGTCTGTCCTCCTAGTCACCACCCTGGAGCCGCACAGGCGTGGCCGTGAGAGAACTGGGCTATCTAGGTCTCTTGCGAAGAAAGTGCTCTTTGGAAAGTGTCTTCACGCCAACTATCCTGAGATGGCACAGGAGCATAACTTCAAAAAGCACAGCAGTTATTTGAAGACAATTTGCAAGACAATTGTTTTTTGAAGAGACTTCAAGAGAAAAGCACTTGACCAGACAATACATCTGCGGCCCAATGCGGCCACTTGTCTCCAGCCTCACGGCCAACCTGTCTCCCCTTCCCTTGGGCTGTAGGGCATTCACCGACAGGCCCTGGTGTGACAGGTGGAAGCCACAGGTGCTGAGGACCAGGGCAGGCTAGGGAGTGGGCTAAAGGGGGGCCCTCGAGGTCCCAAGACTGCAGAGCAAAGTCCCAAGAAGGGATTCTCTCCTTGACTTCTCCCCATGGCGGAGCTGGAGCTCTGAGCTATAATGGCGGGTTTCGGGGCGAAGAGTGTTCTTTCTAAAGCGCCTGGGTGCGCAGTCAAAAGGAGACACGCCATGGGAGGGGACTCTCAGGCTCAGCTGCCAGTCCCTGCCTCCAAGACCTTCCCCAGACTCACCTGTTAGGGGCTGAATTACATGTGCACGCATGCCCATCCCCGAGCAAGAGCTGGCACCTTCCCCCTATAAGGCTGTGACGGAGACTGCTTTGGGTTTTTTTTCTGTTACGTAACGAAGACCATATCACAAACGGGAACTAATCACAAAGGGCTCGAGAAGAAAGACAATGTTTTGAAAGCGTTGATGGCAACATTTGTACATGTCCGCTTGATCCAATGGATGCACGGATGGTTACAATGTATTTAAGAGCCCCCTATAAAATGATTTATTAGGATGAAAATAAAAAGACCACATCAGTGTAGGCTGTGCCTTAAATCCACCACTTTTGAGAAATGAAAGAGCGCCTTAGACACAGAAGGGAAGGCCGAGCAATCTACAAGCCCAGGGATGCCACGGGTGGCCCGGCTGGAGAAGGGGAGGAGGATTACGGCCCAGAGGTGGCAGAGAGAGCCATCTTCTCCCTCCCGTGCTGGACTCCACACGGCTGCCCTCCACACTGTGGGAGGACACTGCTGGCCAAATTCACCCGTTTGTGGCCTTTCTGCGACAGCAGCCCTCAGACACCCCGCAAGTGGCCCTAAAGTGCCACCTGCACTTCCCACGAGAGTCTCAGAACCTCTCGAGCCACACTCCTCTCACCCCATCCCCCTACCCCCATGACCACCACCTGAGTCCAGAAGGAAGTCTTCCAGCCAAAACCACACCCAGGGGAGCGGGGCCCTTACTTTGTCAGGAAGCAGGGTAGGCTGCAGAAGCATAGCCCACAGGGGCCCGGCTGGCCCAGGCTGATGCGCCCATGGCTGTCTGGCCTCTGCCATACGGCGACGTCTTTCCCTTCACCACTCAACAAGCGACAGGTCCTGACAGGGAGCTGCCTTCCCACACAGAGTGGGAGGGCCACTGGGTGAATCAGGAAAACGAAGCACCCGCTCCCAGGGCGAAGCCACATAGCCAGGTGGCCAGTGTGGCAAGCGGGCCTGCGGACAAAAAGGGCTGGGGCGGCTGGGTATAGAGAACAGAGAAGAGATTAGGAAATAGGCTGAGAACGGTCACTGGGCCGGGCTCACCAAAGCCATTCTGGCACCGTGTGAGGCGCAGGGGCTAACCCAGATGAGGTGACTGCTCGCTGGGAGCAGCTGCTTCTCCTCGGCTGTGTGGCCCAGCAGCGATGTCTGCTGCTATCTGCAGCCAGAGCACGTAGGCGGGACGGAAGGCTCCTTTCTTCCTCCCAGTGGGAGTTTTTAGGCTGCCATCAAGTGAATTCTAACTCGGGTGAACTAGTGGGTGTCAGGGGAGGGCTCCCCAGGGATGGCAATCACCACACCTTTCTTCCCAGCCACCTCTAGGGAGACCCAAATCGCCCCTCTCCCAGAGAGCAGCTAGATGTGGTACCACTGGGCCCACCCAGGGACAACGTACAGTGACAGCTAGAGCAAGTGACGAGAGGGAGATTGCAGTCACCCGGGTAATAAGAAGTCCCATGTGAAGGCGGCGGCATTGGCAATGGAAAAGAGAATACAGGAATGGTAAGTATGAGCCTGTGTATCAAAGTCCTGGAGTAACTGTGAGACTTGAAAAATATAACCTAAGAAGTGGAATGCTGGGAGGATCCTGGGTAATGCCAGTGCTGGGGGGGATATACTTAAGATCACAGCCTTCATATGTGTTTAGGTGGTAAAAGCTAATACAAGGATTTTGATCAAAGGAAAGCATCGTGAATAAAATACTTCAATGCATTAAAGCATCTTATCCTACAAAGTCATTCATTCATTCATTCATTTTTGAAAACCCCTTCCAAGGGTTTACAAAACTGGAGAGTTAAGGATAAAGAGTCACCCTTTCTTTAAAAGAAAATAAACTGAGACTGAAATCTGAGGACATTAGTGGAGGTACCCTAGGAAAGAGTTACACACGCTGATGGTTCAGTGGTTTCCACGATGAGCTGGTAACCACAAAGTGGGCTGTCCAAACTGACCAGCTGCTCCCTGGGAGAAAGATGTGGCTGCCTGCTCCCCAAAAGACTCAGTCTCAGAAGACCAGAGGGGCGGTTCTACATGTCCTACAGGGTTGCATGAGTCAGAATCAACTGGATGGAAGTGGATGGGACAGAGTGGCAAAGGGAAAGCTTTCCCAGGTGCCAGGTAACCTCAAAGCATTTGGGTACTTTACCCAAAGTGTCCCCCAACTCCCTCACTTTAAATTAAATAAAAATACTTTTTTAAATGACCACAATTTTTAACATTTGCATTTCACTTCAAAGTCACTTGCAGCTATAAATATGATCACTCACATTCACAATGTGTGGTCCATTAAAATGTTCTGTGATTTGGATGTTGTGTAAATACAATATTACATGAGGATAAGTCAAAAAACACTGCTACCAAAATTTCAGTTCATACATGCATGAGTTTGCTCCAAAGAAAATGGGCTTCCGCATGACTCTGTGACCCGCGATCCGCCTGTCTGAGTCTCATTCAGGTGGCATGAAAACAAACCATCCAAACAGCGACCCTGGGGAGGATCTGCTGGACCAGTTAAGTTCAAAGCAGAGGGGTCAGCTCAGAGGTGAAGGTGACTGATTTTTGAGATTCCAAAGGAGACACAAGGCAACCATGGGGGCTGGCTTTTGATGAAGAAATTTCCAGAAAATTGAGAACTGCACTGGTGAGAATAAGGCCAAAATGTCACACCAAGGAATTTGTTTTCAACACAACAATGCACCTGCTGATTGTCCAAGTCAGCAAGGGTGGGGCTCGGAGAATTCTCTCAGGAAACCTTCCCACGCCCACCCTCCGGTCCGGATCTCACCCCTCAGACTGCTGTTCGCCAGACGCAAGGATCAATTCTGATGAACATCATCTGAGTCCCTTACAGAAACCAAACTGCCATTTTGATGTGGAGTAAAGTACACCGGATTCTTCGAGGAAGGATGAGCGAGGTAGAAACACTGCCTTCAGAAGCAGCACATAAATCTAGATGACGGATCTATCAAAGAACAACAGCACCACGGCTTCTTTTTCTTGGCTAGTAAAGGTTTGACTTTGTAGCAATACTTTTTATTTTTTTGGCTTACCACCATATGTCGTTGTCGTTGTTGTTGTTGTCGTTGTTAGATTACATCAAGCGGTTCCAAGTCACAATAAAAGCAAACATGGCCTGGTCCTGTGCCAACCTCACACTTGTTCCCATGTTTAACCCACTGTTGCCCATGGTGACAATGCACCTTGTCGAGGGTCTTCCCCTCTCGCCCTGACCCTCCACTTTACCAGGTATGACAGTCTTGTCCAGGAACTGGTCTCACCTGATAGCATGTCTGAAGAATGTGAGATGAAGTCTCGCCATCCTTGCTTCTAAGAAGCATTCTATCTATATTTCTTCCAAGACAGATTTGTTGGCTCTTATGTCCTCCAATATTCTTTGCCAGCACCATAATGCAAACGCACAATCTACGTGTTTGTACATATTCAATATGCATATACCCTTGTAAACTGTGCCCAAGCTGTTTGTGCTCCAACACTGGTGTTTGCAGGCTTGCAACTGCAGTTGGCTTTGCCAATAATTCCACAATAATTTCTTGTAGAAAAGCCATGTGCAACAGGCCCATTGAGGTAGAGATTAACAATGACCCCAATGTCTGACTTTTCTAAAATACAATACTGCTCAAATAACCCTGACATCATCCACCACTCCTCTCCTTAGAATACCTGCTACATTGCAGGGTCCTGTAATTTGCTGCAATGTCTTGGAACTCATGAACTACTGTTAAGGAGATGGCACATGTACTCGTGGGTGTTGGTCAGTCCTAAATCCTAAGTGTCGATATCCACCTGGAGGAGCCTCCTTATCCATAAGGCTTTAGTAGCTGGTTAAATCAGCTCAGATGACAGGCTGCAGCTCCAGTCCCAAGAACCAGAGTTCAGACAGAGGCTGGCTAGATGCAGGAACCATGGCAAGGAAGCAAAATGTCCTGAAGTCCAAGAGGGGCACTTTGCTTGTGCGCATGCTCAGTCAGAAAGGGGAAGTCACACACACACAAAAGGCTTTGACAGGGGTGTAGTTTTTGCCTTTGGAGACCAGATATCCCTGAGGAAATGGAGGGTGGTGGCTTGAGTCACCCCTTCTTATAAAGGGAAGGCTCAAACTCTATCTTGCCCTAATTCCATCTCATCAGCACAACAGGCCACTCCCTCCCAAATGAAGTGCCGTCACAGGTGTGGAGGCTAGAGTTTTTAATACATCACCAACGGGGAAAGTATGGCTAGAAGAGCCAGGTGGTTCTGAGGTGCCACTGAACCAGTGCTGAGCCATAGCAACGTTATGCAAAACAGAAGGAAACGCCGCTTGGTCCTGCACCATCCTCACAGTTAGCCCCCTCCTCGACCCACTGCTGCAGGCACGGTGTCAATCCAGTTCTTTGAAGGTTTGCTCTTTTTCCCCACCCCTCCACTTTACCAAACATGATGTCCTTCTCCAGGGACTGGTCTCTCCTGACAACATGTCCCATGTATGTAAAGGAGTCTCACCACCCTGGCCTCTAAGGAGCACTAGGGTTTCTTCAGAGACAGGTCAGCCGGTCCCTTGAGCAGTCCATGGCACTCTCCATCTTCTTCTCCAGCCCCGCAATTCCAATGCGTTGGTTCTCCTTTGATCTCATCCAGTGTCCAACTTTCACAAGCATAGGAGGCGACGGAAAGTACCATGGCTGCGTCAGGCACGCCTCAGTCCTCAAAGTTAACATCTCTGTTTTTCAATACTCTCCATCTTGTGCAGCAGATTTACCTAATGTATCTCAATTTTGATCTCTTGACTGCTGCCATATTAGGGTCAAATAAGTCACTAACTACCTCGCAGGCCTCTTAATCAATGGCTCGTTTGGCCACTGGCCCCCTTCACAAGTATTAGCTTCCCGTTTTCAGCATTGTACTGTAAGCACAGCCATGAAAACGTGTAAGTTGCTCATTCCTAACAACCCAGTATTGAGGAGTCTCTGAAGCATGATCTTTGATGTGAAGAATCTTCATGCAGGTTGGAACTTAGAGGATCTGCAACCATTAACTGTAGTACAGTCCAAGGTAAGTCAGAGAAGTGCAGTAATTTATACTAGCTCGCAAGGTCAAGTATCTCTCTCTTCATTCAACCAGGCTCTAGTCAACTCAGCCCTAGCCATCCAAACTAGGACAAACGGGCACAGCTACAAGCTTGTGAGACCACACACCTCCATGCTCTTCAGACCAGCTGGATTCTCTCCACTCCCCCACCCCCATGGGCAAGGTCATGCCTGCAGGCTCAGGAGTCCACTCAACTCCATAACTTTAGATCAGTCAGCCCTTCCCTCTCTCCTCTCAACTATATCCTCTGTGGACCAAGTCAATGGGTACCAATGGAACATGCCCAAACTCTGCCCATCTCTTCATTGCTGTAGCTCTGGTCACTGGCATACCTGGCTTTCTGCTTGCTGACTCCCTTTAACTTTTAGTACTAAAACTGGGCTTTCTCCGATAGACACTAACTTTTCCAAATGTTGACGCATGACAACCTGCTCAAAATTCACAAAGCTAACCAGTCTTTGTTGTTTTTGTTGTTCCTGCAAGTTTTTCTTTCAACGTCAATCTCCCCCCCTTGACAGTTCTAAGGGCGACTGGGGTTTTCACCTAAGTCCCCAAGTCTACCTAAGTTTAAAACAAAACCCTGTCCCTTCCAGAGAATTCTTAACTCTTCTCCTTGTAGCAAATCCAATCAAGTATAAGCTGTGGAAGTAGCAGTCATTGAGCCTTGGAGGGTACCTCCTGCTTGAGGGGGCTACAATGGAAATGGACCCAGAATCACTGGATATTTGGTGCTTTGATAACCCCCTTCCCCCTCCCCCTTCCCCACCCTCACCTCACGACATGAAGGGTTTTGATCTGTTGAGTAAGGAACTGCTCATGGAAGAACTGGTCCAGGAAGTTCCCCCTGGCACCGGGCCTCATAGTTAGGGTAGACAGAACTCCACAGAGTGGGAGATCCAACTGGGAGGGCAACAACTCATGGGTTCAAGTGGACCTGTACTCGAATAGACACTACGCACTGGCAGTGTCCGGAGTGCTGTGCCATTGGGAAAATTGGTGTCATCAGTGCAGTTGCCTATGATTGACAACGCTGTCCTATTTTATTTAGATGGGTTTTTGTTTTCCTGACTATAGTTTGTTTTGTTTTTTTTCTCTTGGTTTGTTTGATCATTTGCTGGTTGGTTTGCTGCTGGTGCTAATGTAGTGGGTCATATGGGGGTTCGGTTTGGTCATAAGATGACCACCAACGTAAACCTCAACCATGCACAGTTCATGGGTAAGCAGATAGATTCTGGGCGCCTACTTAACTCTAGCCCCAAAACAAGAACAATAAGTTCTGATGACATGCCAGGCTTACCTTCATGATACTTGCCTTCATGAAATGATCACTTAAGATAAGGGTGCTACAGCAAAGTGTAGTGAAGAGAGCAGATGGTGCCCTGCTATCAATTGGAATAGAGTTTGGGGTCTTAAAGACTTGTATTCAAACAAGCAGCCACCTAAGCGGGGAGTCAGCTAAGTCCACATGGAAGAAACACATCAGCTTGTGTGAGCCAAAGATGACAAGTACAAATTCAAATATGATGAAGGGAAAAGTATCAGAGCTTACATTGTAAACACCCAATTGGTGGAAGGCTGTGGAGGGCAGTGGGAGCCAAAAGCCCACCTGCAGAGTATCTGGTCAGATTAAGCCTCTGGCAGATCCCCCTTGTCACAGGCAAAGATGTACAACAGCCTTACTATCAAACATAGATCAGAGTAATCCTGATTAGGCTGGTTCAAACTTGATAATTGGCTAGTTGACCTCCCTGTAGAATAAGGTGACCAGATTTAAAGCGGGACATCATTGACAGCGGGGGGGGGGGGGGGGTTTTTGATTAAAAATATGGTCTATATGGACCAAATAGACCGTTCACTAGCTTGTCGTGCATTCTTTCCAAAAATCGGGACTGTCCCACCAAAAGCGGGCCATCTGGTCACCTTACTCTAGAATCAACCTGAATTTGTTCTAGGTGTAAGAATCTCCTGCTTGATCCTGGCTGACTTTTCTGGCACTGATGGAGGTCTTTTCTTTCCTGCTCATTGTGGTATTTTTATCTTTATATTGCAATTGTTTTGCCCTTACCACTTCATTTCATTTTTGATCTTTTATTGTTTCTGTTGGGTTTAACAGTTTATGAACCTTTATTGTTGTTTATTTGAACCTTTTATATGAACCTTTATTTTGATCTTTATTGTTCTGTTGGGTTTAACAGTTTATGAACCACAGAAGGAGTGGATGCACGGAGATAATAACTGACACAAGATGTGTTGAGGATGTAGGGGGAGTGGGGGAGATGGGGAGGGGGAGGTGATTTCGGAGTACATAATGAAGGCAGGAGGGGAGGAAGCACTAGAACTGAATGTGATTATACAGTTCAGTTCATTTTAAAGGAGACTGAGACATGGAGGGGGATGTTCTGAAATTGACTGTGGTAATAACTGTACAATTCTTCTTGGCAGGATTGAACGACTGAATTGTATGATGTGGATTATGTGCCAATACAACTGGGGGGGGGGTAGTTTCACTTCTCTTGTCCATTTTTTTTCTTTTACAAAGCCTCTGGTTTCCAGTGAGTTTGGAACCACTGCAATGAATCCCACTGCTGACACCAGCTGTTTATGTTTATATATATTTATATATACATGACATGGGGATGGTATATGATCTCTAACTTTATTTACAAGGTGGAAGAAAAAGAATCACATTATCATCAGTTGTCCAAGGCTGATTCCTATGAAAATTTCTTCCTGGGAAAGGGAGAAATGACATAGTGATGATATCACCTCCCCTCCCCTAATGTCATAGGAGGAAGGGTAATCAAATTCCCCATCGGCATCACCCAAGGTCAATTTCTGTGTGGCTGAGATGAGACACGCCTCACCCTCTTACCTTCCTGCCAATTCTGACATCAATTGTCGCTCCCTCTACAGACCTCTCCTTTTCAACCAGTTCAAAAATGCATTACAATGGCCACACAGAACTCATAGACAATGCTAATGGTTATGTGGCTAATTAAGGAAGGTAACAGGTTTAGGAAGGCTTATTAAGGAAGGAAGTAAACATAATTTTCAATATCTCTTAAATTGGGGCATATCTTACAATTTCAGTGCTTGTATGGCGTTGTTCTTAGTTGTTACCATTTTTATTTTATGTGAGACAGAAAAGAATGGTGCCTATTACCATGAATAAGAAATCCTGGTGGCATAGTGGGCTATCCGTTGGCCTGCTAATCACAAGGTCAACAGTTCAAAACCATTCCTTAGGAGAAAGATTAGGTTTTCTGCTTGAGTAAAGATGTACAGTCTTGGAAACCTACCCTCTCCTATAAGTTTGCTGTGAGTTGGAATCAACCTGAGGACAATGGGCTTTGAGATTACCATGGATAATAGCTTATTCAGTGAGGTGCAGCAGAAGAGACTTTAAAATAAACTTGCACTTATTACTACTAAAAAACTTAGTGTGAGTTTTGCTTGGATGAAGAAAAATTTCTACATAAGGAATTTTACTGTTGTCCACGCAACTCAACTTAACCCACATTCACTGAGCATCTGTCTATGAAAGGACTTCAAGAAGGTTTTTTTTTAGGGGGGGGGTTCCCATGATCATTTTTCTGTGAGTTTTCCAGTTTTTCATGAACTGGATGTATGTTTGAAGCCTCCTGGCATGTATGTTTTGAAAAACGTGGGACACCAAAACAAAACAAAGTACCTCCGGCTAGATGCCATTACATTAAAAAGTAAATCATTGTTGAGCCTCCGTAACTCTCTAGGCTCATGGGACACACACTCTGCTCTTAGGGATCGAGCTTACTATTTTAAGTAAGATAATATTTAAATATTTAAGATAATAAATTGTAAGTAAAATGCATCAGGGAAGCATAGGTAAGCACACCCAAGTTCCACTTGACACAAATGTGTGTTCTAAAAACAATCACCTAACCTTTCTATGTGTATGCAGCAGCAGAAGTCTGTAGCTGCATTAACACCAAGCAGATCTCCACAATGCTCTGGGTGAGAGTGTGTCTTGGAAGGGCGGAGGGACAGACAGAAGGGAGGAAAGACACAGACTAACAAGGAGACCACAGGCAACTCAACACCACCCTCTCTTTAAATTTAACTGGGGAAGCTGCTATCTTCTATACATCTGAAAAGAACTCAATGTGTCTTCTTTGAAAACCACCAGCATCATATCAGAACTACCATGAGATTCTCTCTGCTACATGTCCCGTTTTATGTTAAGCATGTGGCCCAATTAAGGCAAGATGAAGGAACAACCGATCCTCACTTTAAATGCTAGCTAGTGCGTAATTTTTCATGGCTGAACAAGCAACTAACATTTAACCTAATGGAATTACAGACTGGGGTGGGGGGGGACAGCGAGGAGAGAGAGAGAGAGAGAGAGATGCACCCAGGAATTGCCGCATACTGGGCTTTAATAAGTAGAGGAGAAATTTTAAAAAGATACATACAAACTATATGTCCCACACTGAAGTCCTACGTGGATCATGAGCTGATTTCAACATAAAGACAGTTCCTGGGAAGTTATGAGAACATTTTGGAAACAATGAGACATCAAAGTCCCCAAGCAGAACAACTGATATATGTAAAAATCATAAAGCAAATGCTTCTTGTATGACAACAACTAGCTTAAAGAGTTTGACATTTGTTGCCAAGTACTACCCAGGAGACCACACACGAAGCATGTGAAACAGACACCAGGCCTGCCTTCGAAGAACAAATGAGCACATGCTTGCTCAGTGTACTAGTGTACTGATTTATGGACATGCCCACTTGATAAAATATGTTTAAATATGTTCATCCAAAACCGTGAGTGCATGCAATTTTAATCAATGGGTAAACTTCACACAGGAGCTACTGTTCAAAGCACTCACTGCTATTGTCTTAAGACTGTGGTATTGAAGAACAAAAAAATCCAATCATTGTGAACGAAGGGGAGTGCAGATTGGGGACCCAAGACCCATCTGTAGGCAGCTGGACATCCCCTTTAGGCAACTGGACATCCTCTTACCAGAGGGTCACGGGGAGGAGATGAGCCAGTCACGATGCAGTATAGCAACGATGAAACATACAATTTTCCTCTAGTTCCTAAATGCTTCCTCCACCACCCCACCACCCCCACTATCATGATTCTAATTCTACCTTACAAATCTGGCTAGACCAGAGGATGTACACTGGTACAGATAGGAACTGGAAACACAGGGAATCCGGACGGATGATCCCTTCAGGACCAGTGGTTAGAGTGGCGATACCAAGAAGGTGGAGGGAGGGTGGGGTGGAAAGGGGGAACCGATTACAAGGACCTACATGTGGCCTCCTCCCTGGGGGATGGACAGCAGAAAGGTCGGTGAAGGCAGACGTCGGACAGTACAAGATATGACAAAATAATAATTTATAAATTATGAAGGGTTCATGAAGGAGGGAGAGCAGGGAGGGAGGGGGAAAATGAGGAGCTGATGCCAAGGGCATCATTTGGATCTCCAACATTTGGAGAGCAAATGTTTTGAGAATGATGAAGGCAACGAATGTACAAAAGTGCTTTACACAAGGGACATATGCATGGATTGTGATGAGTTGTATAAGCCCCCAATAAAATGATTTTTAAAAAAGACTGTGGTATAGGGACCGCATCTATGATGCTAGATGCTATGCTGAGAGTATTTCAAATACCAGCAGAGTAACTCATGATGGACAGGTTGCAGTGGAGTTGCCAAACTAGGAAGCAAGGTCTGACCATCTACTTTCAAAAATGAGCCAATGAAAACCTCTGGTTTATCTTCGCTAGAACCCTAGCCAGTGTATTTCTGTAAAATGAGCCCCTTAGGTTGGGCAACACTCAAACTGCACATGGCTGTCCCAGTGAAGTTTCAGGACCAGGCAGCAGTTCATTCTGTTACACATGGGGTCCCTGTGAGTCAAAGACAAGGTAACACCAACACCGCCGCCGCCACCCTCACCACGGATGGCTCAAGGAAATTATGCAATTACAAATATCCACAAAAATGTGAGTGCCTAAGACAGACAAAAAGTAAACTCTGAAATGCCCTGTATACACCTTAACAGATCCGCCCTGCACATCTATCTGAAGTCCAAAACTAGGGCAGGACGAGGGCAGGACTTGTTAAACTGTCCCCACAAGGTGCCCTTTTTGCCTAAGAAATATGCAAGACAGGTCAACACGGCCAGAAACCCCTCAGTCACTAGGAGTTTGAGGGATTTTTGGTGGTTGTGCGTTTAGAAACCTTTTACTGTGGCTACATTTTCTACCCCCTCCCCCCCTCAACGGTGCCCCCACTACCAAGGACCTGCCCTTGAAGAAACTGTGCTCCAGAGCACAAAAGACCGACCTAGAAACCTTAGACAACAAGGAAAGGCAGACAGTGGGAAATGACGGTACCCACTCCACTCCATCTTCCCAGACTGCTACCTCTATTGCTCCACCTGTTCTCACCTAAGCTTCCAAGGACATGGCTTCCAGGTGCACGTCCCAAGAGAGAATGCTGGGGGAGCAGAAAGTATTATCGGTGGCGGGAAAACCGAACGAAACAAATACCACCCCCTCAAAATCCCGTTTAACCCTAGCCTTTTGTTACAAGTTGAACTGTGTCCCTTAAAGGGCTATGTTGCAGCTCTAACCCGCTGCCATGCCAGCAGTCCCTGTGACTATCACCTGGTTCTGGAATAAGGTCTTTAAGGATGTTGTCAGTGAGGGGAACACGAGGTCAGAGGAGAGTAACCAAAACCAAGCTCACCGTCACAGAGTCGAAGCTGAACCATAGCAACACTCTAGGATAAGGGAGAGCTGCCCCGTGGGTTTCCAAGGTAGTGACTCTTTATGGGAGAAGGAAGCCTCGTCTTTCTCCTGCAGAGCAGCTAAGTGGTTTTGAACTACTGACCTGACAACTAGCAGCCCAATGAGTAACCACTCTGCCAGCAGGACGAACCCTAATTCTATATGGCTCGTGGCCTCATGAAAGAGATGTTTCAAAGGACAAGATAGACGTTCATTTTTATAAAAACAAAGCCCCTGCTGTTAGGTTGATTGTGACCCATGGCAACCCCACGTGTTGCAGAATGGAACTGCATGCCACAGAGCTTTCACGGTTAGGCCATTTCAGATGCCAACCAACAGACCTTTCTTGGAAGGCAACTCTGGGTGGGGTTAAACCACCCACAAATGGTTAAGTAGCCCAGCTTTCAATCATTTGCATTATTCAGGACTCCTTAGCTCTCAATCTGCCCCCCAAAACTGAAACCACTGCCAACAGTCGATGGGGACTCCCAGTGACTCTAGGTTTCCAAGAATAAATCTTTCACAGAAATAGACTGCCACATCTATCTCCTACAGAGTAGTGGGTGGCTTCGAACCATCAACCTTCTGGTCTACAGCCCAGCACTTTGAACACTAGCCCACCATGGCTCCTTTAACTCCCATTCCCACTGGAGAAGCTCATTGTCACTGAGAGCTATGACAATAGCTATAGCGTTGCTATGAGCTCGAATAGACTTGACAGCACTGGATTTGGCTGGTTTTTTTGTTTTAGAGGGCGCTAAATTGTTTTTCTGCAACAAAGATGCCACAAAAATCCCGTCAGCAGTAGTTAACAAAACAATCTCAATGTCATATGGGAGGGGGAATATTTTAAGAAGAAAGGATTTTGTTGTTGTTGTTGGTTTTAACAACCTCCTCAAGCCCAAACACCACAAGACAAAACAAGGTACCAAGAATGGCTAAGGTACAGAGACATCGACCATAACCACACTCAGACACAGGTGAGGAGCCCAGAAATGTGGACTGTCCGATCAGGAAGAATAAAGGTTAATAGCAACAAGCAAAGAGATATCATGCAAGGTGATGTTCTTAAATAAAGCTTTGGTCTTCCCAGACCAAAATCCTCTCTGGAGCCAGCTTCCAACTCAGAGAACAGCTGTTGGCAGAAGGTGCCCCCTCCTGGGAGTTCACGCTCCCAGCCCCACCGCCTCCCTGCCCACCTGCATCCCCTCAAAAGATGTTCCCTGGCTCCTCTGCCTCCTAACTGTAGGTTCTGTCCGCAGTCGTCTGCTAGACTCCCCGTCTACCTCAGTGTGGGCTAACGGACATAGCCTGACCCCACGAAGTAGGTCTCTGGTCTTGATTCCAGAGATAAGCTTCTAAAGACTTAGAAGGTGCTCAGTCACCCAAGCAGCTCTGATGGGGTCCCTGGGGCCAAACTGGAGGGTTTATGCTAATAAAGTGTGAGGGCTGGCTAGACAGACAAGCTGATCGACTGATAGCATCAGTCAGACCAGAGGGGGCAGGGGGTCAAACCTGTATGACAGAGTCTAGCTGCTCAAGACCAGGTATGAGCAGTCAGGGGGCTCAAACCGCCCACCTTGCACCCATAGTGCCACCAGAGCTCCTGAAGCCGCTGAAAAATGTTCCGTTTTTCGAACAGGAAATCCCTGTTCGAACTCTCCCAGACCCGATTCCTTTTTGCCGTAGTAAATAAAAGTATACCCTTAAGCATAGTGCTTTCCTGGGGCTGTGAGTCATTCTTTTCTAGAATTCCCCAGTCAGTCAGTAGGAGCCAAGAAGTCAGAGGGGAGAGGCACTTGGAGACCCCCGAGTTCATGGTTAGATGGACCAGGGGAACCGTCCAATTTGTAGGCAAAGAGGTGAGGAAAGCCCTGAGGGCCTTCCAGCGGATGTAGACTCCTTACACTGTGGGAAACCTGAGTGGCCAGCAGGCTGGAATGAGGGTATCTGGGGACTCCCACAGATGTGGCTGGCATCTAAAACTTTTGGCAGATGTGTCAGCCTGGACACTGTGCTCCTGAATCTGAGCTTGCCCTTAACTCTGGGGCCTGGAGTCAGAATAAGAAGTGCTGCGTGTGCAGTTGGGAACAGGATTAATCGGCAGCTGATGTGGGAAGTGGACTAGGTTGGATTTGTTCGCCTTTATAATACTGTCCCCCTGTAGCAAACATGCCCACTTGCTTCCACACTCTGTGCTCCCTAAAGCCTGGTCTTCAGCACAAGGCGCCCTCTCTCTAACCTCCTGCTGCACACGCCTGATACTTCAAAGGTATGCACCGTTTAGGACCAAAACATTTCTGAGTCCGTCCATCCCTTCCCCCCCACCCCACCCCCCCGGCCCCCAAGCCTCGCTTGTGAAAGTAACAGGACCCAGACTCACATAGACTGAGCCTTCATCTGCCCCCAGGCCCCCTTCCGGGTTCTGTGGCCTTGAGACCGTCGCCTGGCACCTCCATGGGCCAGTGTTTCCATCTGTGAACTGGGAATAGCATCTAGCCTGCAGATTTCTTGGACTCCTGGTGGCTCAGTGGGTTAAATGTTGCGAGCTGCTACCCGCAAGGTGGGTGATTCGAACCCAGCAGTTGACTCGAGGAAGAAAGATGAGGCTGTCTTCGCCTGCAACGATGGAAAGCCTGGGAAACCCTGGAGCGCACTTCTACTCTGCCCTCCCTCGGCATCAAAACAGACTCCGTGCTGGTGGGTCTGGTTGGGGGGTTTCAGGTTTGTGCCAGGGACTCAGGAAGCCTATGTAGACGACATACTGTCCCTGGACATTTTGTTGGGGGGAGGGGCTTGATGCCTGTTAAATTCTTTCTTGCCTCCTTCTCCCTCTCCCTCAATACTCTCCCCCCAGATCCTATTGCTTCTTGTAGAGCGATCATGACCTTAGCCACCCATTTCTAAACAACCCCCTCGCTCCCAGCTTGCATCTCTTGGTAGCCAACATCTTCAAACACTTGCGGCCCTCGCCAGCATCAACAAGGAAAATGGTATCAGAACATGTTTGCAGGGGCACCTCCAGCTCCTGGTTCTTGAGCGCTCAGCTCCTTACCCTCTCAGCACCCACTCTCTTCCCCTGACGACGGAGGTCTGGGCACAGAGGTGCCCCCATGGCAACATTTCTGCTCTCGCCTGAGATCTGAAAGCACCGTGCTCTGCCCCCTCAGAGCCCAGGCGTCAGGCGCGGCAGGGTGGAGGTGGGGGGTGGTCCCCAGCAAGTCCTCAGTTCAGATGCAGCTGGGCTCTAAGTTGGGCTTGAAAGGCCGTGCAAGGAGGAGGGTCAGGATGACTGTTCGCACCCTCCCACCCCCGCACATGACTAAGCCATCCCACTGGGGAAGCAGTGCCTCCCAGCCACTTAGACGTGACAAGTCAACATTTAAACCCAACCAACCCTGAGAAGCCTCAAAAATCACGCACAGCTTCCCAGAGCCCTCCTCGTGCCTCTTTCTGGCAACATCCGCCTCAAGAGAAAACACGCTGAACTGTTGCTTTAGGAGCCCTTCCGAGCCCTGCTTTCCCAGGGGGCAGAAGGATCCCGAACTTTCCAGAGCCCAGCCCATGAACGTGCAGCGGGGTTGGTGGGTAGGCCACTGGCATTCATTTGGGGGCACAGCAATCACTCGTTTACTGGAAGCAAACCGCTTCATTTCTCTACGGCTTCAGTTCTTCCTTGCTACAATTCCCTCTCTGGGAAGTGCTGAGGAGCACGGGTGGGCTGCCAGCCGTTCTGTGGGAGAAAGGAGGCTTTCTGTTTCCTCACCGAGTCGCCGTCTCGGACACCCACAAGGGCCATTCCACCCTGTCCGACAGAGGCACAATTGACTCAAGGCCTGTGAATCTTTGGGGTTTGGAGGAAGTGCTTGGTGGCGCTGTCAGCACTGGGCTACTAACTGCAAGGTCAGCAGTTCAAACCCACCGACTTCTCTCAGGGAGACAGATGGGGCTATCTGATCCCATAAAGACGTGCTGTTTTGGAAACTCTATGCAGGACCCCTATGAATAAAACAATGACTCGATGGCAGTGGGTTTGGGTTTGGGGTGAGGCTGTCTACTTCTGCGCAGTTACAGTCTCAAAAACACACAGGGGCAGCTCCACTCTGTCTTGTGGGGTAGCCCTGTGCGTTTGGCTGTTGTTGTTGCCCTTTAAGGCTGGGATCTCACTGGACAGGTGGAGAATAGTAGGCAGGAAGAGGAAACGGCTATCCCGTAGACAGTCAATGTACAGACTGACTTTCCCAGGAGTCCCTGAGTGGGAGGTACAAATGGTGAACTTGCTCAGCAGCTAACCAAAAGGCTGGAAGTCGGGGTCCATCCAGAGTACCCTCAGAAGAAAGGCCTGGTGGTCTTCTTCCCAAAATCGAGCCAATGCAAACTCTGTGGAGCACAGTGCTTCTCCAACACACTTGGGGTCACCACGAGCCAAAATCAACTCTGCAGCAACCAGTTTATTTTTTCAATAGTGATTTTCCACTCAGAATAGCACCCATGGGGGGGATTAATCAAGTGTAGTCACTCAGCAGAGCTGGTGATCAAAATAACACCAGCCTTCTGGTTCTGCCGATGCTTCGCACGCTGGAGCACAGCAAAGCGGGGACTGTGTGTGGCCCAAACTAATGTTGGCACCGGGGTGCCAGTTCTGAAACCACCTGTTTTGTTCTGTTTCTCTCACTCCGTCCCCACACTCACAGGAACAGCTTGCCATCTGCGCTGTGCCGCCAGCTTGGCTCGGCTCTTCACAAAGGTAAATCAGACCTTAAAGGCATTTTGCATCTACAACACTCCCTTCCGGCGAGTGCTTTCAGACCTCCAATTCAACCCAACCCAACTCCAAAGTGTGCTGAACACCTTCTCTGGGAAGAGAAACTGGGAGACCCCACGGGGTTCATTCAGTCAAGGACGGCGTGAGACCACAAGGTCAGTCCTAAGGATCTTTTACCTGGGGGATGAGGAGGGAGGGGTGAGACTAGGGATCCAAAAGTCTTACAATTACAAGCTGGCGTCATACAAAGAACTCGGAGTGCCCAGGAAGGGCAGGGTGCGATTTAAAGACTTTCTTTATACCCAAAGTACACCCAACGTGCACTACATTTTTCAACACAGCCAAAAGGGACAGACCACCCCAGTGTCCACCAACAGATAAACAGGTAACCAAAATTTGGCAGGTATATACCCTGGAGGACCATTCAGTCAGGCAGGTTCGACGATGTGCCCCAGCATGACGCATCGTGAAATCAGCTACACACAAAGGCCAAAGCTGACATGATCCCCTATCAAAAACTCCAAACTCATTGCCATCAAGGCAACTTTTGACATGTCGAGACCCTTGAGGGCAGCGTAGAACTATCCCTCTGGGTTTCCAAAATTGTAGCTCTGTCCAGGAGACGAAAGCCTCAACCTTCTAACAAAGAGTGGCCGGTAGATTCAAACTGCCAACCTTGCAGTTAGCAGCCCAACTCATAAACCCACTACACCATCAGGGCTCCTTGAAATATCCACTAGATTAGGCCAAAGAGGCTATTTGGTGGTTGCCAGATGTGGGTGGTAGGTGGAAAGGAAGGTGTATTGCGTACGGAGCAGTGAGCTCCCGTTAATTTTAATAGACAGATGTTGTGTGGCTATGGTCATACAACAGGACAAGTGTAATTAATGTCACTCAATTGTACATGTTAAAATGGCAGACGTGACACACATTTTGTTATAGCCCACTGCCTTCAAGTCATACAGACTCATGTCAGCCCTAGTTAGGGTTTCAAGATGTAAATCTTCGTGAGGAACTATTGGTGGATTTGAACCATCAATCCCTGGTTAGCAGTCCACTCAATGCTTGTCCCATATATCACCGCCACTAGGGCTTCGTAAGCTTTGTTGTAATTGTACACATTGTAGCACATTTTTTAAAGTACATTGATGCAGCCAATAGTCTTCTCAAATTGTTACAAGCTGTTAACAGAACAGAGACCAAAATAGATTCACTTTCATTTACACAATAGGTTAAAATGGCAGTTTAACTTCACTAGGGTTTTGGGTTGTTTTTAAACTGAATTTTATGACTACATAAAAGAATTGTTTTTCCATTATCATTTTGGTGTTTTATTTAACCAAGTTGTTTATATCAGAACACTACAGAACTCCTTAAGAAAGGAAATATTTCTAATCTGGAAGGGCTTGTATGGGGTATTTGAAAGTAATTGTTCTACTATAAAAATCATAAGCTATTGGGGTCGTGATGATCAAAAACATAATGAACATAAGCTACTGTCACTGAATAATAGTACACTTGAAAAATATATTGAAATGACCAATGTTTGACATATATACATGAGGGGGCTTCAAAAAGTTCATGGCAAAATGAAATTTTAAAGAGAATGGAATTTTTCCGTAACTTTTTGAATCGCCCTGTGTCTTTACCACAATGAGCATAAATAAATGAAACATACATCCATACGATTTTATTTAAATGAGAGCTCTTTAAAAGTATCAAGCTCAGAAGCAACAAAGCCCACATGGAAGAAGCACACCAGCCTATGCAACCACGAGGTGTCGAAGGGATCGGGTATAAGGCATCATCAGAACAAAAAATCTTACCATAGTGAATGATGGGGGGAGTGGCGAGTGGAGATCCAAAGCCCATTAATAGGCCACTGGAGATCCCCTTGCAGAGGGGTCTCGGGGAGGAGATGAGCCAGCCAGGGTGCGATGTAACAATGATGAGAAATATAACTTTCCTCTAGTTCCTAAATGTTTCCTCCCCGCTCCCACTACCATGACTCGAATTCGATCTTGGAAGTCTGGCTAGACCAGAGGAGGTACACTGGTACAGATAGGAACTGAAAATACAGGGAATCCAGGATGGATGAGCCCTATAGGACCAGTGGTGTGAGTGGCAAAACAGGGAGGGTAAAGGGAGAATGGGTAGGAAAGAGGGAACCGATTACATGGAACTGTGTGTGACCTCCTCCCTGGGGGACAGACAACCGAAAAGTAGATGAAGGGAGACGTCGGACAGGGCAAGATATGACAAAATACCCATTTATAAACTATCGAGGGCTCATGTGGGAGGGGGGAGCGGGGAGGGAGGGGAAAAATGAGGACCTAATGTCGGGGGTTTAAATGGAGAGAAAATGTTTTGAGAAACGATGTACAAATGTGCTTTACACAATTGATGTGTGTATGGATTGGGATAACAGTTGCATGAGCCCCTAATAAAATGTTTTTTTAAAAAAAAGATTTGTTTGTGGACACAAAAACTGATTTCTAAAGTTTCTATGCGTTTCTTCTCAAAATTTGTTTCATACCTTTAAAGGATTAGTGTTAGCTCTTTATTGTTTCTTGTGAGTGGCCACTCTTTTGTCACTCCTGGGTACATGTGTTTCTTTCGAAAAGCCAATGAATTCTCCGTTCTCAGAGCGAAAGCTCCACTTATCACATGTGTGTCTGATCCAAGAGTAAAGACCTGAATCAGTTTCACAGCCCACTAAACAGGGTAGACTTAAAGTGAAAATTTGGGGCACTTTGCTAAAAAATCAACAAAAAAAAAAAAAAAAGAAGAAGAAAGAAATGCTATTAAAAGTATTAAACATAAAGTTTTTTTTTCTTTTCTCAGTTGTCTTTTAATGTGTATGGTAATTTAATTTGTCATCCAATGTTTTGTATATAGAAAAATTAAAATGTTAAACCATTAAAAAAATAAGTATTCTGGTCACTTCAGTTAGCAACACACTCTTAAAATTTTATTTTAATTAAACAAGAACTGGTGATTTCCAAATTTAAGCTATTTACATTTGAAATGAATGATTTTTTTATCCTAAAAGTTACAAAGGATTTCTCCTAAATGAGCCACCATTTTAGGACAGGGAAAATTATGAGTTTTGGTTTTAAAAACAAAAAAAAACCTCCAGGCCATTACTAAATCATCCTCATGATAAAGAGACAAAGCCTAGGTGTTGAGATGTGTCTCCTTATCCAAATACATGGTTTAGGGGGAAAAACAAAACGAAATGTGTCTTATGGTCACAGAGAGCCCCAGGGCCTCTAACTTGTAATTTAAGGTTGGACTGGTCTCCATTAACTCCACTTAAAAGCTGCTCCCAGAGAGCACCTCTCCTCCAACCCCGGGCACAGGCTATTAGGCAGATTATAGAGCACACTCTAGGCAAGTATGCCTTCTTTCTCACGCTGGGCTGTGTGTTAAAAGAATGGTTCAGGAACTAAGGGAACTTTAGAAAAGAATAAAAAGAACTATCCACATCATAAAAACTGCTGCTGTTCGATACCCTGGAATCTGTTTCAGCTCAACCAGACCCCCAGGTGGGGACATAGAAGTTTCTAGGTGGTCATTTTTAAGGCAACAGACAGCCTCAAAGAGGCTGGATTCAAACCACCAACCTTTCCATTAGCAGTAGAGAGTTTAGAGATAATAACATCTACTGTTTGCAGGGTGCTTAAGACGTTGGAGAGTATTTCCAGACACATTAGCTCGTGTGATCACCGCAAGCGCCTCTCAGAGAGAATAGACGATGTGTGCTTCTCTTACAGTGTTCATGTCAACTGACTCGAAAGTGGCCAGGGGATTGGCCGTCTTGGAAATCCCAGGTCTACTTCCTTCAAAATGGGCTGGTGCTCACCCCTACACAGTTTTCCAGTGTTTGTTTGGCACATACAAGGGGAGTGTCCAAAAGTCCGTGAGGATGGGGTGGGGGATGAGATTAAAAGATAATGGAGTACTTCCACGTACTTTTTAGCCCCCTTGTATGCTACACATGCCATTATCGTTTACCTTCATTTTTCCATCAATTATTGTATGTCACTCCTACCCCTTATACAAATTCTGTAGAAACATAGACAACATTTATAGATGTTCTACAAGATACATATTCTATGGTCAAGGTTGAGAAATCTATATAGTATCTACTTTTTAGAGAGTAATGTTTTTCTGTCTTTCTTAATCTGGGGTCTTATTTGGTGGACGACTAAAGATGTATGGAA